>NC_056576.1:26346518-26946518 GCF_018340385.1 Cyprinus carpio
ACATACTTCTTTTGATACAAATGAGGTTATGAGAATTTATTATTATTATTTATTTTACATAAACACATATTTTACGTCCGTCATACAACCATACAAGGAATAGCTATTGTCTGTCCTCTTGGGCATTAGGTCAGATAAGAAAGGGACGTTGTCTGTCATCAGAAAGCTGATAATGCTGCTGTGAGTGACTCATCTCTCAGTCTTCATGATGACAGCCCTGACACGGCTCTGTTTCTATGTCTCATCATATCATTTTTACTCTGTATATCTCTAGAATGTGTCTTATTCCAGACAGATTTTTCCCCCCACTTTCTCATAAACCTCACTAAATTTTTTGTTTCTCATTTTCTAACATCCATTTTCGTACTGCTCATTTATACTAAATGTCGTAAAATCAAGTTGTGAATTAAACAGATTAGACAGTTGTTGTACAGGTGGTTTTTAATTTTACCTCATGGTGATATGAGTTCATGAACTGTTCTGCACACATGTACTGTTTACACCCATATTGTTTATGGTACAGTGCAGTGCAGTACATCCGTCCTATAAACACAACGTGTATCAGATTGTATGGTCTATTTTCTGACACTCCCTGTTATGGGTTTGAGTGACTGCACTGAAAGGGTAAGTAGATCCACATTATCAAGTGCATCTGGTCTTGAGGGCTGTCTCCAGGTCCCAGACACAGGGTCCTCTAATCTCCACCGTGGCTCTTTATCAGCCATCTTCATTCTCAAGCCTTTGAATGAATCGCTGTCCCCCAACCAACTTTTGTTATGTCATTGGAGGCCATGCATTTCACATGACAGAGGTGCTGATGTCTTTTTAATCAGGAACCGTTAAGCCGGAGCTACGTTGCCTGTATTTATACACATTACTGCAGGATAAAAGGTTGCCTAGGGGCCAGTGATAAGCTTGTTGTAGATTGATGTATGAACTGAATGGGTTGTTTGTGATGAACTGAGTTAGCTGCTACTTTAAGCTTCAGAAGTCTTTCTGAATGTCTCTTTTGTTACTTAAAACAGCGGGATCAATTGTGGACCAGAGAATCATCCAGAAAGCTTATTAGAGGAGGGGGGATGATGCCCCTGCCATCAGCAGTTAGTGTTACTGGTGTGGTCGTCTGAGTGGGTGTACGTGAGCAGATCATATTAAATGGGAACCCGATCGGATCCCCTCCCTGTTTACTCACCCGGGTGTGCGCCCCAGGGACGACTACAGGAACAAAAACATGGGCTTTGCCTCGGTGTGCATTAATGAAGGTATCACTGAAGAGCCTGTAATGAGTTTCTAGTTTGAATGCGATTGAGTATTTTTACTGTGACACAGAAGAAGCTTTGTGAAAAACTGAGCCTTTGCTAAGCCGAGCCATAGTTAATGTTTCCATACGTCATTTTTTTTTCAAGCTTTTTCCTTTTCTAATTATTTTCTTTTGGTATTTTGGTAGCATAAGGTTACGAGGGATATGTGTGTCTGAATAGATAAATAGTTTTGAATTAGTTAAAAATAAATAGTTCTCAATTTTGTGTAATGTATACAATGTTGTTGCTGGGTCACATAAAATAATGATATTCATAAAAAAGTTAGGTATAATATATAGTTTGTATATATAACTACATAAAATAATAATAATTTTTCTACTTATTAAAATAACTTTTTTTTTTTTTTTTTTTACTTTAATATTTTAAATTGGAGTTTATTCCTGTGATAGCAAAGCTGAATTTTCATTGTCTTCATTGTCACCTGATCCTTCAGAAATCATTCCAATATGCTGTTTTGGTGCTCAATAAACAGCATTTGTTTGAAATAGAGATCTTTTCTAGCATTATTAATGTCTTTGCTGTCACATTTGATCAATTTAATGTGTCCTTGCTCAATAAAAGTATAATTTCTTTCAAAAAAAAAAAAAAAAATATAGAAATTATTTTATATTATTTGTTCCGAAAATCTTGTTTTTGTGTTAGTCCTGTTCAACAATAAGTGTAAATATCACACAGACCCAAAAATGATTTGAATTAACCTCAAAGATAACCTTTACTATTGTAAATTGCAAAATGTAGCTCACAAACTAAAATGATGACAGACTATGAAGTAATATGTTTGGGCGAATATGTTTTTTGTCTTTATACGAGCTTGTTTATTTATGAGATTATACCATGACCCACACATACAGTACTGAGCTTTTTTTGGCAGCATTACCACATTTCCACGCCAGCTCACTACTACCCAGAATCAAGCTTCCCAGCATGCACCTGATGGACACTGCACACTACGGACATCCCTGCCCTCTTTTCCTTCCTCCCTCTCACACCACTTGCTGTCCTCTTGACTTTTATCCCAATAGTGCCTTATTTAATGCCATTCCGTCTGTAATGACTCCACATTTCCCTTCACTCAGCAGCCAGAACTGGTTTTCCACAGGCACAGTTTCCCCTCAATTTGGATTTCCCAACAGGGATGCTCAGTTTAGTTGAAAAACACTGTGTTGTTTGTATTGAAAGGGTCACAGTATTCACAGACCTGACCGTTACCTAGTGCCCTGCACATGAGAGTTGTCTGCCAGTTTTTCTTTGTGTCCACAAATACAGTTCTGAGAGGTCGCAGACAAGGTGAAACTACCCAGTTGTTTTTGTTTGATAAGGTTTTGCACTGTTCCTGAAGTGTACATTGGCCCATGGACTTGGATTGTGTCTTGTCACACTAAAAAGGATCCAGGTGGTTAACTGTATAGGATACTAGATTCTAAGGTCAGCTGTCAGAATGTTAATCACATAAAATATATACTGTTTATCATGTGTTGTGTCCAAATGTCTTGAAATTATGAAATTATCATTTTGGAAAAAAGCAAGATTTAAAGAAAATGTAATGTGATTAATGTAATAAGTATATTTATTATTATTATTATTATTATTATTATTATTATTATTATTATTATTATTATTATTATTATTATTATTATTTTATGAAGCTGTCTGCACTTCTTAAACACTCAGTAGGCACACACAGAATGATTTAAACTGTTGCTCTTTACAACTGTCCATTCTGCAGTGTGATTTAACATTCAGCTCTTCAAATATTTATCAATAATATTAATGATTTAGGAATAGTCTTAGACATTTGAGATGCTCTTCTGGGACTCAGTGGTAGAACTGAATGCTGGGAGTCATCTGAATGTGTGTTTTTATTGCTGTGTGTGTACCGGATGTATGAGGACTCCAGGGCCTCTGCTGATGTATCTGTCACTCTGTGTTTTTTCAGATTTGTTTCTTGGTGTCTGCATTGCTGGGTGGTATGTCAAGTTGTGCTGCTCTTGGCCTTTTCTTCCATTACTTCCACCTCAGTCAGTTCAGCTGGATGCTTATACAGGTAAAACTTTACTTTTTCATCTACTGTGTGGCCATTGTAGCAGGTTTTTTTCGCATAGACCACATCAAAATACTTAATCCTGCTTCATTAATGAAATTGAGTTGAGATAGGGTCCTTAATTCATGATTATGTAAAGATAATTCTTAACTTCTTAAAGGCATGGAGTTCACTTAAAAATTAAAAATCTGTTGAAATGTTGTTTCATACTACTTTTGGAACACAAAAGAAGATATTTAGAGAAATGTTGGTCATCAAACAGATTTGGGTGGCCATTGACAAAAATAAATAAATAAAATAAAATAAAAATTAAATCAATGGCTACCAGCAACTGGTACATTTGAACATTCTTCAAAATACTTTCTTTCCTGGTCAGCAAAGGTTTGGAACAACATGGGGGTGAGTAAACAATGACAAAACTCTTATTTCGGGATTAACCCTTTTACGCAATTGAAGTTGAAATCAGGAGGTTTTCAGAGTAAAGGTTTTACAACAGGTCAGTTGAAGGTGTGGCATAAACTTTCATTTGAACAATAAGCTTACTTACAAGGAGGGTAAAAAAGAAATTTCAAAATATTTTGTCAATCACACATCTTTATTGTCATTGTTTAGGATATAGTGTTTGGTATATATTGCCCTCAGACAATAGACTGCCTGAAAAAGGTTTTACCCTGAAGAAAAAATCATCTACATAAACTCTAGAAGTTAATCTGAAACCTAGTTTTGTTGGTTTCTCTGATGTGTATTTTTAAGTATGATTAGGGCATAAACTTGTAAGCACTTTTAAGAATCCAACAAATATCAAAGGCCTTTTTGACAAAATGTCAGTCCCCATGAAGAAAAGAAATCACACACTTTTTTTAAGTGCAAAACCGATTTGTGTGAGGGTCAGATTTAAGGGTAGGGTTAAGCTTTGCGGATAGAATGTAAAATTTGTATACATTATGTCTATGGAGATTCTTCATAAAACAATCAAAAAGTATGTGTGTGTATGTGTGCAAAATAACAATTTTAACCAATCTTGATGGTTAAAAAGAGTCTTGTTCTTTACATAAATGTTTGATCATCCTAACTTTTCATTGTTGGCTCGGGAATGAGCCTGATTCAGTAGTTCAATCTGTTAAGAAACACATGATTTGCATTACGTGCTGCATGACATGTTCCAGCTACGTGTGATAATTTTTTTTTAGATTTTGCAGGCAGGTGTTCTAGCACGCCTGCAATAGCTGTTCAGAGACCTTTTGAAAATCCATCCTATAAATCTTGCTGGACCTGTACCCTTTTGCCTGCTCCTTTCCTTTGTACGGTAATCCCTTCTAAGCACAGAAACCTGTCTCTGGAAGTCAACTCACTCAAAGCAATGAAGGTCGTCTTGTTCCCCCGAAAGCAAAAACAGGATTTGGCCCTAACATGCTTAATGAAATGAAAAAAAGAACATGGCTTTTAATCCCTCAAAGACCCACACAGAACACAAACATCTGGATTCATGTTGCATTGGATTTCTCCCTTTAGTTTGAAAAGACATAGGACCAAGAACGGCCCCCGGAGGAACCTCTCACCTAAATTAAACTTCTTGAAATCAAAGGCTGTTTTGCTCACATACTGGGATTATCTTGTTCTCCTCAATGACGCTTAAAAACACCAGGGGTTTAGCAGTTTACATAGAGCATGTAATCTCTATTGGCACTTGATACACTAGTGTTGAAAGATAAAATAAGCTAACCGGTTAATTACAAAAAAAAAAAAAATAGGTTTTAGAAGGATGGAGCCATCAGTAGTGTAAGGACCAAAGTGTAAAGTATGTTTGACACATTGTTTATGTAAGTGTGTTGATGTGCAAAAGTGGGTGTGAGTTTATGAAGACACATGGAATAAATCAAACAATAGTTGTCTTTGGTGGAAAAGGTAAATCATGATTCAGACTGGAAAGTATTTGCATCCTGGAGAGAATGATTTGAACATGTGCTTGTCTTTATTTCAAAACAGCTGACAAATGAGCCTGTAATAATACTTTGCGTAACTTATGTGATGTGATAATGGATGTGAAATTTTTTTTTGTTTCGTTTGCACTTTTCTCATCGTTTAATTTCTTTGAGCCATATTTCAGTATAAAATTTCAGCTGCATCTTATTCAGTAACCACCCACAATACAGTTTAAATAGAAGATAAATCCAAGTTTGTCAGATTATGGTAGTCTGCTGCGTCCTCTACAATGTAGAACTCAGAACCAACCTACATGACTGCACGACTGCGGAACTGCACAGTACAAATTGTTCACCACAGATTATGTTGGTGCACTGGTACCTGATTTGCACAAGAGAATCTGGGGCTAAAACAATGTGAGTTTAGTCTTTGTTTGCTCAAGACTGGAGTACACTACCCAGATTTTAAAAAAAGCCTTTCAAGCTGTTCTGAACACAGCAAACTCGCACAGAAACACAGCCTCATTGCTAGAAGAAAATGCAAAAATATGCATTCTAAAATTTGCTCAAATGATCAAATATATTCTATATCTTCTGACTAAATAAAAGAAACTGAACATGTGCCCATCATTTACTACATGATTTGTCAAATCTGACTGTTTGAAATGTGCAGACTGACTTTCGGGAATTGCTGTTGAGTCCTTCAGACTGCAAATATGAGCAAAAGTCACCGGCTTTCAATGGAAATAGTGCAGATGTTCCATGTCTACCTTAAAAGGGCACTGAAAAACATATACTTTATCAGTGAAAACTATTGATCTAAGTGTTCTTTCCTATGCATTGGGACTCGTGTTTCAGCCTGTGCTAAAATGGCCATTCAATAGATCCCAGAGACTCCCAATACTGGCACGGCTGGGGTGCCAACCTCTTCAGTAATTACAAAGAGGCTGGAGAGAAATTGCAGTGCGTTCAGACACTCAGAGCTAACACAACATCCTGCCAGCTTCTATTATCTCTTCATCTCTCATCCAAGTTCCCAGCACAGCAAAACAGAGTTGCTGCAGTTCCTATCCATTTATGGTGCTAATACTGATGGATGAAGGTGCCACATTAGGACTTGATTTTGATGTTGATTTTAAACTCTCTGTTGAAGTACCTCATCACCAAAAGTGAAGTAGGCTAACTGAACGCATAAACCAAGAAAGTTCTTGATAAAACTAATAGCTGATGTTGCAATGAATTAGATATGAGGTCATATAACCAACAGATGCCCATTTGCAAGTTGGTTCTTGCTGCCTAGTCTTATCAAAACATTAATCAGCTATCCCTTTTTATGAATCTGGCTTGTTTATAATGTTTCCATTTATTTATTTAGTAACATCTGTGTTGTCTTTCCCAGGCCATAAACTTCTGGCAGATATTGGTGATGAATGATGAGCACACAGAGAGACGCTATCTTCTCGATTTCCTGCTCGGCTGGGGACATCCTGCTCTGGTCATCATCATTCTGGTTGTAATCCTGCTGGGAGGCTTTGGATGGAGCATTTATAGTGTGTATGGCCTGGTGCAAGGAGATCTGTGAGTTTGTGAATGTGCTCTCTCTCTCTCTCTCTCTCACTCACTCACTCACTCACTCACAAATACACACACACACACACACACACACACACACACACACACACACACACACATGTTACATTTACTTAACTAAATGAGGACATAAAATAGTAAACCTATTTATAATTATAAATACAGTAGAGTATTTATAGAGTACATATTCAGGTAACTTCGGGGAAAAAAGTAGTGCTTAAACTATTACTACGTAAATACTCACTAGAAAAACATGGAAGTAACTGTACATAGAAGTTCCTTTACTGAAAAGGTCTGCAAATGCAACTGCAAATGTAAATTCTCACATTTTTGTGCAGTTTTTTGGAACATAGTTACTCATTTTCTGTGTTAATGTATTGTAAGCAATTTTCTATCTCATATACACTCTTCTTCTTTGCCGTGATTACGTTGATTGTATGTGGTTGGGGTTTGTTATTGGTAAGTCGGGAAGATCTGCTATTTTTAGCCCCTCTGTGTGTATGAGCTCACAAGCTGTGCATACGTTCTGTTTCGCCCCAGCCTTCTGATAACAGAAGACTACAGACACTCCTCTCCACCCTGTCTCAAAGCAGCTCTTAGCAAGTAAATTCCCAGTTGACTCATAAAATCCAAACATCTCTTTCTCCAAGAACAAACAAATGATGTCACCTCATCTCACAAGCCACCGCAGTTCTCGCCTTTTCCCGTACCTAAGGGCTTCAGCGGTCTGGGAGGAGTCAAATGCTTGTTGATATACAGTGGGGAAAATATTTATTTGATCCCCTGCTGATTTTGTAAGTTTGCCCACTTTATTTATTTTCATGTAATTCATTACTTGTTTTACTTCAACGGATCAAGTAGCCAATTTGCTTTTATTTTTGTTTTCTGTTTTAATTTTAGTTATTTTATTATGTGATTTTGTTTTTTTATATTTATTATTATTATTATTATTATTATTATTATTATTTTATTTTTTTTTCCTATTAATTCTATTTTATATTTTACTCTTTACCATCAATCTAATATTTATAATTGACTTTATTTAAGATATATTTCAATTAGTAAAAATGGCTTTTGTAAGGCCCCGTTCAATCAGAATGTGTTTTTCATTCCGCTGTTTTTTCTATGTAAATATGCACTGGGTGAACGTGTTTGACTTGTGTTTGTGTCTCTAGTCTTTTACAGTGTCAATCGCATGACGTTCTAAGTATCTAGATAAAATTCCTGATAATCCTTTAACTAAGAACTACCAGAGAAGCAACATAATTAAAGAGGAATCCCTTGCTGGTTGCTATTCGTAGTTACTTTGCAGGAATCACAACTAGAAAAGGGATTTGTGCATACAGACCGAACTACTTGTTTATTTATTATTTCAAAAATGTGTTTTTTATGTGTTTTATGTTTGTACGTGAAGATGTACAGTAGGTTATGCTAAACCAGGCCAGTGTTACAAAATTATGATCAGATGAAGTCTAGTGAAAAATGGGCTGTTTATTTTACAAAGCATTTCACATGCTTTGAATTCTATTATGGCTACATTGTGCCATTTCTCCTCTGTGAAAAGAGTGTGGGCTGTGTTTGTCCATTCTGTTTGTCTGGCCAGAGAGATGCCAGGCCTGTGAACAGAATGCAACCGCTGCTTATTTTGATACAGATTACGTCATAACAAGATTACTCTGGTTTGAGTTTCCCAAAGCTTTTCCATTCCAAATACCAGCCAGAGACTTCATTACTGCATACAGGACAAAAACAAATACTGACTGGAAGAAATTCCTCAGATAGAAGCAAAGGAGTCAGACAAAGACAAAAAAGAGAGAATCTCAGGAGATTAACATCCTCAGTGTATCTTTGTGGTCCATTTAGAAAACATTCAATAAGCTTTGTAAGGATGTCCATCATGTTGTTCCAAACCCATTTTACTTACGTTCTTTCTTCCAGAGAATACTACATATACAAACACGCAACCATAAACCTGAGTAACATTCCTCTTTGTGTACTGACAATATTGTTTTTTGTCTTTCTTGTCATCTTTATAGATGCTTATATACCTAATGTATATGCTGCTCTCTGTATGGTCGCCCTGTTTCCTCTCATTTGTAAACAGCTCAGGTGTGTACGCTTGTGTTGGGAAATAATTAACGTCAAGGTATCCTGCCATTTTATTAGGATAAGAATCTGGCACTGAAATGAACGTTACAGGAAAACGGTGCTTTAAAAGTAAAGAACTGATGATAATATCAGAGAAGGTGCTTTCCCTTGGAAAGTCTCGTTCTTAAGCAATCATCAGATTGATCAGGGCTGTGCTTTCAGGAATATTGCACAATTCCACGCCTTCCAAAAAAAATGTTTGTTCTTTCTGTGGTGGTTTGCTAGTCATTGCATTCTTCAAAAATACCCTCAGCAGTCATTAAATCTATTGTATCTTTCTGCTGAGTTCTTGAGTAAATACATGTTGTCAGGCTTGTTTTTAAACTTAACTGGCTGATTGTCTCTTTAGTGGCAGCCTCCACCTTAATATTTAGCCTCAAAATTACCACTGTTTAAAAGTGTAATATCAACACCTTCCAACTAACATTTGTACAATTAGCATGTAAAACACTGGCTTTCACTTGTTAATCCACCGTGATGGTTTTATTGTTTACCTGTAACTGCTGTTCTCAGCTTTAAATGGTGGTATTGTACAGTGTGCGTGTGGGTGCCATGTGCAATGTTGGCTTTCCTCATTGTGTGCAAGCAAGCTCGCAGCACAGCAGGCTAATCCTAAACCACTCAACGTTATTACAGCCCACCCTTTGCTCGCAAACAAAATGACCTCACTGTAGAACTCCCACACTTGCTGTTTCATACTGTAGGACACACAGGACGCAAGCAAATACATTATGAGGCAAATTTGCTCCTTCATGCCGGATGTGTTTAAAGACTGTCAAAGAAGCACAGACAGATAAATACAGTCGTGGCCAAAAGTTTTGAGAATTACATAAATATTGGAAATTGGAAAAGTTGCTGCTTAAGTTTTTATAATAGCAATTTGCATATACTCCAGAATGTTATGAAGAGTGATCAGATGAATTGCATAGTCCTTCTTTGCCATGAAAATTAACTTAATCCCAAAAAAACCTTTCCACTGCATTTCATTGCTGTCATTAAAGGACCTGCTGAGATCATTTCAGTAGTCATCTTGTTAACTCAGGTGAGAATGTTGACGAGTACAAGGCTGGAGATCATTATGTCAGGCTGATTGGGTTTAGAATGGCAGACTTGACATGTTAAAAGGAGGGTGATACTTGAAATCATTGTTCTTCCATTGTTAACCATGGTGACCTGCAAAGAAACGCGTGCAGCCATCATTGCGTTGCATAAAAATGGCTTCACAGGCAAGGATATTGTGGCTACTAAGATTGCACCTAAATCAACAATTTATAGATTCATCAAGAACTTCAAGGAAAGAGGTTCAATTCTTGTAAAGAAGGCTTCAGGACGTCCAAGAAAGTCCAGCAAGCACCAGGATCGTCTCCTAAAGAGGATTCAGCTGCGGGATCGGAGTGCCACCAGTGCAGAGCTTGCTCAGGAATGGCAGCAGGCAGGTGTGAGCGCATCTGCACGCACAGTGAGGCAAAGACTTTTGGAAGATGGCCTGGTGTCAAGAAGGTTAGCAAAGAAGCCACTTCTCTCCAAAAAAAACATCAGGGACAGATTGATCTTCTGCAGAAAGTATAGTGAATGGACTGCTGAGGACTGGGGCAAAGTCATATTCTCCGATGAGGCCCCTTTCCCGATTGTTTGGGGCATCTGGAAAAAGGCTTGTCCGGAGAAGAAAAGGTGAGCGCTACCATCAGTCCTGTGTCATGCCAACAGTAAAGCATCCTGACACCATTCATGTGTGGGGTTGCTTCTCATCCAAGGGAGTGGGCTCACTCACAATTCTGCCCCAAAACACAGCCATGAATAAAAGAATGGTACCAAAAACACCCTCCAACAGCAACTTCTTCCAACAACCCAAAAACAGTTTGGTGAAGAACAATGCATTTTCCAGCACGATGGAGCACCGTGCCATAAGGCAAAAGTGATAACTAAGTGGCTCGGGGACCAGAATGTTGAAATTTTGGGTCCATGGCCTGGAAACTCCCCAGATCTTAATCCTATTGAGAACTTGTGGTCAATCCTCAAGAGGCGGGTGGACAAACAAAAACCCACTAATTCTGACAAACTCCCAAGAAGTTATTATGAAAGAATCGGTTTGCTATCAGTCAGGATTTGGCCCAGAAGTTGATTGAGAGCATGCCCAGTCGAATTGCAGAGGTCCTGAAAAAGAAGGCCAACACTGCAAATACTGACCCTTTGCATAAATGTCATGTAATTGTCGATAAAAGCCTTTGAAACGTATGAAGTGCTTGTAATTATATTTCAGTACATCACAGAAACAACTGAAACAAAGATCTAAAAGCAGTTTAGCAGCAAACTTTTTGAAAACTAATATTTATGTAATTCTCAAAACTTTTGGCCACGACTGTATGCATTTAATACTTGCTGTTTCTTGTTAGAACTCAACAGCTTAGATGTTGATTCTGCCTGGTGTGTTACTGCTTGATTACATGTCAGACCAAACATTCAGCATGGGACAGGGATGAAATAGACACAACGAGTAAATGAACGTTTCCTGGTGGGCTGATCGACTTTTGGGAAACTAAATTTAGATGTAAAGTAAATATAGAAGTGAAAAAAGTTCTCTTAAGCTGCTATCTATCCACCCAAGTGTCTCCTTAACTGCCAGAAAAGGGATGCAAGTTCAGTTCTGTACAGGTCAACATGCAATCAAATGTCTTCAGAAAATGTAATTTAATTATGCATGGTTTGAACATGGGTTCTGAGATCGCTTTGCATTTATTTATATTTATTTTTTTCAGATATGTCAAACTGTGAAAGCAAACTTTATTCGATGACCATTTGCATCTTTAAATAGATGACAACAGCTGAAACCAGCTTCCAGTGTTATTATTAGCTGCACGCTGATGGATAATTCTGACTGTGACTTGCTTTTCAGATGTTCTGAGGTCTTTTACTTAGAGCCAAGATATTAAGGAGTCAACCTTTAGCCACTGGGTAGAGGTGTTCTTTCCGAGGCCTGTGGGGAGATAATTACCACAGCTCTATTTAAAGATTTAATTTGGCTTTTGCAGTTGTTCAGTATGATCTTAAGGGAAGTAGTGCTTTTTCACAATGCAGTCATTTTCTTGGAATAGCCTTATTAGCTCAGGACTAATCCTTCATCTCTTAATGAGGCATGTTTATGACGTGATGTGTATGACTGCACCAGCTTTTGAGGAATACATTATGAATTAATGATTTTTTATTATTATTTTTTTTAAGTTAACATTACCATTATCTTTGTTAATGTAAATTTTGACATTTCATAATACATTATTTTATTATTAACTGCCATTAAAAATATACTTCCACTAATAATAAATAATAATAATAAAATAATAAAAATAAATAAATACTGTAACAAATGTATTGCTCAGTGTTTGTTAATGTGTCAACCAGCCTTAAATAATAGGACTTAACTGTAAAGTTTTATCGCTTTTTTATGCTAATACCATTCCTGGACCTAAATATGGTCTGTTTCAATAGTCAGTCAGTTTACACTTTCATTAGATATGACTACAAAGTCAAACAAAGAAAAAAACATCTTGCATAAGTGAATATTTACTTGTAAACAGTTAATCCAGTTGCTAAGGCTTTTTGAAGAAAAGTAAGACTATTTGAGAATGATAAGATGTCCTAAGTCAAATGAATAGTTTCTAGGAACCGATTAAGGGAACAAGTTTTAATAGTAAACAAAAGGACAGATCTCACAAATGCTTTTTATGAGCTTTTCATGTTGTTGTGCACGGAACCAGATTGAATGTGGGTCTTACAGTCCTATTTGAGGTTTTTTTTTTTTTTTTTTTAGTGAACAAAACAGTCAAAATGGAAGACTTAATATGCTTTCAGTGTTCATACTCACTGTTTTCTCTGCATTTGCTTAGTAATAACTTGCAATGCAGACACTTGATCCCTAGGTCATGCATATTTACCACAATTCTTGATTACATAAAATGTTTACAGCCTGTAGAGTCATAGAAGCAGGGTATTAGAGTCTAAATCACTGTTTATCACTATCTTTTTCCAGCTGTTTCTAAATACACCCTCCTGGTGTGTTTACAGTAGGATTTCACCCTGTATCTCATATCTCTATGACCTTGCTTAACTGCTTATATCACGACCACTATATTACTGTTACATAATGTTCCCAGGATTTGACCCAAAGTCTAGAGTCTGGATCCATTTGTTTTGTTGAAAACAATCATCATAAATTGTCCAGCTAAGTTGAAATACGTGTGTCTTATTTGAAAACTGAACTGAGCTGAAAATGGCAAGCAATGGACTTTTTAGGCAGTACATATAGTTCTCATATAACTGTTGGAAAAGACTTTATAAAATGAATAGATTTATAAAATGCATTACTGTAATGCATAGCACCTTATTGCTTTATTTGATGTATGATATGTAAAAATACAGTTTTTTATCTTTAAATTATTTTGTATGTAGAATTTTCTTAAACACAGGCAAATCTCATATTTATTTTATTGTGAACTCACCTCTGTTTCAACAGTCGCTGGAACTGATGTAGAGTCTGTCCAAATTCTTTTTTATGCCAAAACACTATTCGTTTTCCCTAGAGAGGTCTCAGTTCTCCGAGAACATGCTGTATTGAACGTCTGGTCAGAGCACTGGCGTGAGGCCAGACACGCTCCCTACACCCACAGTTCAGAGGAAGGAGCAGGATGTCCAAATGTCACCCACAAGCACACGTACACACACAAAAGAATATCAAGTGTTTGATTCCAGAGAGCATGTTGATATAGTACTTCCATCTTAAGCCTTTGTTTGTTTCTTCTCTCAAAGTAGTTGAACACCTCTGGTGTTCCAACAGATTTACTGGAAGATTTCAGTTGTTCCCGCTCTCTCATTCTTTCATCTCTTTACCAAGATCCCCTTCTTCAACCACCCATTTTTCTTTGAGTTGAAACACTTGATGATTTTTTTTCTTTATCATTGAAGATGTTGGCTGGGCAGATGTTAGCTCACTCAAGAAGAAAACAAAGGAAGGTCTTTCATCCTCTGAGATGAACCACGGCTGAATGTTGAGGCAGCTGCTTTGGCATCTTAAACAGGAGCCAGAGTGCTGTCTCACATTTGGGCCCTGCTGTTTTTCCACCAGTGGTCCTCAGTGCTTGCCTTCTCATGCAGAGGCTCTTCTCCTCCTAAGAGAAACTCCTTTTTTTCTAGAATAACATTATAGTTGTCTGTTATATATGTCATTATATATATATATATATTAACTGATTGTACTTACTTTCTAGCTGTGCAAGTATTTTCTGTACTTGCACAGCTAGAAAGTAGTTTATGGCTTATTTACTGTAGGACATTAACTGTGTTTATTACTTTGCCATATTCTATTCACGTTATATTAATATTTAAGTCGAATAGATAATATATAAGTTTAGGGGTCAGTGAGAGTTTTTTAAATAATACAATATATAATCGTTTTCACAAAAATATTAAGCAGTACAGTTGTTTTCAACATTGTAACATAATAATAAATAATCAAAGAAAAAAAAAACAGCATATTATATAGAATAAAGAATAATCATGTGACACTGAAGACTGGAGGAATGGCTGCTGAAAATTCAGCTTTGGCATCACAGGAATAAATTACACTTTAAAATACATTAAAAAAGAAAATCGGTTATTTTACATTGTAATAATATTTCACAATATTACTGTTCTGATTGTATTTTTGAACACTAGTGTATGCAATTTAGACAGTAAAGTAAAATTGAAGAACATTTTTAAAACTTTTAAAGAAAAACTTGTTCGAGAACCCTTAGAAATTACTTTAATTAGTATAGCATGATGCAGTGCAGTCATTTTCCAAGTCACTTCAGTTGTGAAATATGAGTGGAAACATCAGAGGTGTTGTACATCACTTTGTATTTAAGCCATGGCCTCATGAGAGCCTGGTTTTCATTGAGAGAGGAAGTGCTCTAGCCAGTTCCATTCCAACAGAGCAGTGGTTCCTCAGGGTTTGGGGACCTGCTGCTTCAGAGGCAGCCAGGCCCAGACCACAGGCTGGAATGTGCTTACAGAGATGGAAAGCAAGGGCAGTCAGGGAGAGGAGAGAGAGAACAGCGCGTATAAAGTGAACAGTAAACGGGGGGAGAACAAAGAAATAATAAAATTGGATGTTTTTGGAAGAACTCTAAATGGAAGTAAAGTTAATTAAAATGAAAAAGTGTACCAGTGTAATTTACATAACATGTAAAAAGAATTAATTACAGTAACAATACAATGCTTATTTAGGTAATTAACATGAAATAGATTGACATGTCCTGTGTTAAAACATGCTATACTCTTAAACTACTCTTAAACTATTTTAAACAGCATTTTGCTTTTGCTTATATATATATATATATATATATATATATATATATAATTACTCTATGCATGCTTTCACAACCTCATTAATTGACAGATTTCATATAATATTGGTACTTTTAATTAAAGCTGTTAGAAACAGGGATTTTTCATTATTTAAATGAACCAGTTAAGATAAAAAGGTGAATAAAAATGATAAATAAAATGGCAACCAGTTACAGGATCTACACTTTCTGTTGTACATTCATGTAGTTTTTATGTAATTATTATTGATATAATATTAAGAGGTTTCCCTCTCTGTCTTGGGTGGTTACGGTCCGACTTGTATGAACACTGTAAAGTTAACCAAAGTTTCTATGGCAATAGCATCAGTTAATGTAAATGGCAACCAAAACGTCATTAAAGTAAATGTAAGACACAAAGATAGATAAACACAAACAGCAGGTAAATTTAGACAGGTGGAAGCAATGACCATGGCATTTTTGGTGTTAAACTTTGGCCCTGTGCCATGTGTTGTCTATCGGATGAGGAATGTGTGGCCTACTTTTCATAGCCAAGTCTTTCATAATGTTTGCCTGCTTCTGCTGGCAGGTCTTCCGCTGGCTCGCCGCAGACGTGTCCATCATGTATGACCTATGACTCTGCTCGTATTTGTACTCATGGTCTCATCAGAGCCATACTAACATCAAAGCACCAACAGAACAGATGTTAATGTGTGTGCAGTAGTTCTGCTGGTGAAACTCACTGGGACGGTGCTGACACTGAAGGCACAGGATGCCGTGTTCTCAAACAGCAAGTCTGGTCCCTAAAGGAAGCTCGATATTGGATTGAACTGATTCTCTTCACCCTCATTCACGCTAATGAAAGCCAATTATAATCTCATTTGCTGTATTTTGTCATGCATGCATGGATATCAGCAATGATGCTTTAGAGAATTTGAGGATTATTTGAAATCTCTCTCTTGAACTTGCAAGGTGTTTGCTTGGCTTAATTTGATTAGACGCTGGCATGCCCAAACAAGGCTGCAGGTGCATGCATGATTGTCTAACATCATCAGGGATGCAGTACATGCTCCCAGGGAAGTGCCGTGTTGTGGAGGTTAAACCGATGAATATTCTTTTTCCCTAGATGTGGGTTCTGCACATCTGATGTTTCATCTAATATGTTTCAATCATGTGCTTAAGCTAATATGTTATCTAATTTCAGCCTCTAATTGTTCCATTTGTTCACTAAATTTCCTGGTAGCCTCAGTGAACGGATGCATGAGTTGTAAATCAAATAACCGCTGAATGGCTTTATTAAAAGAGCAAATTCAGGTCTTCTGCCATTGTTTGGAGCCTTCGAAGTGCCGGGCCGAGCTCACGTCCATGTTTATGTAATGAAAGGAGAGCATGATGGATGAGTCAGCCTGTTCTCCCTTCTGAAGTCGTACTTGTTTGTTCCCTCATTAAACGTACGAATTATAAAACAGGGTTCTCAGGGGGTCGAGGAGGTGAGTGGATGCAAATAAGGCCTGCTGAAAGAAACAATGACACAGACAGTCTCTCCCTCTCACTAATTATCAGCCACAGCGTTGCCTGGTTGTGTACTTTGGCCGACAGTAATCACAAATGCATTGCCGGTGGGCGAGAGGAGTTAGTAGAGCCAAAGGAAGTGGTGTTAGGTAACATACAAGAAGTGAGAAGATTCATTAGGGATGGGTGACAGCAATGATTGGTCATGAAAACACAAAATTGCTTTATTGGTTCATTTATTTATTTATTTATTATAATATTTTCAAACTGATTCAGAAATGTAAAAATTTTCAATCGCATTTGTTTGTTTTCGGACATTTTTATACAATTTAATTTGTATTCTTTTTATTTAGTTTGGTTACATCATTTTTACTGGTAGTTGCTGTATTGTGTCATTGCTTATTTGCAAAATTGGGTTCATGAGTACTTTATCTGTTGGTCATTCAAATCTAGAATGATCAAAATGCAAACCCCTAGACTTTGTTCATAATGCCATAACTTTGAGTAAATTATTATTTTACGTAGATGCTAGAATGTCAGGTTTTGAACTAGCATGTTTGCCAATATGCTTGAGTGACTCTTGGCACTGAGAGGCATTGTTTGCCCACATGAAGTACTATGTGCCCATGGCTGCCCTCATTTGCTCCAGAACAGTCTCTGGACTGTGACCTGCATAATGAGACAACTCATTTTATTCTGCTTCTTTTGTTGTTTTGGTTTGTTTGTTTTTGTTGGCAGCCATCTTGTACTCCTGCCCCAGGTCAGTAAATGTGGCCACATGGCTCTCATGCCAGAGCGAGAGCGGTTCAGAGAGCTCTAGCTGCATGTGAAAGGCTTGTCTGAACTATGGAAAAACTGAAGCATCCCTGGCCAGCTCACTCTGTAACTGAAAACAGCACCCATGGCTGCTGGCACCGGTGCATGCAGCACAGATAAAACAGCACAGTCAGCATCCATGCATCTGAAAACTGATGAGAAAGCTTTTGTGATTTTTCTTTTTTTCTTTTTCAAATGTGCCTATTTGATCATGCAAACTCAATTGAAGTTTAACTCAATTTCTTTCTGTTTGTTCTTCAGAGGTGCCCATGATGTTGTATCTGTTTACTCTGGTCACTCTGATCTGTCTCTGGGCTGGACTGCACATGGCCTACAGATACCTGTGGATGCTGATCCTCCTTGTTATCTTCAACATCTTTGTGATAAGAACACACACACAATATGATGTAACTTTTATTAAAGAGCTCTCTTTCTTTTTAAAGCCCTTTCATGCATATATTTAGAGTAGATTTTATACTAACTAGTAAGTTTTAGTAAATACCTAATGACACTACATTATAAATATCAATAAACTGTGATATCAAGGCCACTTTTGTGCTTTCTTTCTTTTTCTTTCTTTCTTTCTTCCTTTCTTTCTTTCTTTCTTTCTTTCTTTCTAGATCATGTCTTTTGTTTGTTTTTGTTTGTTTGTTTCTTCTTCCTTTCTTTCTTTCTTTCTTTCTTTCTTTCTTTCTGTCAAAATTGATCAAAAGTGACATTTATAATGTTGCAAAAGGTTTATTTTACAAACAAATGCTGTTCTTTTGAACTTTGTGTTCATCAAAAAACATGTAGAAAAGGTGTCAAGGTTTTCATGAAAATATTAAGCAGCACAACATTACACAATATCTCTGAAGGATCATGTGACACTGACTGGAGCTCTGCCATTAAATAAATTACATTTTAAAATATATTAAAATAGAAAATGGATATTGTAAATGTTGTTTGTTGTAATGTATGTTTTACAATATTACTGTTAACCTTTTTGATTAAAGGGGACATCAGATGCCCATTATCCACAAGTTGGTATGATTCTTTAGGGTCTTCATGAAATGTCTTGGACTCTGTATATGGCTCAGAGGTGGTCTTATTCAAAAGCTAGCTATCTATGTAGAAACCGGCTGCAAATTGAAACAGCTCACAGGGTGACACCATTTCAGACACAGACAGTACATAACAAACTGGCTGCGTGTTTTCTTTTCAGCTTCTCTGAGCTGGCAGACACGGCAGAAACCTAACAAAATGCAAAAAATAAAAAAAGCTGAACATTTCATCCGATGATTCCTTTAATAAAATGCAGCCTTGGTTAGCACAAGCGGCTTCTTTCAAAAATGTTACAAATACCTTTTTGAATGGTAGTTTATTCATTTAGTTAGTATGCGGTTAATGATGACACTTTTTACAAAACAGAGCAAGTTGTGACTGGCTAAATTATCAATGCGTGCAATCTAATATTACCTCTAAAGTGTTTTGTCACTGAAGTCGGTGTGAAAGTGATAAAGTTGTGACCTGTGGTCAGTTCTGACCCCTAGAATCACAGTCAGTTAGATTTAATTGTCCACATATTTAAAAGCATTAAGTCCTAATCCTGAAGATTGATCGGTACAGGTAATCTTCCCATTTGAGGGCCCAGTGGGCTCTTCACCTTTCGTTTAAGACCTGCAAACAGCGGTTTTATCTTTGAATTACCAATGCATTACTCTCACAATCACCTCGCTATCACTGTAAAACTGCCCAGTCTGCTGATGTGTAGTTTCTTTCCAGCTCTAGATTGATCAAGTGGATAGTTATTGTACTCGATCTACATCCATAACACTGCTTCCTGCCTTCAATATTTCATCACTGTTACAGTTAGTGTAAACAACAAATAAACACACAGTTGATAGGGTTGATTATATTTGTTCTGCTTCTGTGTTGCTTGTCCTACATTACAGACTGATTAATAGCAGGTCAGAGAAGCTGATGTTGTTTCTGACATAGTCAAAACATGGGTTGGACATGATGCCCTTCATCTAGAAAGAGCATAAAAAGCATGAAAATTTGTTTTGAGTTCCTTTGAGTCAAACTCTAACATAGAAATGTCAGCAGTGTCTACAACAAAACATGATCTCCTTCTCTGGAAAATATTCATAAACATGTTGGAGGCCAGTACAGACATCGGTGGACATGCTGATGTATGGTTTATACAACTTTTTCAATTCTCTTATTTCCTGCAAGCACTTCAATCTGTTTTCAATAACCAAGCCTTGTGCATCTGTTTTCATGGGTGCTGTTTTTTCCGTGATGCTAATTTTCCATGCTTGTCCTCTTTTTTTCTAAGTAGCTGTTGCCATAAAAGCAGTTAAGCTGCAGTAATGTCATTTAAATGGTGCTAGTTCCTGTCTGATTGGGAAGCCTGTAAACAGCTTGATATTAACCTCTGCTGATTTCAGGATTTCAGGATGTATAATAAAGAAGTTGAAAAAGGTATCAAGGTATATGTCTGCTTATGTGTATGCAAAGAGAATTCCTGCCATGTGCTAATAAAAAAAATGGAATGGAACTGTTGTTGATCACCACCAGTGCACTGAATCAGATTAATGATTACATCAGATCAGATGAATCATTTAATGACTACATGTATTCATTCTTCAGTAGCCAGCAGCAGTATTTATATTGCTACACTACCATTCAGAATTTTGCAGGTTTCCTGAAAAAATGAATAAATATCACAAATATTAAGCAGCACATCTGTTTACTACATTGATTATAAGAAATGCTACTTGAGCACCAAGTCAGAATATTAGAATGATCTCTGACGAATCATGTGACACTGGAATCTAATCTAAATTTTAAATACATTAAAATAGAAGCATTAGAGGTGAGCATTAGAGTCTTCTTTAAGATGCATTAAAAAAAAATCTCATGGAGCACAAACTGTTGAATGGTTTTATGCATGTCTTTCTATTGCAGATAGTTGATGTAGCATAGTTAACAAGGCAGTTTTCTCTCCCGCAGTCCAACTTACTTTTTACTTCTATTACTAAAAATTGTTTTAAAGAAAACAGAAAAAGAGAGAATCAACACTTTTTATTCTTATCCTATAAAAAATACTGGAAAATAACCCTAATTGGATAGCACCCAAAAAAAGACATTTCACACCTCTGTGACCTTTTTTATTTGAGTCCAGTCTTTTTAATGAATTCTGATTGTTCTGAATGATTCTGTTTATTTTCATCCATTATCTGTGAATGTGTTTCTCACACAAGTTATTGTATGACTTCAGTAGACTTAGAATATGACATACAGATCATATAGATGACTTTTATGATACTTTTGTCTTACTTTAAAGATTCTGTTACAGTATGTCTTTTTTGAAGCTTGAATGAATGTGGATGCAGATGAGTGCATAGGTGAACTATTCCGTTAAAGGCAAATATATTAACCAGTGGTCTCTCTCTCCACCATTTCTCGCAAGGTGCACCATGTCAGCTCATTTCCCTTATATCGAAGGTAGTAAAAACCACACCTACTATTCTGAACTGAGAACAGTTATGTAATTAGCAGAAGTAATTGAGCATGCTGCTCTGGCCTCTGGAAATTTGTGTGTCTTTCAGGCATCAGTGACAAAGCTGCCCAGCGAAGCAAGGGCTGCCCTCTTATAGTCTATAAATAAGCCCTGAAATCAATACTCTATTTTTGTGAGTGGTATGTGTGTGCACTTATATTCACTATTTTCCTTACCTGTCACTGATGCTGAGCCACAGTGGTTTTAGTGAGGGTTGAATTATTGTTATTCAATTCAGCTTCAAAGAAATTTTAACAAAACAGTGCAAGATATTCCTGATATTTTCCACACTATTTAAATCATAAATAGAATGCAAGAACTCATATCACATTATTCAATAACTGTCTCTGTTTCTCAGAAACTCTATATTTCTCTGTACTTCCAAAAGCTCAGCACTTTTCCCCTCATTTTAGATTCACCTGCAGTCTGTCACCCACATGTCCCATTTGTTATGACATTTCTGGTGTTCATGAGATATTTGGCACAAGTGTGTGTACAGCGATATTCGGTAGGGTGCTGCTGCCAATATAAATGGTGGTTGGTCAGACCCTCATTGACAATGATGTCAGAGGGAGGGAAATTATGTCATGCTGTCACAAAATCTGGATTTTGAGACCAAATGATTAATTGGTGATGTTTGTTCTTTTTGTTGGAATGTCAATCAAAAGGACACTTTAGGTCACTTCCTTACTTAGCTTGAAATGTTACTCCTGAAAGAATTTTAAATTAGACTTTTATGATTTTTTTAAAACACTACAGACCAAAAGTTTGGAAACATTACTATGTTTTTACTACCATTACTATAACTTTATACAGACCAAAAGTTTGGAAACATTACTATGTTTTTACTACCATTACTATAACTTTATGCATGTCCAGAAAATATAAAACCAAAAATACAAAAATTAAAAATAAAAGTTACAGACACACCAGGTTCCACCTCCATTCATTCATAGCGCACGCCCTCACCTGAGTACTGAGCACTTCCACCTGACCCTCATCAACAGTCAATCACCTCTGCACTACAAATACCACACAAGCACTCAGTCAGCATCCGGTCTCGTTCGCAACAAGGTCTTATCTTTATGCTAACTCTAAGGACTAACTCTATCTCTACTTACCTCTCTCCAGCGATCTTCAGAAGTTCCCAGCCATCTCCGTGCGTGTGTGTGGTACACCTCCCTACCTTGACGTCTCTATCCCTCTACTACGGATCCATTCATCACTGCCAGTCTCCATATCACTTTTCCCAGCAATACCCGCTCCTCTGCTTGTGCCTGAATAAAACTGTCTTTCTGTTATCCTCAGCCTCCTGGGTATTTCGTAACAATATATTACATTTTCTATTTTAAAAAACAGTAGGGATTGAGGCTGTGCCATATTGTTACCTTTAATTATGTTCATAATATTGCATAACTTACTGTTTAAGTAACAAATCTATTGACCAGGATTATATGGACTACTAGAATAGGGGAAATATTATTCTATTTTATTTACATTTACATTTACATTTAGTCATTTAGTCATTTAGCATACGCTTTTATCCAAAGCGACTTACAAATGAGGACAATGGAAGCAATCAAAAACAACAAAAGAGCAATGATATATAAGTGCTATAACAAGTCTCAGTTAGCCTAAACACAGTATACGTAGCAAAGGGCTTTTAAATAATAATAAATAAAAAGAAAACAGATAGAATAGAAAAAGAAATAGAGTAGGCTAGTGTTAGAGGTCTTTTTTTTAAATTGTATAATAAATGAAAAGAAAAATAGATAGAATACAAAAAGATTAAAAAGGTAGTTAATTTTTAAATAAATTTTTTTTATTTTTTTTTTTAATAGAATTAGAATAGTGAGTGAAAAAGTTAGAGGGTCAAATAAAGATGGAAGAGATGTGTTTTAAGCCGATTCTTAAAGATGGCTAAGGACTCAGCTGCTCGGATTGAGTTGGTCAGGTCATTCCACCAGGAGGGAACATTTCATTTAAAAGTCCGTAAAAGTGAATTAATCTGAATTAAAATTAATTAATTAAATAATCTTAATTAATTAAAAGTGAATTAATTAATCTATTAATCTGCAGTGTCAGTATGCTGAGCTCATCTAACTTGCGATTCATCTTTTTCAGGGTCTGTATGTGTTTTCCATCTTCATCATGCATAATCAGCACTTCTGGCCTGCTAAGGCAACCTACACTGTGGAGATGGCACTGGTGGTGCTACTGTCGGTGGGGGAGAAATCAGCAAATCCACACAGAACCTCATCAGTGCCATGGAAGAGGTGTGTCTGTCAATGCTTTATTTGGCAGTGGTATCTGACAGCCTATCATACCACACATGTACTTGTAAGATTACATTGATAGTCTTAGATTTATGTGTGTTTGCTTAACCACATATTTATCATTCTCAAGCCAAGGTAGAGGACTTTGTTCACTGATTCAGCTCATGCACACATAGACTGTAAAAGTGTTATGTTATAAAGAGGCCTGGTGTAGAAGCTCACATTCCTCTGAGCCCTCAATGTAAACTATACACAGATCCGGGAAAGAGGGTGTACGGGAGGTTAGGAGGGGAAATGTAGGACTGTGAAGTGAGCACAGGCTGCCTGGGAAAGATGGCCAGAGATCAAGAAAGGCTTTTAGAGGAGATATTCCTACGATCTGCAACTTTAATGCTGAGCTGTTCTCAAGACACTACACTTTATTAGTGAGACTTAAAAGCATACTACTGCCGAAGCTTTAAATTGAGTAGAATGTATATAAATTTATATTTTTTTCAATCATGAACAGAAATATTAATTATAAATATTAACATATAGGTATATGCCTGTGTAATTATAATATTAAAGTCAATGACGCAGCATTTTTTTTTTTTAAAGGTGCGTAAAGTTAGTAATATGCACCTATAGGCAGGTACACAACGTGCACACACTGCTTATTACACACATAGGGACGTGCAGCATCACACAAACATGCCAAATATTAAAAATGAAAGGATTACAATGTAAAAGAGTATTATTAATCTTATATATATAGATTATTATAGCCATAAAGGCTTAAGGAAATCTTGTAGCAGATCTAGACATGTGGAGCTGGGGAGGTGGAGGTTTCCTGTGCTGCAGTACAAGCTTACAGTGAACGCGGAACCAGAATATTTAAGTTTTGAGTGAGCAAGCTTATTGGCTGCAGAATCTCAGCCTCTTGTGAATATTTAAATGATAACATCTAATTATTTTCTTGGGTGTTTTAAAAGTATTTAAAAGTATTTGCTGAATGAAAACCACTGCTCCACTTTTATCTGAAAAAAATAAATAAAAACAGTTTGAATGAAAAGTTGTGCCTAATTGTATTGAAAGATCTATAATGAACATTATATTAAATATCAATTCTAAATCTGTTCTAAGCTTAGTTTTTCCCGTATATACATGATAGTACTTGTGTGTTTATATAATTTAATAAAATTCAACACATAAATGCAAGTAAATTCATTAATAAAATGAATAAGAAAAAAAAAAAAAATTTAAATCAAGAGTCATTTTTGCATGTTATCGTGTTTGCCAAAATCTGAATCATGAAATACCTAAAGATTCCCACCTCTAATAGTAAACATAAGTTTGGTACTTTTACATTTAGGAGGGTTGTATTATCATGAAACTTAAAGGATGAAAGTAAAAACCCTTTAGAAGTGCTTCATTCCACTTTTACATAGTTCGCCCTACTTATTCATACTTTGTTTTTATGCCATCAGTGTTAGAGGTTTTCAGTGTGTGAGTGCTAATGATGAGACTTGTGTTAAGTTTAAGCTCCAAAAATTGAATAAAGTTTATATAAAAGAGAAAAAATCCATCCAAAGTGGCTTGAAATTGTTCATAATGTATTTAATTATTTAGGTAAAGCCAATTTATTCTCAAAACCCCTGCTTAGTAGTATCTATTGATTCTATAGTTTCCCACTCATATTGAATTTTGATTTGAAAATAGAGCATTAGTGTACAAATCCATAAGATTGTGGCAGGACTCTAGTTTTAGGGACATTGACCTCCAAGTTCAGATTTGAGAGAAGTGAAGTAATCCTGTTTTGTTCATGAGAGCACTGGCTCCTATCTTAAAGCAGCTCGTAGTGTCACATGTGGCCTTGAGACAAGAGGCAGTTGGGCTGGGAGGAGGTGACTGGTGGAGAGAGGAAAGGAAACAGTGCTCTGGAGCGGTGGCCGTCTCCTTAGGCTCTTCAAACAGACATGACTAGGTGCCTGGTGGTGCTCAGTTCACCCGTTGTACATTCTGTTCTGATTACAGGACTGTCTATGGACTATTGTGCCAGAATGAGGTGCCTGGGACATGGGGGACTGGAGTTGCCTCTCCCTCCATCCTCCTGGGATAAAGCGCTAAGCCAAAGGAAATGTTGTGTTTAATGGGGTTAATTATTCTTTACTTTGATGATTGAAATTAGTAAAAGAGTAGGTTTATGTCACATGATGGAGTCAGAAGGTTAGTGTGATGAGTCTCACTGCCTCTTCATGACATAAGTCAGCAGTTTCTACACTATTTAGTTTTGTATGTCTCTCAAGTGTGAGAATGTTAGAAATGTGTAAGCTGGTAAAGAGTTTGTTATGCCATTTATATTACGATTCTGCAATGACCACTACTGGGATAACAACAAAATAACAGAGGAGCATGTGAAAATATGAATTGACCTGTCCCAAATCAGCCGTGTTGCTATTAAGTTAT
Organism: Cyprinus carpio; assembly: GCF_018340385.1. Taxonomy (NCBI): domain Eukaryota; kingdom Metazoa; phylum Chordata; class Actinopteri; order Cypriniformes; family Cyprinidae; genus Cyprinus; species Cyprinus carpio. The sequence goes on from NC_056576.1 coordinate 26,372,473, forward strand.
TAAAGGGTGTTTGTGTAGCAGAGATAGTTGGCTATGTTGTTCACAGTATTAATCATCAGTTTGCTGCATTATTATATAATTTTATGTGAGTGTAACTTGAGGTGTTGCTGAGGTGATAATGTGAGACTTACCATTCATTGACAAAGAATAATTATAGTCTATCAGGTTTTTGTGTTGTTAAAGTTTAGAAAAGAAAAAAAAATGTACTGGAAAACTGGATAAACCTAATATATATATTGTTATATATATTATTTTTTTAAATTAATATTATGTATAAATGAACTTCATAAAAAAAGAAAAAAAAAAGAAATCTTTTGTAGCATTATAAACTTTCCTCACATGTAAATCTCAGCCCCAGTTAGACCAGAATTCATTGTGAAACGTTTGAATGCTTGTGAATGCTGACTCACCCCCCAAACCCATCTTTATAAACATTCAAGCCCTTGTAACCTCTGAATGACCCCTGCACCAGACATACCAGTGAATGGCTGATATGCGTGTCTCCTTTCAGCTCAGACTGAGTGTGCAAACTAGATCAACAACAAAAGGCATTTTAATGTGGTGAAGCTTTGGAAATCTGTAGTTATTTGCTTTTTTGTACATTTAAAGATGTTTTTTGTAATGTTTTGCAGATCTATGCAGACTGGGAGAGAGCTTCACTGAGGCCCAGCAGTCAGCCTAGCAGTGTTTTTAAACAGAGTCCTCAGGACGAGACCTACGTCACAGAAGAAGGCTCCTGAACACTAATCTGGTGCAGGACGAGGAGTCACAGGAGTCTGATGACCTCATATTTGCCTTAAAAACTGGTAAGTCCCTTTTTCAACCACCATTCGATATGCATTGACTGGATATTCATCCCACCGATGTACTTCATAATAAACGATGAAAATATCTTCCTGGCATTAAATTATAGCACATTTTCAGAACTGATTAAGGTATGTAAACCGAAAGAATAAAAACATGGTTTGTGTGTGTGGACATATCAGATCAGTATGGAGCTTAACAAACCAGTTCTACAAACTTACCAAGTGAAACAGAAAGTTGTTTGTGTCTTTAGGACAACTGATTAAAAAAAAATCATAAGGCGTCAAACCAGGCAATTATAGTTTTTTTTTTTTATGTATTTGTTTGAATTGAAAATTTATAATAAAAACAGTAATAGTTAAATACATTTCTGAAATAACATTCTATGCTTTGTTTTGCTAAAAAGCACATTTGACTTTTGATTTCTGTGCTATTTATACATGCTTGTTAATGTTTTTAAACGAACGACCCAAAAACAATACATTTAAAATCCACCTGATCTGTGACTCACCAGATTTGTAAAATGAGTGCGCATTTTTAAGGTCAGCATTCCCATGCCAGCCTAGCTCTTGTTTGTTGGTGAAAGATGTATGTAACTCTATTCTGGCTATTGAGTCGAAGCTATGGAGATTCTTTTGCTTTCTGTCTTCCTTTCTGCCTCTGTGGATTTTCTTTTTTCTTGGAAGCCTCATTAACACTTCAGTAACATGCGTCCATGCCCCTGAGTAGAGGATCAACACCTCACTTTGTGTGAAAAACAACCCATTTTGACCGTGATTGTAGCACATCAGCTGCACATTTAAACAGACCAGCAGTTGTTTTATATTCAGTCACAGTGTGGTATATTAAACAAAAGAAGTCATTCTGACTGCTCAATTTTATTTCCTTCAGCAAGTTTCTCGCTGGTCTGAGGGACAGGTGGTAAAGCTGAATAGATGACCTACTGAATATATTGCTCTTATGTTCCTGGAGAGAGTTCAGACATGGCGAAGACTTTACAGTGTGTGTGTGAGTATGTGTACGACTGAAATGGGCAGGAGGGGAAAAACCACTGTGGACCAGAGAGGTTTGCGGTCTGACCTTCTTGGATGATACAAGTGTGGCACACCCAAGACTAAAGAGCTGCCGTCAGCTACATGAACCCATGGTTCTGTAAGAGCTAAAACAGCCACTATGTGTCCTCCCATTAGTTAAACAGATTTTTTGAGAAAATTATTTTACAATTCCTCCATCATCAGAAGCAGACATAACATATCATTTATAACAAAGATTATTTAAGTTTACTGTTCAGTAAACCAAACTGAAGTGAAGCTGATGTGACCTCTAAAACACAATAAGTCCAAAGGTAACTGTTGCAGTAGGTCCACTCATTCAATTATGTTAATATTTGAAATGAAAAGGACTGTGAGTTAATGATAAGAGGACAACTAGTGCTTCTCATTTAGACTTGACCTTATTGGTCAGTGAGGCTCAACTAATGACCTGGACGTGTGTCTTGCGGACTCTCTGAGTCAATTAGATGCTGTCTGTCTGTAAAGTTTTCTCATTCTTTCTTTGCCCTTTCCCTCTCTCTAATGGGTGACTATACAATTTCTTTTGCATCTTGTGTAACAGCTGGGTTTTGGATCTAAAAATCCCATTCAGTTTCTCTATAGGAGAATTGATTTTCTTTTTTAAAAAACCTTTAAAGACAGGATTATTGTGAGATGAATGGTTATATATGGTTTTGTTGAAGCCAGAGAATCAAAGCTTTTGTACTACTGAAGTGAAAAGAATATTTTGTATACTGAAGTGAAAAGTACATTCTGGGATTGCTTTCTCCACAAAAATATATGCAATGCTGACATATAATTTCTCCAAAAGAAGTTATCTTAGAAAGCAGCGTAATCTTCTGAAGCAGCATTTGCGTAGGAGTTTGTCAATGATGCTTTAGAAATGTGGCCTGTAGGAAGTCCACAGATTTCTTCCTCTGAAAGATGTCTACCCTCTTTAAATCATGCAATCCCTTTATGGACCCATATCGTCCCTCCATCTCCCCCAGCTAAAGAAAACACATTCTTATGGTCCAGGGCTGCTGCAACACCCCCAAAACAAACACATGATCTTTGAGGTCAGAGGTCTGCAACCTCTTAGATTATGCACGGTCGGAGTCAGATCAGTTCCAGATGAGTGTGCTCCAGTCAGCAGGGAGACCGATAAACTTCACCATATGCCCATCTGATCTGCATCTGCTGTGACACACTGTGAGTAGCTCGGCACAAGCTGGAAGGTGGAGTGCGCTTGAGGATATATATAAAAAAAAATAAATATATATATATATATATATATATATATATATAGGGATATTAGAGAAGTTACAGGAAATTGTTGTTCACACAAAAATGAAATTCATTTACTCAACCTCATGTTGTTCCAAACCTGTATAATATTATTGCTTCTGTGTAGCACAAAAGAAAATATGTTGAATGTTTTTGTACAAATCAGCATATCAGAATGATTTCTGAAAGGTCATGTGACACTGAAGATGGCTGGTGAAATTTCAGCTTTGCCATCACAGATATAAATCACATTTTAAAATATATTACATTAATATGTATTGTTTTAATAGATAACAGCTCTTTTAAATTAATAATTCACAATAATAGTGTTTTTGCTGTATTTTTCATTAAATAAATGCAGCCTTGGTGAGCATAAGAAACTTTTGAATTGCAGTGTCAATAGGAAAAATAACATTGGACCCCATTTAGTTTGATTGTCTGTACAAAAACAAGCACATTTCTATGCTGTACATGTCTGTACTTTTACAGTGTGTTTGTGTAGGGTGTTTTCACTACAACTGCAGCCATATTTGATATTCTCATTGTGCTTATTGCATTTGAAAGGAAATGTGCTGTCTAAATAAACTCAGACTCAATAAAAGTCTCCTGAGGTTTAAGAGAAATTATGTGTTGTGTGTATTCTATAGTGCACTAACAAGCACTATTATCTTAACTAAAAGTGAACACCAAGTAAACTCTGTATTTGTTCTTTCATCCAAATTAGTGTAAACAATAAAGCTTGTAAAATTTGCGTATGACTGTTAGGAAACACACCTCTTGTATAAATAAGCGAGTAGCACATAGTGTTCAAATTGCTAAAACCTGAAGGGATAGTTCACCCAAAAGTGAAAATTTGCTAAAAAACAGAAAAAAACATTTATTCACCCTTAGATAATCCAGTATGTAGATGCATTGTTTGTTTAATCGGAATGGATTTGGAGAAATTTAGCAGTACTCACCAATAGATCCTCTGTAGGGTGCCATCAGAATAAGAGTCTAAACAGATGATAAAAACATCACAATAATCCACAAGTGATCCACATGACTCGCATCAATTAATGTCTTGTGAATTGAAAAGCTGTGTTTGTAATAAACAAATTCATCACTGAAACATTTTAAACTTCAAATTGTAGCTAAAATACCTCTATCCTCTATCTATAATGTTACTTTCTCCACTGAAAAAGTTGTCTTATCTGAAACAGGAGAGAACTATACACTATACGCAGATCAAACACCGTTTACAAGCGAAAACAGTTCTAAGCAATTGTGCTGAAGCAACAGTTTGAAGTCTTAAATATCTTAATGATTAAAAACTTTTCAAGATGTTAATAGATGGACTGGAGTTGTATGGATTGCTTGTGGATTATTGTAAAGTTTTTTTTTCTTTTTATTCTCACTGTTTAGACTCTGATTCTGATGGCACCCATTCACTGCAGAGGATCCAGTGGTGAGCAAGTGATGTGATGCTAAATTTCTCCAGATCTGTTCTGATGAAGAAATGAACCCATCTACATCTTGGATGTCCTGAGGGTAAATCTTCAGCTAATTTTCATTTTTGGGTGAAGAATTCCTTTCAAATGTTAATTATTATTCTTTTCTATTTAATTTAATTTATTTTCTATGACCTGTGACACAAACACACAAAGTGATGTCACAGGTCATTGCATCCTCAAATAGTATTTTGGTAAGAATGAGGAAGATGAGACATTATGGGCCAGTCTGGTATGGTAATCATGTCTCTACAATGCTGCCTGTTGCCTGTGTCAAGAACTTTTCGATTCTGATGATTGTTTTCATATCAAGAAGGAAACTGATACTGTTTTCAGGTGGGGCTTGCCAAGATGTCCAGACGCTTGCTTTGCTCAGGATTTCCAGACATTGAGCACTTAGACGTCATGGTGGTGTGTGATTATGTGGTCTTGGCATTGAGAAATTCAGGCCCTGATCTGGGTCTGAAAACATAGTCTCAATTTATGGACCGCAGTCTACTTATAGTGCACTAAAGATAATATTTACTTCAACCACCGGTCGGTATTGAATGATCTCATTTATAGGGAATTCCCTGGAATTCATCCCGTGATTCTGAACCACTGTATAAAGTAGGAATAAATGTAGCATTTTCTCAGTTTAGTTCATTATAGTGGACAGCTAGATCTTGGCCTTGAGGTGTCTAGCCTTTGTTTGGATCTTTGGGTATGTGGTCTTAACGCTGGCATGCAGAAATCATGTTAACGCTGCACAGCACTGCAGCTATGTCAGATGGCCTGGAGAGCCAATGTGTTGTGCACTGAGGGCAAGAACATTGGTGTTCTGTTTATACTTTTAGCACCTCTTCAAAGAACATATAGATTCAGGGTTTGGAGTCAGTCTTACTGTTTTGTTCCAGATATTGACCTCAATTAGTGAAAGTCAGTCAGTTGTTGAGCCCAAACCTCTCTGGCGTTCTGTTCAACACTCTCTGGAATCTCTGCTATATTTAGCGTAGCCAGTACAACCCGCTATAAATCTCAGACAAATTTTTTGCGCAGTTGGCACATTGATGCTAAATCTGCAGAGCAACAACAGCCTGCAAAACATTCTTATAAGTTATCAGTCAAGCCAAGAGTGTTGGCTAATGTATGATCACATGGTTTGTAGGAGCTGCCCTTTGCTCTCTTATCTTCAGCCAGTTGAAAGTAGGTCACATCTTCAGTGGGTAAAAATATATCACTGCTGGTGGATGCTGGATCAGCCGTGTTGACTGATGCTGCAGGTATTAAGTGGTCTGCTGTGGAGGAGACCCTATTTGCAATGATTCTAGAATATGCTTGACCTTCAGCTGAATATTTCTTAACCAATAGGCTACTGTAGTCTCATGTGATACTTCACAAGCTGTTTTCAAAAACAACAAGCATTCAAAGGTCAATGATTAAACCATATCACATCAACCATATCAACCAAATGTTAGTTATTTTCCTTGCATGACTGGTAATTATTTCAACATCCGACATGATATTGCATAGTTCCAATAATAGTTTACCAATCAACGCGTTACAGCGTGGTTCTAAACTAAACATTTGTTGAATCTGTTTAAGTGTTACAGGAACACAGAAAGATTTCCAGTAAAGACTGTACCTGGAATTGTTTGTCGCCTTTCCGCTTTACCCTGTGTCATCTTTTAATGCACCTCATACCAGCTGGGTCAGACTATTTGAAATGGTTCACGCACCTGTTGTCTCATTGTATAACACTTCACAACAGCGAGTGAGCAGTGTACAGACAGTACACAATGAGGACAAAAATAAAAACTGACTCTTTGTCTTTGTAAGTCAATGCATATGCTTTACAGTTACTCCAAACATGACTTAAACACTTTTAGACATGCATAAAAGGTTTTAATGTCATTACCTAAAATTCCAATGAAGTTAAAGTCAGTTTTTTTTCAAGTGAACACAAGTGTCCTATCCTATTCGTGCTATATTTATATGCTGTGTTTTTAAATAAATGTCACTTTTTTGTTATAGAATTATATAAGATGACACTAAAGTGGCCAAATACTGTAGATTTAGGGGCTGCTGTATGTGTGGGATTCTACACCTTACATAGTTATGCAATACTGTGCTGTCCTTTCCTCCTACGCCACTTAACATTTATTCATCTCATGTGTCTATCGCTTCAAAGCTACATTGGCCTCACATTGTGTTGTATGTAGTAGTTGTTATTGTTGTAAAAACATAAAATATCCTTCTCTTAACCTTCAGCAATACCCTGAAATCTACATTCCTTGAATATGAATGTGTTATAAACTACCGCCCACAGCAGACAGACAACAGACCAGCTAAAACTAGAATGCTGTTTTCATTGTGGTTAAATTGCTTTTTTTTGCAGCAAATGCAATTGTTGTTAAAGCTTTTTCTGCTTTGTATGTTGAGTCTAAAATCTAATAGTTTTCTACTGTTTTGTGACATGCTAATCTACAGATAATGTACTGGAAATATCACTAAGATGCTATAACTGAGTTTTAAATTCATTGTGTTATCCAATAATATGTGGACACTCAAACAACACACCCATATGTACTTGTTGAACATTTAAGTTTAAAGCCACGGTGGGCTCTTTACCACTGTGCACAGGTAAAGCAGGGTTGCCCCTGCATATATATATATATATATATATATATATATATATATATATAAATATAAAATAATATAAAAATATAAAAATCCATAAAAAATATTAAGCAGCACAAATGTGTTCAACATTGATTTATATTTGTATAAAACACATTAAAGAATGATAATACAAAAGCAAGAAATATTTTAAGCATTTATTTTGTATACATTATATTTTAAAATATTTAATAAAAAAAAAAAAAAGAATACATTAAAATAAATAATAAAAAAATAGCTACATATTTTGCATGTATATTTCCCTTTAAAAAAAAAGGCATTTCTGGCCATACATCAATTGTGGGTAAAAATGTTCAGGACAAATTTGACCAGTTCTATACTATATATATATATATATATATATATATATATATATATATTATATATATATATATATATATATATATATATATATATTCAAAAACCGAGAATACAGTTAGTAACTTCAGCATGGAGAATTTTGTATTAAAGAAACAGCTCTATAATTTTAAACTGGAAAGCATGAGGAGTTCAGTGTACTGGCATACAGTTGGGGAAAGTCCATAACTAAGAGTAACAGGCACGTGTGTAATACATTCCTTTCACACAGCTCTCAGTGCTGCTGACTCAACCTGTAACAATCGCTCTCTGACTTTCAGGATGTGAGAGATTGAACTTCACACAGGGAATTTTTCATTTGCAGCACTTCTAGAGGCTGATTTTAAAGAAATGAGTCAGTGAATCACTGCTCTAGACCCTGAATAACCCTCAGTGTTATCCAAACCAGAAGAAATTACTTGAAGCAACAGAGGAGGAATGAGAACTAAGATTTTACAAGACATGATCAGAAAAACAGAACAGAGGATCAATAGTTTTTCTGAAATATGAGTAATGACAAGTTATTGTTTAATAAGCGGTATGGTCTTAGAAATCTGTTATTTTAGTATAACTGATATACTATTATAGTTTTTGTTAATGTTTTTGTCACAGTTATTGTCAGTAAGTTTGTGTACATGGACTTTCACTTTGTTTTCATTAGTCACATGTGTTTGTTTGTCTTAGTTTCCTGCCAGTCATCAGTCGTCATAAACGCTCATCTAGTCATCACACCTGTTGATTATCATCTCATTATCACTGTGTAAGTTATTCCTTCTCGGTCACTCATGGTCTGGTCACCATTTACATTAATGTGTGTTACTTCAGCCTGTTTGGATTATTCTAGTGTGCATTATCAGTAAACTGTTTTGGAACGCTATTCATCGTCTTTGTGCCTTCTTCTGGGACGCACCGTGACAATTTTGAATTAGGTTTTATTTATTTTATTTTATTTAATTTTTTTACATTCTAATTAAAGTTTTAGTAACTTTTTGTGTTTTTTGTCAATTTTTAGTTCAGTTTTTTTTTAATGTGTACAATATATAGTTTTTAAGTTTTAGGTTTTTTTAGTTTATTTTAGTACTTCATTTGAATTATAATGAGAAATGTTTCCTTGGCAACTGCCATATGTTTTAAAATATTTTAATTTATTTCAGTTAAAGTATTTTATTTCAAGTAATTTGTGTGTGTGTGTGTGTGTGTGTGTGTGTGTATGCCTGCGTGTGTGTATGTGTGTGTGTGTGTGTGTGTGTGTGTGTGTGTGTGTGAACTGGTGTGTGTGTGTGTGTGTGTGTGTTAACAATAATCCTGGTTAAAACATTTTGAAAACTGAAGACATATAGATGATGAACAGAAGTTCTACAGTGAAGCGTCAGTGATGGATTTCTGGGTTGAGGTGGACAGGAAGTGCTTGTTTTCTCAGAGACTAGAAGGAGACCATGGGGCAGAGAGTGGCATCATGTAGGTGTGTCTACTGTCCCGGTTCCTCATTGGTCGGCTCTGGGGGCATAGTATTATCGCATAGCAATGACTCCTGGATTCAGTGCTTAATCATGTTACAGCTATGCATGGCAAGAGAAAATGAAGTAGGAGAAGGAGCTGGAAAGAAAAGGGTGGGGGGTGAGCAGACAAATCATTTGGAGCTGGAGTATGGTTACCTCTTTTTAACATTCAAAGCGTCCTGCTTATTCAGCATGTATGTGTATAAGCTGCATAATCACATTTAACCAGATTTAATTAACTTAAAAGGTTCCCCTCTTGGGATTGCTCTCTCTTTGTCAATGCCTCTCTCCTTGTGTCAATCAAAATTTAATCAGAAATAGAGTCAAAACAATGCTTTGCTGTATTTTCAGAGGTCATGTTAAGTTTAGGATAAGTGTAAATGTATACCGGGACGTTATGTATGCAATGCAGGGACGTTACACAGATAGATTCCACCATATTCACACTTTGCAGGGCTTCCTTTCAGCATTCATGATGTGGATATCAACTGTGCTGCTACAATCTGGCACCTGTACAGCTGTTATATCATTGGAGCTCTGGTGGATTGTGGGTGAGATACTGGTACCATCACAACTACTAAATTCACACATTTAACTAACGATTAAAGGGGGTTGGATGATGATGAATCAAGCCCCTCCCCCCCTCCTTTTTTTAAAGAAAAGAGGTCCTTGTGCAATAAATATATACTGTAACTTTCAGAACTCAAAACTTCCTCACCAGCGACAGTTTACAAAACCCAGAAATCTGGAACAAAAAAACAGCTCATTTGACAACTGTCTGGTTAATATGAGGTTGTTAACACTGGACAACCGCAAAAACACATTGTTTAATTTTAATGGTCAGTGAAAAAGTGGGTATTGTCTTTTAAAGATGAATTATAACTACTACTACTAATACATTAAATGTTGAAATAAAATAAAAATTAAATGTAAAATCTATATAATAATAATACATTTATTATTCTAATAAATAAATAATTATATAAATATACTTATTAATCTTGAACAATATTATAACTAATTATAACAACTAATTATAACCAATTAAATAGATAAAAAAAAAAATAATAAAAATTAATAATATTACTCTTTAATTAAAAAATAATCACAAATCTATTATTCCCCCCCTAAAAAAAAGAAGATGCTCTCTGCGGTTGGTCCTCTCTGAAGAAAAAAATAGATCTGTCTATAGAACCTCTGGGAAGTTAAGGTGCTGGAATTATTGAGCTGTACACATTTATAGTACCTTGTGTAGCTCAGCGCCTTTTCAGCACTGTTCAGAATCAGAATGAGCTTTATTTGCTACGTGTGCAAACACACAATGAATTTGTTGTGGGGTTTTTTTTAGGAGCTCTTGGTATAAACATAAACATATACATATATGACATTGAGAACAGAAAGAACATTTAAATAAGAAAGAAAACATTTAACTAATAATAATAATGTGGTATACATCTGGAACAGAATTTTTATGTATAGATTTGTGGATTATTTACTGTATATACAGCTGTATAAATAAAAATATGTATATGTATTTACATAATACTTGAAAGAGGGGCAATAGTTAGTTATTAAGAAATGAATTACAGAAGACATGTGGTTACTTATGTGTTAGCCATTTAAGCTGGCGATGGCCTAGATTTTCTAGTACACAGAGATCTGTAATGTCTGCCTGAGGGGAGAAGTGTAAACAGGTTGTGACCGGTGTGAGAGGGGTCTGTGATGATTGTACCTGCCTGTTTCTTCACACTGTTGTCCTAAAGGTTGGGTAGGTGCATACCAATTATCCTTTCAGCTGTCCTAACAGTCTGTTGCAGTCTTCATATATCTGATTTGCTGGCTGACCCAAACCAGACAGTTATAGAAGTGCACAGAACCGATTCAATAACAGCTGAGTAAAACTGTGTCATCTGCGCCTGAGGAAGGTTGAACTTTTTCAGTTGACGAAGAAAGTACAACCTCTGCTGGGCCTTTTCCACAATGGAGTCAATGTGATTGTCCCACTTCAGGCCCTGTGTGATGGTGGTGTCCACGAATCTGAATGATTCTACTGCAGCAACAATGCTGTTCATGATGGTGAGTGGGGGGAGTGCAAGGGGGTTTCTCCTAAAGTCCAGGGGTCTTTAGAGATGCAGTCATTTGTGTAGAAAGAGAAGAACAGTGGGGAGAGCACACATCCCTGAGGAACCCCAGTGCGGGTGTTGGATGTGAGTTTTCCCAGCCTCACTAGCGGCTGCCTGTCTGTCAGGAAGCTAAATATCCACTGACAGATTGAGGTGGGTGCAGAGAGCTGTGTTAGTTTAATCAGGAGGGTATCCGTGATGATGGTGTTATCCAGCAAGGGTCCAGTAATGTCCTTCAAGTAGGCCAACACCAGTCTCTCAAATGACTTCATGACCACAGATGTTAAAACGACAGGTCTGTAGTCATTTAATTCCATGATTTTTGGTTTCTTGGGTACAGGAATGATGGTGGAGTGTTTAAAGCAGGAGGGGACACAGCTCCAGTGATCTGTTGAAGATCAGTGTGAAGATGGATGACAGCTGGACAGCACAGGCTGGAGAGACATTGTCTAGACCTTTGGCTTTCCTTATCTTCTGTTTCCTGAAGACTTTGTGTACATCATCTTCAGAGACCTTAAGTGCAGGCTGAGAAGCAATAGGGGGAGGGAGGGGAGGGTGTTGATGGCTGTGTTGTGAGACAGTCAGAGTGGGTGTGGGGTGTGAGACCAGGCTTTTCAAATCTGTAGTAAAACTCCTTCAAACCATAGACTAAAAGCTGATTCTCCACAGTGCTGAAGGATTGGGTCTTGTAGCTGGTGATGGCTTTCAGGCCCTACTACACTAAAGCTTTTCAGAGTAGATACTCTTATCTCCCTATTCTGTGTGTATTTGGTCTGTTTGTACAAGGCTTTGTCTCCACTCCTGTAGGCATCCTCTTTGGCCTAGTGAAGCTGTTTGAGTAATTTGGCTAGTTGTTTGAGCTTTGCATTAAACCAGGCCTGGTGGAAACAATATATGTCCCTCACAGAAACTTATGTACAGTGTCATGAGATCTTCAGTCTGCAGCATTCTGTGCAGTCGAAGCAGGCTTGTAAAAACCCGCTCTGCTTCCTTAGTCCATTTCCATTACAAGTTCTTGCTTGTAAGCACTGTTGTAGGCTGGTAGAAGATGAACCCAAACAGTGGCAGTGGTGAAGTCCCAGAGCCGCTTGGGGGACCAGAGTGGTATGGCCTTTAAAACTGTGTAGCGGTCCAGTATAATTTGCAGGTGAGATTCGCTTTATTAAAATCACAGTGAATGATTATGAAATAGTCCAGGTAATGCTGCTCTGTGTGTGTGACCTGATCTGCCAGTTGTTCTTGCATCGTTATCACACTCACGTCAGGAGGACCAGTTGTTCTTGCAATCAACTTTCAGGAAATAAATGCACTCAGTAAAGGACGCAACAGAGCTCATCCAGATTGAGATCCTTTGTTGATATAAAACAGTGTCAGTGAGCTCATCCAGATTAACACACTATATTAATATAAATGTTCGAGAACACCATATTAGAAAACAAACATGACTCGGTGACGCGATCCGCTCTGAACAGCAGGAAGCCCATTAGATGAAGTGCACTGTTCGGGATGGCTCTGTTCAACCAGGTTTCCATGAAGCAAAGTGCAGCAGAGTTTAAAAAGTCCTTGTTTGTGCGGGTGAGGAATAGTAGTTTGTCTGTTTTATTTGCTAGGAGCCGAGATGAATGCCAGGTAGAGGCAGGCGAATGCAGATCTGGAGTGCAAACAGTTCCCCCATTACATAACCACCAGTTGTTATGATATGAATCTGCTCAGATTGTCTGTACCATTACTCAAATCTTCATCAGCATTTTGCATGATGGGGTAATACCTAAACTCTAGCAGCTAATCAGCTAATATCCACCAACAAGTATATGAATAACTTGGATATTCTTCAGTCTTATGTCATGCCAGGAGTCATTTTAAATTGTTGGGCAGATATATTGGATCCAGGACCTCCTTGTGTAAGTAGACGCTTACTCAGGGTATCAGATGTTATGGAAAATTAATAAAGCCAACATGTGTTCATCATTTCATCAAAACGGAAATGGATACTTGAGCACATGTGTATAGGTGTCATGAAGTGCAAAAGCAAAAAAAAAATAAAAAAAAAATTGTTTGGTTGAACTGGAATAAAAAATAATAAGAATTAAATATAAAATAAAATAACAACAAACAATTTTTTGCAAAGCATCTTATTCCCATCAATAAGCTGCTCCATTTCCACAAGTGCTTGGGTGCAAAAAGAAAAGAACACAAGGGAATTATTAAACCAAAGGTGTGGTGTGTAATTTCCGTGCCACTGTCAGCACCAAATGGAATTGCAAAAATAACATATTTCACACTGCTTGCAAAAGCAGCATAACTGCAGCAGCACACAATGTGCTTTCACATAGTACTTTCTTTAATAACCATACATTTTAATATGGTTATTGGTGCTGCTGAGAAATATTACAAACTTGATCATCATGAAGTAATTCAATTTAAATGAGGAGAATTAGCATATTTACATCTAAATGGTAATTAATCTACAAAAAACAGAACCCAAACTTGTAGAATTTAAACCTTTATGGTGCTACATAAAAGCTAATAATGATTATTTCCGAACAAATTTCCCAAACACTCCTCCAATCTACCATTGGTGAGACAAACAAACAGTCCCCCTAAACTCATTGGTTGAGCTGTTTGTCGGCCTTGCAAATTATTGCAAGTAATACCTTTCTGTAGGCCTGGAATATCCAGCGGTTTGGGCAAAAGAAACTGGGTTAGTGGTTCACGTGAGTCATTTTACCCTGGCAGCATCGACCTCACTCTCATCTTTCTCTTGCACTGTAGCTATAGCAAATCGTCAGTTTTAGCACATTTATTCAGAATACAACACAATGCAAATTTTTAACTTTTACCTCCAGCTTGCAAAAGCAGTTTAACAGATGTGTAAAGGAGTCTCAGGCAGTAAAATGTGAATGTTTGTGCGTGCATGTGTTGGGATGGTAGTGGGGGGGGGGTTCTTATAGCTGTCGGCTCCTGCTGCACCTGTTGTTTTGCAGCTCAGACTCACAGGAGGGATCAAGGCTCATCATGACTCAGGAAGAGAGGAGAAACAGAGGGTATGTGAGTCAGCCTGTTGCCTGAAAAGGAAACTCGATGGTACTAGAAGCAGAAGGAAACTTACTTCCCCTAATAAAAGAGCTGCCCAGTCCCTATTTGGTGTGATTTATTTTAAATTTTATTAATTAAAATGTTACATAACATACACATGTTTCCTGCTATAACTGAGAACATGAATTCAGTGGCATTAAATGTTTATGCATTGGGTCATTTGGTATTTATGCTCCACTAGGTGACCAAACTGCAAAAATATTGACTGTTTCCAAACAGGTTTCTCATACACTTCCCCCAAATGTCGCACAGAGACTTAGTCCTGCCCCAAAAGTCATGCCATTGCTTGAGCCAGTGAGCTGACTGCAGAGACATAAAGTTAACACTTTACTGGAGAAATCAATGTAAAAAATGTATTACTGAGCAGGGACAGTACAAATGACATCACCTTAAACATAAGATCAAGTTTAAATAGACTATATGGTTCAGTATCATAACCGAAGTAGGTACATTTAACGATTTGAAGCAGAAATTCTATTACTAATTTGATGCTATGCTATTGTGATCTGTTTGTTTTTCCAAGATTACAGTTAGCTACCTCGACTCTTTCTGCAGGTTGCAAGTTGCAAGTTGCAACAGTACAGTAAAAGCGAAAAAGGTCTTTAACACTATAGCTTGCTCTAGGCTTTTTCTATTCTATCGGTTTTCTTTTTATTTATTATATATTAAAAACAACAACAAACTTGCTACATATACTGCGTTAAGCTAACTGAGACTTGTTACAGCACTTGCGTATCATTGCTCTCTTGTTGATTTTGATTGCTTCCATTGTCCTCATTTGTAAGTCGCTTTGGATAAAAGTGTCTGCTAACTAACTAAATGTAAATGTACAGTATAGCGGCAAGTGACCATCTTTTGAGTGAGTCATTGATTCAGTCATTTTGTTCACAAATGCTGGTGATTGTGTTGAAATGTGTTATGAATGAGTCACTGAATCATTCACTCATTCAATTAAAAATACAAAATCATTGAAGAGTGATACTACTGTGTGTTGAAATAAGTCTGATTTTGTGATAATGGTGGAATCACGGTACACACACACACACACACACACACACACACACACACACATATATTATATATATATATATATATATATATATATATAATATATATCTATATATATATATATATATATATATATATATATATATATATATAATTTTTTTACCACTCTGAAAGCTTACACACTAAACTCTGCCAAGCCAGATTTATAACTATAGGCCTATCAATGTTGCTGGCCACCAAAGCAACACTGTGTTTTTGTTCCCCACCCCATCCACAAACCTCTGCAGACACATTCTCTATTTAGTGTCCTATTAATCATCCACTGATATAACAGTTGTATTTGTGCCACAGTGTGAATTGTCAACCCTTTGTACAGCACAGCCTCAGTCTCCTTATCATGAATAATTCATGACACATCACCACCCCTGAGATTTCTATACTGGTACTCTGCAAGAGTTCAAAGGTATCTTCAAAGCATGACTGAGGGAGAAAGCACAAAAGGAAACTGTACGTAGTAGATTAACTAAAGCGGCTAAATAAATAAATAAAAATGAATTCATGTTAATTAATTAATTTATAAGCTTTAATTACCTGTATTAAGCAGAATCTGTGCAGAGAAGCATTAAACATAGAATCCATTTGCCAGCACTGAAACTATACAGAAATTAATGCTGCTTACTATCATAACACTAAATCAAGAAATGAAACTGCTCACAACAGTCAGGAACTTGAACCTTTGCCCCTATAGTTTAAGAGTGGACAAGCCCAAAGTTATGCAGTCTATCCTGGGAGTCGTAAACTCAGGGACCTCAACTAGCCTGAGAAATCTCATACTATCAAGTTCCCTCCTTCTTATCCACAGCCATGCTGCAAAACAAGATGAAGCAACTGGCCTGTGCATGTCAATAGCTCAGAGAGCTCTCACAGCTGTTCCCTTCACTAGTTGTGTTTGCTTTGTTGCCATGGTCACAGATGGGTGTGAATGTTTGGGTTTTACAGTATGTTACATCATGACACACACATTTGGATGGAAAACTGAGTTTCATGTAGATTGACTTATGACTATATTATTGGTTTTATATGTCACAGTATAAAGTGAATTGAGTTTGAGAAGTTGTAAACAAGTTTTAAAAGGTGAAATAGTGCTCTAAAAGTAAAATCACAAAAATCACTTGTCTCTGCTGAAAAATTCAAGAAAACGGTTCCACTTCAGAGTCCTTGACAATCCCAGCTTTTTACAAGAATTAAAACCATACATATATGTAAAAATGTTTACATTAACCTGGATATGAATTTATAGTCATAAAATTAATAAGCAAAAATAAGTTTAACTGATTTTAATTACTGAAAATACAATTAACTGATTTCAATTAAATGTGTCCCACATTTTGCACAATGTATGTATTATTTGCATATAAATATATATCTGTTTTTTGTTGTTGTTTTTTTTTAACAAAAATGCAAAATGTAATTTGTGAATATTAAATATCATTTAATATTCATCGCTAGAGAAAACAAAATCATTTTAACCTGAGGTTGATCAACATTTTCTCAAGGTAAAGCACCTTATTTCACTGACAATAAAAAAAAAAAAAAAAAAAAAAAAAAAAAAAAATTAAAATGACATTTTTTCATGCCCCATTTTGTATAATTTGTGGAAAGTGCCACTTGTACTAGTATATACAATTTATGAGTGAACAAGATATTTTGATAGACAAAGTATCTGAGGAGGCTCTAGGTCAGTGTTCTCCTCTCCTGCTCTTGATGAGAACATTGAGAAGATGTTCAGTCAATTATCTCATCAAATCTGCTCTTTATGTGGTACAGAACATTAGGGATGACACAGGCGAAGGAAAACAGAAAGGGAATAGAGCTAACAGAGACTGAAACTAGATGCAGTGAAGATTAATAAAGGGTAAGCAGAAGATAAGATGAAATTACATCAGGAGACTTTATTTGCAATTTCCCACAAACCGGTGTCATAACAGTTTAAATAAAGGCCACAAGATATAAAATGTACCAAACACAGTTATGTGAGCATGACTGTATCTTCTAGAAGCTTTGTTCCCCTTTGAGCACGAGGCTCGTGGTAAGGAGGCACGACAGTAGGATTTGGCAGTTATTGAGAAAAGCTGAGACCTGTACAGTGTCAGCATGGACTAAATCAGCAGCTGCCATTGCTAGTAATCCCACCTCTCTGTTTGCTGGGGCCCAGGGTCAGCATGGTACAAAGGACCTGACCTGCAAGAGTCAATGGAGTAGAGGCCTAGCAGGACAGAATAAAGTGCTGGGTCAAAGCTGAGTCATCATAGATCCTAGAAGCAGCACTCGACTGCCTGCAGAGAAGACAATACAGTTGTAGACTTATGTAATACACCCGCCAGCTGCAGCTAGCTTAGCTGGGTGAGGATGTACCCAGGCATTTCACATTTCAGTGCCTCATGTTATCTTGTCCTCATTTGCCATTTGTGAAACGGCAGCCCTTAGGTTAAATATAAGATAAGATCTTTCAGCATGATAACCCAAAGCAAACTAGCAAAACAACTATACAGTGGCTGACAGGAAGGAATATGAATGGCCTTGAGAGGCCTAATCACAACACTGACCTAAATACAAATTTAAACTTGAAACAACTTCTGACAAATGTGTGTAAATATAGTAATATAATAATTCAAGTATATGCTGTAATGTGTTAACAATACTTTAAAATAAATGTTATTTAAATATGCATTATTTCGTGAAATTTATTTTAATTAGCATTTACTATAGTTAATTTACATTCAATTTATATACATTTATGATAATAAATATATATTCATTAATTTTTATTGTATTTTTCCACTTTTTCCACTTTCATTTCACTTACAATACACAAACAAATTCAAACAAACAATCTGAAAATAAAACTGGATCATTGGGCTTTAAAACAACAAAAAAGCACACCTTAAAAATGCAAGTGTCTTTTAATAAAAGTAGTTAGAGAACCCCAGAGAGGAGGTGAAGAGACATTCTCCTGACCCCTTAGGCTCTGTCCTGCATGTGTGAGCCTAAAATTCAGTCAATAAACATAACACATGAATGATGCAACTACCATGGATTTTCTAAATATGTTACAACAAACCAATAATAAGTTTGTGGCCAAAATTAATATGTAACCTCACATACTTATCTCAGGCAATGCAAATACCCATTTAAAAATGACCATAGATTAAAATATGTACTGGCCTGACTTCAGTATATATTGGCCTTGCTTCAATTAGGACATTTAGTCCATAGTTAATTTAGGACATTTAAGTAATTTTTATAAACGTGCCTTAAAAAAACAACAACAAAAAAAAAACAAAAAAAAAAAACAAGGGCACTGACATATTTTAAGATCAATCAGTGCAAGTTTATTTCAGTTGAAACCGCTCAGACTTACATTTAGATCTGGGACTAGGCTTAAGCCTTGTCTGTGAAACTGGGGGCTTGTACATGAAATAAATAATCTGAGCAATAAATTGGCATAAAGGCATTTCAGTGTCAATAATGATTATGAAAAATCAAATCCATTAGACGACAATATTGTAAGGAACTGAATTCAATAAATATTATATGAATTCAAGCCACAGGTGTTTTTTTTTTTTTTTTTTGTATCATGACTTAGAACTTGCGGTAACAATTTTCTTTATTTTGGCCTGTTCTAACATGAATCTTAGTTTATAGGCTAGTATTTTTTAACCAACCCTGCTGGTCAAAGTTTATTACCTCACTTGACCCCAAGGTCACTTCTTGACCCTAGTGCCACCTGATAAGCTGAGGTCAGAAGGTTAACCCCTATAAACCAAGCTGGCGTCTTGAAGTCCAACACCTTGAGGTTTCAGTCTTATCTTGAGATGATCTGCATCTTAAAGGAACAGCAATGAAAAGGACTAAATGTGAAAAAGAAAAAAAGATTCTGATGGTCTAAATTAGATTTGTGGTATTTGATGTGCACTCTAAATTAAAGAGGTATGTGTATAGAGAAGTATCACCTAAAACTCTTTGTTGACACTATTTGTGTAACTACTAGAATGTCCTGTGAGTGCACTGTTTTTAGTGAGAGACCAGGGCTGAAGTTGGTTTAAATGTGGCCATATTTCAGATCTTGCTTATGTTTTAAATTCTTAGAGCTTTGATGCTCTAATATCAGCGTAGTTTTGTTATAAATAAAACAGAAGTACAGCTGAAGTTATGGATGGAGGTTTTTTATTTCCAAGGAAGAACTAAGACAAAAGTTAAAACCATTATGAACATACATTTCAGTATCTAATGTTCATAATGATCTCTGAAATGAAATCACAATGAAATAAGACAAAATATACCACTGAGGCAAAATAAACTCAAGAAATATTGCACTTAATTTCTAAAACACACCATATTTCCACTAAAGGTGTTTCCTGACAGAGTCAAGAGTTTAGCTTTAACACTGGACTACACGGAAGGCCAAGCGTTGGGACTATAATATTGACCAACCACAAAAAGAAGCACTTTTCTTTTTGCATTTAAGCTAATTCTTTCTTTAGTGGCCAATTTTGGTTCAATTCTAAACTATAAAACACAACAGAGAAGCAGATCATTTTTTCTTCTTAAAATCATCTCTTCAGTTCTGAAATGGGTCATCCATTTCTCTAAGGTGTGCTACAGCTACTGTTCCCATAACAATTGAGACGGTCGGATCTATCTAATGGTCGTTTGCCTGGAAAACAAACACTGAACGCCCAACAGTAATCATCAGAAACCATAACTGAAATCAAATCCAAAACCCATTCAACTCAAAAGTGGCACGATCAACACTCGCTTTGAAGGACTTTTTGGTTTTCCCTTTTTGTCCTTTTAAACTAAACAGCAATCTCTAGGACTAAAAGAAAATAGGATGATGATTAGTGAGGTTTACATAAATGATAAAGCATGGTAAAACCAGTTCTTCATCAAGGCCTCTGTTAAGACCACTTTGCTAAAAAAAAAAAAAAAACCTGCCTAATCATAAACCCGTCACATTACAGATGAACCTATAATGCACACACTGTGTATGCACACAAATGACTAATTCTACTATCTTTAACTATCTACAGTACATTGGTATTTGTTTAAACTTTCTCCAGACCTCAACCAGACATGAGCAGATTTCTTGTTTCAATTCAGTAAAAAAAGTGCTTAATGAAAGCCAAGCATGATCAGAGCCTAAACTACTTCTGTAGTTGAACGAGTTTTAAAAACAAATGTACAACTCATTTCAACTGGATTTGGACGTCTCTGGATAGGATCCATAGTCCTTGGTTTGCTTTACAGCTTGGCTTTTCAAGCATCTGTGCCATCCTCTGGGTCAAATCTGGCTTCACTGGTCTGCAGAAACATTACGGCTGCTGGTGCAGCAGGACAAAAAGGGAATGTCAGAAGTCTTTGAAAGCTGCCTTGAATCTTTTATGCATATCTCCTCTCTTTATTGAATGTGTTTTTCAATATTGAATCTGATATTCCTTCTATAGACTTCTTCCTTGAACTGAAACAGTGCAATCAAAACAATCTACACCATTTTTGTTTTCATCGTTTGGCAAAGTGGAGAAGATCCACCTGAGAATGAGTGCTTTTTTTCAAAGCAGTGCAATCTTAAAGCCTGCACTGCTACAGACTACAAACAGACAGGCAACAAACTTTCAGGCTGCCCTGCCCAGACCCCACCCTGTTTATATCTCTCTCCTCCTATCACGCACATGAGCGGCTAGAGCTGGACTGTTGCTCCTTGATCAAACAACATGTGCAACAAATGCTTAAAGGCATTCTACATTTAGAACTGAAAATAAAGTCTATGTGAACAGAAGAAAATAAAACAAAAGCAACACTCGGGTTATGAGTTGGTGAGGCAAAGTCACAAGAGCGTCAAGACAGCATGTTACCAAGAGCAGATTATCGAATGAGGAAACACAATCAATGAACACTACAGACCTCAAAAGAGCTTAAACAAGATCAGTGCATTACGTCAGTCTGTTATTCCTCGGAATCAGTTCTCTGTGTTGCTTTTGGCTCAAGCAAGAGCCTGCAATCGCTTAGTCCAAAAGGCTGAAAACTGAACTAAAACAATCAGTGTTCTTAAAACCCAAGTGAGGAAAAGGAACATGTGCAAAAAAAAAAAAAAAAAAAAAAAAACTGAGGCAAGAGGATGACGCGTTTCTCAGCTGTTCTGCGAATGGTTGTGGTTGTAGTGTTTTCTTGCATTTCTCTTCAGATCTCGGACAAGGCCTGCATGTTCTTTGTCAACCTTTACTGAAAAGCATGAGAAAAGTGACTACTTTGACAAAGCTCTGCAGGCAAAGTCCGACGGGGCGTGTCCCATCCACAGGGGCCAAATATCTGGGTCGGGTAATTTGCCAGTGACTTCCTACACCCTTACTTCTGGATTTTCCCATAGAGGTTTGTTTTCTCTCGGTGGTGACAGCAAAGTGAACAATTGCTGTCATCGGGAGATAAACAAAAGTGAAAGCTCCTAAAGCCCAATCACTTTGGACTCATGCCATGCATTTCTCAGCGTGACGGGCAGGTGTCGAGTCTCTGCTCCGCGGTTGATGTGTCTTGATCTGGATTTGGATCAGTCTGATGGAGAGGGGAACAAAGAAACAGCTGCCATGAGATAAATGCATTTAAACAAGGCTGAAAGCTGTTCCCTGATAGAAAAATCAACATTTTAGCCACCAAAACTAAACTAAAAGCTTACCTCAGAGTAGGGTGGAGGGGGTCGGAAGCGGAACTCCTGGATGTAGGCGAATAGCGGGCCATCAAAGTTCTCCCGCCCTGACGACACTTCCAGACTGCTCTGTCTCTGTTCTTCTGTGACCACCTCTGCATAGGCTGGAGGAGCTGCGTACAGCAAAAGCAATGTATACTGTTTTTTTACCCATGTCAACCAGGTTATCTGTTTCTTCTCGACACAAAATGTGATCTCCACATCCTCTTCTGGTGTTTTATTCAAAGGAACAGTAAGCAACAAGTTCTACAGTCTTTCCTATATGGGTAATCTGAAAAAGGACAGATTCAAATCCCATGGCCTCCATAAATGCAGCATCTTTGCTATTCATATATTGCAAACATCCCTCAAAGCAAGTGGTACTAATGGAGTGTTCCTTACCTTCAGGCCTCTCAGGGAGGGCCATGCCTAACCAGCTCATGGTCATGCTGCATTGACTGCTCACAGAAGATGTCCGGCTACCGAAGGGGTGGAGAGGGATGGTGCCAACCACCAGGGGCAGGTTTAAAGACAGGTTCATGGCTCCCGGGATGTCTACATACACCTGAAGATAAAAATATTGGAATATTAGGTTAATTATTTCACAAACAGTGCACCTTTATTTGTAAATACGGCTTCTAGAAAAATCCCTTACCTAAATCTCCCAACAAACACACACCTTTTTCTGGGTCCAAAACTACCCAAAGACCTCAAAATCAAACAAATAGTTCTAATATACAATCACAGTGTACTGTAGGTCATCTGAAAATCATAATCCTAACACTTAACTTCATACTGGAAAAAAAATAAACTAAATTTTTTCTTAATTGTTAATAAAATACTGGTGTCCAGGATTGTGAGTTTTTAGTGCAATAGGCACGAATAGTGCTCATAAACAGCTGTTGATATGGCATTGAAATAAAGTAGAGATTTGGACCTTGAAACAGTATTCGATACATCAGAATTTAAGTTAACAAGCAGACTCAAGGATCCTGCTTAAACAAGCAGGGATGACCCATTCATTGAGTCAGCGTATTTTCAATCACTTAAGAAGAAAAGCTTCTGCCAAAAGGCAAAAAACTAAAGAATCTGAAATTTCCTCAGTAAACTTAGATATGAGTAGGTCCTGACATTACACAAGAAGGGCACTAACAGATTGGTTTGAGGGTATAATAGGCCATTAACACTCAATGGCCTGAATTTCATCAGATATTTTAGGCTGATCTTCTTATCAGTATGTGCAGGAGAGAACTTGCCATAATCTTGCGTAATCTTATTATCATTCACAGTGCTGCATCTGTGGAAGCGCAAGAAGTGCCTTCAAGGATATTATCCTTCAGCTGCTTGAAATTGACATGGAAAGCTTTCAAATTATTGCATTACTTGCATTTCGAAGCTATAAAGATGACCAGCACTTGTAGAGATGATCGGTAATCACATGTGCGCCCCAGAAGACTTCAAAGTCAATACAAACTATAAAATAAAAGCACATGACTTACCATGAGTGAGTACTCCTACCCACTCTAATGATACTGCAGTCAAGGATGGAGGGTGATACAGGGGGGATCTTCAGCATCTTTCCATTCCATGTCTCCCGTCTTGCCAGAAGAAAGTGACTCCCCTCGGATGTTGGCCACTAATTGTTTTATCTCCTTTATCTTCCCTTTGGCAAAGAAGGTCTGTGTTTGGTAAATGGCGGCCTTTGGCACAACCATACGCGAGGAGCAGTTTTCAATTTCAGCAAAGATCTGAATGGACTCTCCTGTAAACAGACATTATATAATGTTAATGGTACAAAATAGTATGAAGGGTAACATGCAGGGCTGCAGCAAATAAATGATTAAATTGATTTTGCCATAATTTATTCACCCTCATGTTGTTCCAAACCTGTGTGAATTTCTTTCTTCTGTTGAACACAAAAGAAGATATTTTGTACAATAGAAGAAAGAAATTCATACAGGTTCGGAACAAGTTGAGGATAAGTAAACGATGACATAATTTAAATTTTTTGATGAACTATCCCCTTTTAATGTGGCTGTCCCTGTCAGATGCATGTTTTCATCTTATTAATTGAAAAATAATCAACAGATTCATTGATTATGAAAATAATCACTGGTTGCAGCCATTGTGTAAAAGTACAGTGGGGTCTAAATGTCTAGTGAAAATGTTAACCTGATTGAAGATTCACCTGGAGTATAACCCTTCCGTTCAATTTTGGCACTTAAGGAGATCGGACCTGAGGTGCAAAACCAGCAGCATAGCGTCTTTTCTTTAGTTCCTGCCTGGGGAGACTATGCAAAATAGAATAACAAAACTTTAAAATGCAAGAACCTTAACTGGTCATTATTCAACAGTGCATTGATAAATCAGTGATGCAAATGAAGCAAAAACCCACCAGCAGGAGAGGAGTGTTGATGTCAATGTGCTCAAAGACAGTGAACTCTTTCTTGGTCTTCATGGGCAGAAGCCACGGCCTGTGCAGCTCAGCATTCACCCAATAGCGCACACTGCCATGCTTTCCTTCGAACGAGGTAGCCAGAGGTCTGCACGTGTGTGACAGAGAGAACATTTGAATAAAAATTACAACACAGTGCAGGTGAATAACTATAAGGTTTGGGGCCACATCTGACCAACACTCACGTTTGTGGAAGCTCAAAGCTGAATGCATACTCATGTCTTCCTGAATGAATAGTGGTGAGTCCCTCCTCAGAGTTATCATCATCTGAAACAGAAGAAAATAATATTCCAAATATACCTTACCCTGCCAAAGCATTGATCATCTTCTTGTTAATTACATTATATATATCAAACACACTAATTTCTGCTAAATGCATGAATGTAAAGCATCCTTTGATAAAAAAAAAAAAGTTGTTTTTCATAAACCCCAGCAAATCATGATATGCATCAATATTATGTCATACCCATGAATGGGTGTTTTGTCACATGTATTATGATGGTGTATTCAGTTTCAATATTTATTCTGAATGGGAGAGAGTTGCTCAAGATCCACTGCAGTTCACGTGAAACCTAAGGGACATTTTAAGCAAATTCCAATGTTAAATAATTTGTTTGTGTAACACTAATAGGCACCGATGACTTTCGTTTTGCCAGTTCAGCACTCAGCTTAGCGGGGAGCCATGGTAAACAAGCACGGAGCTGTCAATCAAAGGGAATCCGGCAAGAGAATACCGGCCTAAACCGGAGCCTGCTGCTTCCCCGTGCCTGCGCGCTCATTACCCATTCAATGTGCTGCCTGCAGCCTCCCAGCGAATCTACCCGTGTGCTGCGGCGTGGACTTCGAGAGTATTCTCCCATTCAGCAAAACACGTGAGAGAAATATGACAAAAAACACACACCGAAATCACAAACGACAGAAAACCGACCAGTTTCCCATAAAAATCGGGACCTTTATTGAAACCAACCAATCATACAGAAGCGGCAAAGACAAATTAGACATGATTTAGATTAGAATTTTACATGAGAATGAATTTCTTTGAAATTACAACACGCATGCAACTAACAAGGTCATAAACATGCACTACTTGATTTGTATACAAAGAGTTTTCAATAAGGCAATTAACGTAGCTTTTCCTGTACTAGAAAGCCACCTCAGGCTAACAGATATTCTCAAAGTTATTATACAAAGGATGTATAAATGTCACGTTTTCCACACGGGTTAAGCAAACTTTCACACTTGCAATTTTGTAACCCGGTGTTCTGATGCCAGCGGTGGGAAACAATGCGGTGGTAGAACGTTAGAGCAAAGTTGTTTGGCAACAGACGACCAATAAACTGCCTTGGCGCCTTAGCTCATTAAATATTCATGAGCTCCGTGCAGTTGCAGAAACTGTAAACGCACGAGAACATTAAAACTGTCGAACAATTTAATTGCAATTTATTAACTGGAGGGATAAGAGACAGTTGTTTTTGTACATTAAAAGTGACTTAAAAATTCGGACAAACTAGGAAACTTCTTACCGAAGAACTAGCTTGCAAGATGCACTCATCGAATACGTTTTGTCTTAAATATGGCAAACGAGGGTTTATAAATGTACAGTTGTGAAAGAAGATAACCAGGAGAATACATTTACTCAGAATTTTAAAAAAATTCCATGAGTTAACAATTTTGTCAAGTGTGAAGAGTCCAACAGTGTATGCAAAAAAACAACAACAACAAAAAAAAATCCAAATGGTCAGTTTAGCATCGAAAAGTGAACACTGGACCACTGAATGCTTTTAAATGCTTGTGCATGGGTTGCATACTACAGCCGTTGGTGCAAGTTGCTGCTGTTTCTCTCACTTTCCGCCAAAAGCATGATGTCATAGAAGACCCGTTGACGCCTCCACCAATCAGAAGACAGAACGACTAGACACTGCATCAAAACAGGATTGAACCGCTTCTAACAATGGGTGGAAACTTAAGACATTATGCCGAAAGATCTGTCCATTATATATCTGTCATAATATATAGAATTTCATTGGACGTAGTTTTTTTCTTCAAAAGAAATCTCTTATAAGATGGGAGCACCCGGGTGCATTCAATTTTTTTGGTTTGATTAATTAGCCACTCGGTTTTAACAAATGAATCCATAAACACAATAGAAAAAGAAAAGAAATATATCTGAATGCACACAATAGTCTCTACAGGTCCAGCAGTCAACAAGTACTGTGCAGCATCCAAAGTATGTCACGTCATCCTGGACCACTGAGCATCCCACCAGTACATTCAACACATCTACACCGAGCGCAGTTTTGATCTGTATGCTTACCTCTTCCATGGCCAATAAGGATGTCTCTAATGATTCAGATATTCAACTTCTTCTGTATAATTTTGAGTGTAGGCAGTGTTGGATCCAGCATTTCGCGATTCTGTCCAACGCACTTTTGCGAATCCTTTTGCGTGTATTTTAAGTGACTTGACACGAATCTCCCCGGTGACTTCAATAATAACTCTTCCTGAGACGGAGTCCCCGCTGGGAGAAAACAGGGACATTGCTGTCATTTAGACAGTCGTAGCTTACAATGAAGCTTTTCACCTTTCCTAGCACCATGGTGGCAAGAAAACAAAATGTACAAAGTTCTACAGACAAAACAAAATCACAAGTCTAGGAAAATAATCTCTTATGAAAAAAGTGAGCGTAAACACTGAAAAGTGTCATTGAGATGCGAGAGCTGAACAACAGCAAAGGATGCTGTTATCGCGTCTCGGTGAAGGGCTTGATGGTCTGCAATGAAAGACGGCGAAATTTCGCCACCGGCTCACTTTTAAGCGCTGCTCTTGAGGAAAACAAGTCAGTGCGCATGCGCGCGGCTCCTGTCCGTCCCCCTTCTTCCGCTTTTTGTGCAGCTCTTTGACCGGGACTCAGGAGACAAATAACAGCGAACAGCTGAGAAGTGTATTAAAAGAATACGTGGAAGTCTAGACATTTTTCGCACGTTTATGTAGAGCCTCACATTCATATTCGACTAGTTTTTACATGTTATAGACCATTGTATGTTAGACCATTTATTGATTGATTGATTGATTTTTGAGTTATTTTGTGTTAAACGCTGTGTAAAAACTCTTTTCCATGGTATATGCAGACTCAGTACCAGCCTTGATGACATAAGGAGAAGGAGAAAAAATACAGAGATCAGTATTATAGAGGATGAGGTTAATTTAAATGAATTTCACATGCAGATTTATCTGCTATGCTAGTTCAAGTTGTCAAAACCTGATGCGCCTCCCAGCGGCTGCACAAACTTTCGTCCTTTAGTCGCTTGATTGTGAACGAGTTACGTTGGTTTCTGCTGCCCTCTAGGGGTTCGTTGGAGAACAGTAACTTAAAACCATTATTAACATCCCTGCCGAAAATTCTAGGCAACAACAAGGTGACTGGAAAGCAGTGTTGAAATGGCCAAGAGAGGCGAGTAAACATGGGTCAGGCTGATGTCAGACGGACATCTAGAAACTTTCTCCTTGTGTGCAGTTATCTTCAAATTCCTCCTTTCAATTTAGCCTACCTAAAGTTTAAACAGACACATCCCCTCCAAGTAAACTGTAAGACGTTTTGGATTTTCGTGTCAAGATGTTTGAGAGTTCCAAGTTTTATTTTAATACTTGCACTTAATATGGGGACAAATATTTATTTAAGTAGGGGGTTAAGGTATTGGCTGTCTGTATGTTGTGAGTAAAAATGCGAGTTGTGATGTGGTAGTTTATCTTGGGTTTATTTGTGAGAATTTTAATCCATTACTCTATCACAGTGGAGCAGTTGTCTTTTATTTTCATATGTATTTGTACAGTCTTGTAACAGTCTTACTTAAAAAATAATGATCATAACTTTAGTTAAGAAACTCATACATACAGTGGTTACAGTCCATACTTATTTGATTCAAATGTAGTACTGAAAAACTGCAATATATTCTAAAAAAAGAAACTAAGGAAGACTAAATAGGATCTTGAGTTGGTACTGCACTTTTATGATTCTGCAGTTTTCAATGGTGACAGTCAGGTCACGTCTGTTGCTGCTTGAGGCTGTACTTTAGTTTTGTGTCACAAGATGAAGAGCTGTTAATATCAACAGAAAAACTGATTGTTTCACCTGCAGCAATAATAAGTAAATAGAGATAACATACATCAATTATAAAGAAAATAAATGAAATTACATTGACATTACAGGCTAGTGTCGTCATTTTAGGCGCTTGAGAGCTACACAAGACATCTTCATCTTGCATATAACCAGTTTTGTCAGTTGTTACAGTCAGTGACGTTTTTCCTGAGCTGAAAAGTTTCATCCTTTTTGTGTTGTGTGCCAGATTGTGATTGCTGTATGGATAAATAAATAAATAAATAAATAAACTAATATCACATTCAATTTCCTCTATAGGTCACAAGCAAATCTCATTACTTGTGTTCTGATGACAGTATAAACAGTTACATCATCTCTCTATTTATGTGAATTAATAGAGTCAAATTGTAATTAATTAATGTTATGTTATAGCATTATATAACATATAATGACTATCGCCCTGTAGCACTCACACCCATCATTATGAAGTGCTTTGAGCGATTGGTCCTAGCACACCTCAAAGACTGCCTCCCACCCACACTGGACCCACATCAATTTGCCTACCGCGAGAAACAGGAGCACAGAGGATGCAGTATGCACAGTAATGCACTCTGCACTCACACACCTGGACAATAACAACACCTATGTAACGGATGTTGTTTGTTGACTTAGTTCAGCATTTAACACCGTCATTCCCTCCAAGCTGACCACAAAACTTGGAGACCTGGACATTAACACCTCCCCTCTGCAACTGGATCATGGACTTTCTGACCAACAGGCCTCAGCATGTTAGGTCTGGCCACACCCACTCCACCACCATCACACTTAACACCGGCGTACCACAGGGCTGTGTGCTGAGCCCATTCCTCTACTCCCTCTACACCCACGACTGCAAGCCTGTGCATGGATCCAACTCCATTATTAAGTTTGCAGACGACACCACGATGATTGGCCTCATCAGTGACAACGATGAGACTGCCTACAGGGAGGAGGTTCAGCTGCCCTGGCCACATGGTGCACTGACAATAACCTGCTCCTTAACACCAGTAAAACAAAGGAGCTCATTGTGGACTTCAGGAAGAAGAAAGGAAGCACGCATGACCCCATCCACATTAACGGGTTGGTTGTTGAGCGTGTCTCCAGCTTCAAGTTCCTGGGAACCACCATCACGGAGGACCTGTCCTGGACCACAAACACCTCCAGCCTGGTCAAGAAGGCTCGCCTCTTATTCTTCCTCAGAACACTGAAGAAGAACCAGCTGTCTTCAGCCATAGTGGTGAACTTTACCGGTGTGCGATCGAGAGCATCCTGACCAGCTGCATCACAGTCTGGTATGGGAACTGCACGGTGGCTGACCGCAAGCACTGCAGAGGGGTGGTGAAAAGCTGCCCAACGCATCACAGGACACCACTTCCTGCTATTGAGGACATCCAAGAGGAAACGCTGTGTACGTCCGAGCTCGCAGCATTCTTAAGGACTCCTCTCACCCCTGACCATGGACTGTTTAACCTCCTGCCCTCCGGGAGGGCTGAGGAGCCTCGGGACAAGGACCAGCAGATCCAGGAACAGCTTTTTTCCCTACAGCTGTCTCCTTGCTGAACTCTGCCCTCTGACAATCACCCACACCACACACACATAATCCACAAACACTTCATCAATACATCTGACCGATTTATTTATTTATTTATTTACAACAAGCAAAGACAGTAAACTTGCTACTACTTGCACTACTGTCTGTTCATCCAGAAACACTGAATAACCCATTTGCACACTGAAATATTTTCTATGCACTTTACTTTCCATTGCAATAGTTTAAATTGTTCATATGTTCATAGTTCTGCCTATAGTGTACATACACTTCACATATTTCATCTGTATAAATATGTTCATAGTACACCTATCTGTATATCATGCTGATAGTATTTAAAATCTGTAAATTTTGTCCATAATACTTATCTGTATAGTTATTGTACATATTGTAGACCTTGTATATTCTGTACTTACTGCTTATTGCACTTCTGGTTAGATGCTAACTGCATTTCGTTGCCTTGTACCTTACATGTGCAGTGACAATAAAGTTGAATCTAATCTAATCTAATCTAATCTATAATCGATACCAGTAAATGATCATTGGTCACATCATTTCTGGGCACAAAGCTTAATTTCAGATGTTTAAAAGATGTTGGCTTCAGTGGCCCCCAGTTTTACCATCAAGACATACTTCACCCAGCCATGAAAGTATGTGAAAGATGAAGGGCATATTTCTGAAATCAGGGGAAAAATAAGAAAAATCTATAGTGTCTCACAAATGACTGTAATGTTATCATTGTAAAATGCATGATAATAGTTTTTAAAATTTATTCAGAATAACAGTTTCTGCTAATAGCACATGTACAATCTATTTACCTTTTTACTTTAATGTGATTTTAATCAAATAATAAGGTAAAAGCATTAGGGTTTATTAACGCAATGTCTAAGAATCTGCAGACAATATGACTGGAACCATCTTTATTCCGATTCAGGTTTTCGTAATGTGTGTCTGAAAGGAGATACAAACCCCTTACTTCCAGGTTTTCTCGCTTGCAAAATCAGTATTCCTTTGTGTGTTCTGGTTCTGCTTTGCCTGGCTGAAGGCATGAGTGACAAGGTCCATGGCTTTGGGAATTTTTTTTTTTTTTTAAGGTGTGGCGCATCCTACACCGCCCTGCGTCACGCTGATCTTTGCAGGGACCCAAGGTTTCTTCAGTAGAGAACTTGTAAAACAAATACTCAATAGTCTCAGCTGCACCTGTTCAGTGGTTTTAGGGGAGTGGCTGATCAGTTTAGTTTGCTGGAGAAATCTGATGTATACGTACAATATAGTTACGGTTTTGACTGGTGTGAGCGTACATTAGAGTCTACCAACACAATTTTTATAATTTTATTTTTAGCATATCTTTCAGGAGTCTCGTTGTTACCTGTAGCCACATTTGACTCTGAGTAAACAAGACTAGCTACACGTAAAAACCTCTTGTATGAAATAATCATAAACTTCAGTATTTTTGCAGTAATAAATACAGTAAAAACATCCTTCCATTGTTTTGTTCTTTATGTGTCTTTATTTTGTGTACTCTCAAGAACTGCTACTTGTTAAGCCTTTATGTGCCACGCGAAAACATAGCCTGCCGCCAAACCTCTTTAGACTGTTATGTTTGAACAACCATTTTTGCGTCTATTTTGCATATATGTCTCGCATTGCCGTCCAACGACGCCATTCGCTGGTGACGTGGGAAAACGGCTTTGAACTGCTCTGTCACAACAACCGTCGTTCGACGGGCAGGTTTTACCATCTAGCGATTCATTCATCACTCCATAAGATCTTACCTTTCTGCTGTGTCAATACGACATAAAAGCCAGAAGCCCATATAGTGCCAATGCTGAACAGGGGCAGGGCTACCGTAGCGGACGTCGCTTTCCCTGTGCGCATGCTTCAGCTGGCACCGGCCCCGATCCCCGGCCTTGCGCTTGACAGATAACGCCATGCAGTTCTCATTGCCCCCGTCATCTCTCGTGTTCCGCGCGTTTTTAAGTGGTTGACAGGCGGCTATACGCACCACATTAGGCTAGGATTCTTGTAGTGCGCTTTGATTTGGATCCTAACATGGTGCCGAGGGCCGGCCGGATAGTGAAACCCGCCTGGCTGTGATGTGGATTCGGATTAGCGGCCTCCAGACTAGAATCCGGGATGGCAGGCCAGCACCGCAGGGTCGTACAAGGGGGGGGGGGGGGGATTGGGGTAAAGCCCTGACGGTGGAGGGAGGTGGTAGTTCAACAGGATGTACAGGACAACAAGCTAGGCTGAGGTGGTCGCTAGGGCTGGACCCCGTGCAAGGTGGCCCTTGCCAGGGAGGACACTGTGAGCACTGAACGCACGATATTACCACCAGGACCTGTGACTGCGGGATTTTGATGCAAAAGAGACGTCCCAGAGAGATCTGCACGCCAGTCCTGTTTTTGCTTTCATCGTTTGTCGAACGTCCGTGTTAAGCTGGTGACCACTACTGTTGTTACAGAATGACAACAAACCTAAACAGGGACTTAAAATTCCCGGGGTGGTGAACTCAGACCATCACCCGCCCACGGTTGTTTTCTCTTGCCAGAACACACACGCAGATATTCTGACGGTAAAACCACCCCCAATGTGTGCAGCTGTTGGTCCTAATTGCGGCCTTTTTTTTTTTTTTTCTTTTTTTCATCTCTCTTCTGTTGTCTTCTGGGCACCACGTATGAGGATTTAAATGGCAGGAGGGTAAAAGTAGCAGTTTGGGGTGGACGTATTGTGTTAAATCTGGCAATACGGCCAGAAGACAACTAGAACCTTGAGGTAGGTACTGCAATGATAGCTCATTCTGCAAGTTTTCCATGTTGCCAGATACCGGTCACGTGGAGCTTGGTACCGGCACACTAGGAATTTTTGAATTCTTTTCTCCAGATGGGATGCGAGCTCTCGTCTCTTACTATATGCTTGACTCCTCTATTAGTTCTCCTCTAGAGATGAACGTCTGTCCTGACCTGAGGCGTACTTCAGTTGCATCAGAGTGCCGAGCGTTGTCATGTACACCCACCACTCTGATAGTTTCCCCTGCCCCAATTGTCCCACTTAGAGATAGGAATAATTAAAATGACTAAAGTTGCAGCTTTAATTGTCCAGTTATTTAAGGATAAGCCGTGTTTCCATACCGTGTGTTTAGGAGAAACACACAGTAATCCCAGGTGTTTGGAGGAAATGAAATTGCAATACCATCATTTTGATGTCAGTCCGGCACTTCGGCCATGCCTAGGAGTTTGAGAGTAGATTATACAGAAGATCTGCGGTTGTATTTATGTGCTCTAAGCACAGTTGTATTTCCCGTTCCATCAGCATTTGTTAGGCAATATCTCAAAATTTGCATAAAAAAAATGTGAGGAAACCCGACAATGGACATACAGGGCATCGTTTTCCTCGCTTGAAATACATCTTCACCTTGCAATAGCCAGTTTTTTCCGTGTTGCAGTCTGGAAAATTTTCTGAGCAAAAAGTTGCCGAGTCTTGTCTGTGTTGCAGCTTGTGGTTGCTGTATGTGAAAAATCAAGAATAAGTAGAAAGAACAGCATACTAGAATGCGCAAAACGAAAACCACATTTGATTCCTTCTAAGCTCT
Source organism: Cyprinus carpio (assembly GCF_018340385.1). Classification (NCBI taxonomy): domain Eukaryota; kingdom Metazoa; phylum Chordata; class Actinopteri; order Cypriniformes; family Cyprinidae; genus Cyprinus; species Cyprinus carpio. The sequence goes on from NC_056576.1 coordinate 26,406,296, forward strand.
AAATCACAAGAACTGGTTTAAAAAAAAGATCACATTACTGAGGTTGTGATGACAGTTTCTAAAAGAGATCTTAGTCCCTTGCATACCACCTGTAGACACCAATAGCATCAGTATTACTGTAGCACACTAGCGCCTTGTTGCTTACTTGCAAAAAATTACTGCTATCCAGAATTACATGTCTTGGCTTGGCCGAATAAATAGTTATTACTATTGTAATATAATAACTGCTGCCGTGGCCATTCCTTCATGGACTAAAATCAACACTAACAATGCCCCTTCGCTGTTAATCTTCACTGTAAATCCACGGCGTCCTGGGGCGGTATTGATTTACTTACGAGGTTACAGTAAACGTACATCATCGTTGTCTATTTATGTGAAGCAATAGATGAGTCAAACACTGGTATTGGGGTAATTAATACCGACAAGTGATCATTTGGTCCACCATCATTGTTCCAGCACAAAGGGTTACTATATCCGTATCTGGAGTAGATGTTGGCTCTCGCTTTAGTTACTCCATGCCCGGGGTGCTCGGACATTGCCGCATTCTTCCTATTGTCTTTTCTCCGTAATCATCCCTCGACCGTGCCGCGATCCGGTTTTAATGGCGAATTTCACCATCAAGACATAAGCTTTGTTACCCACGGTAGGCCAGTGATTTCCTCCTTCAAAAGATGGAGGCGTATAAAAAACACTCCTATCTACGGCTCTTTTCTAACAAGCATTACAGTGCATTAGTATAGATGATATATATTATATATATATAGTATTTTCCTAGATATACTGCTCCCTGTCTTCTTATATTAGAATAATCTATATAGATATATATATATCTTATTATATATAATTGTCTTATCTCATTCGCCATAATTTATATATAACATTACCCAACATACATCTAGAGTATTTATTTATTTCCGCATATACCTATACTTATATATACTATACTATAACAGAATATACTTAATATTTTACTACTATACTTTTTTTTTTGACTTGTTTACCATCATTATAAATGTTCAACAACAAAGCGTCTTGGCTCCGTCAGAAAAAAAAAAAAAAAAAAAAATAAGAAGCAAGTAATATGACTGACATTCTTTTTTTCGTAGAGGAGGATAATAGATTTGTGGGGGTATAGTGAGTAACTGATCGGCGGAGTTTCTTGGACCGCAGGAGCGGGCCACAATTCAGGATGCGGATGCAGCCTGCGCTCTGGCAGGAACTCTGGGAACGTACCGGGCCCAGGCACTGGTGCAATTACAACACTACCGAGTATCGCTTTCCATCGTGGCACAGATTTACACATAAGCGGTGAAGATCATGTATCCCGCAAGTCAACTGCAGATGCATCCCCCGACTGGCACTTTCAGTAGTATGACCAAACTGTTGAGGCAAGCTAGAATCTGAGATGGAAAAACAGAACTTCCTGGCCTAATCCCGTCCATCTGTGAACACTACAAGGTATTTTAACATGGGGTATCAAATACACGTTTTTCAAACCGTGTATGTTTACGGTGAGGTCGTGCTCTTCAGCCAACACAACGGGGGAATATGGGTAGGAGGGGCCAGTGGAATGAACCATCCGATGCGTCTCTTTTAACAACTCAATACCCCAGGACTGAGGTTGGGAGTTGAAGGCTGCCCACACAGGTGCATGCCACGTCCTTCCGGGTGTTTGTCCAGCTGTTGTTTACGGCTTGTGGTCGTAACTGTGGTAATGTGGTGGGTGTCACTACTCAACGCTGTGTGTAATCGCCTAATGGATGGGTTAATGCCAGAGCACAAATTCCCGAGGCCTGGGACACCTTCACTTGGCCAACATCACTATCATTCAAGTTATACAGTATAGAGTAACGTCACATCTCAACAATCATCTAGTCAATTACAGGGTTCATGAAGAGAATATAAAAGTTTCCTGTATGAATACACCTATTTTACTATACACGTTTCTCCTTCACAATAGTGTGTCATTCTTTTCCACGTGTTTACCTGTAGACCTACCCCCCCCGAAAATACAGTCCTGTCATCTATCCCTAATTTTTTAACATAATAATTTGCTACTTGATAACTTTAAGTGCGATTTCTATAATAGGACAACATCACCTTTCTTTCGACGGCTCTTTTATGAAGGCATTGCTTTCGTTTTGAAGTAATCGTACATCTCGTGGAGCTGCGTAGGTTGTTTTCCTGTGGTCGGAACCTGAGCCCGTTATTCTCTCACGATTCCCAGAGGCAATACCTATGTTGCATCGCGCTCCACCGTCACTTTCACAAAAAAAACTGTCCACCTTTGTTCTTTGGTTAACGTCCAAAAAACACTCGACCCTCAGCAAAATCCTCCTACTAGTGTAAAAGATTCCTTCTAACCGATTTCTCATCCTTTTCTCCCAGGCTCCTTCGTTTGCAATATCGTAAGTGAAGGACTGAGCTCTTGAATGGAATCTTGACAGTTTTCGTTTTTCTCATACGGATGTACACTAGACATGCCAAATACAAACTTCGATTGCCCGCCATCGCAGAATGAGCATTCATGTGAATACTAAAAAAGAAAAACAGGGGCGAGCATCAACTCAATACTGATAACGGCGGACCAGATGATAGGCGTAACCTTGAGTCTATTATTCCCCAGGGTGTTCGGTTAAGTTACGTTGTATCTCACTATGCTAATGGTTTAAGCCTTCGTTCCTGATATTTCGTGGGTTCTGCTTGGGTGTATCAAACCCGACGATGTAATTTCCGTTTTAAAACAACAACAACAAACAACAACAATTCTTACGTAGTCTATACCCGTTAAAACACATTCGTCTCCTGCACTCTTTTAAATCTGCTTTACAACATCGTTTGTGTTGTTATTGTTGTTAATTATTGTCATTATTATTATTATTAAATACAATTAATAGCATTTTATCATAAGAACCTAACATGGTAGTGAAATAATAACAATTTTTATACCAATCACGCAAAAATCCGCAACATTAAATTATTAAATTGTATTGTTTACTTTGAACGTAATAAAATAATGTTTTCTAAATCATGTTTTCAGTGTTATGCACAATATTAACACAAAAACGTGTATCTTGTAGGCCTACTTTAACCTCAGGAGGCTGGTGATCATGTATGATTTTAGTAAATTAACTGACTTTTTTTTAATCACTGAAATAGGCTTATAAGAGATGTTTTAATTGTATTGGAAAATATATATGTTTAAAAGTATGTTTTGACGGTCTACTTCTTAGTGGATATTTTTTATTTATTATTATTTATTCTTATTTACATGATTAATTATTAATTATTAGTATTTATTATTATTATCTACCTTGGTATTAATTTGCCAGGTTGTTGTATTTTTGGTTATGGTTAGCTGCTTTTTAGCTGTTTGCTAAATTTAGCAGCTCATATGGGGTCCGGGGTAAACCCTTACGTCTATCTTTAGCAGCTCTCCTTTGCCTTCTTGTTCCAGAACCTAGAGTGTCGTGCTATTTGATTCAACTTATCAAACACTGGTGCATTATCTCACTGCACGCACAAGCACCGTCTTATGGAGCTGGGGCAGTGCTGTAACAAATAGATTGAAGTTTGAATTATCAGCCACTAGATGGAGCCATCTGTGCTTTTTTGGACATCATTTTGTTGTTTAATTCAGTCACGTATAATTTTGCATCTGTGTCTTATGCTGTTGCATCTGTTTAGCTTAGCCTACTATTGTTGTAATTTTTTTTTTTTAATGAAAAAATTGATTTAACAGCAAAACTGGTTTGGACATACAGCCTGGTCTGGTCAGACTCGGCGGCTGGTTTTAGAGGAGTTTGGCCACTTGCTTTTCTTTATTAAGCCGGTCAGGTTGATTTAGGATGTCAGACTGGGAGCACCAGTCGTGGACCAACCAGCCTAAACACAGCTGGGAGGACTCGGGAGACCAGCTAAATCCACATATAATTCAGCTGAATAACACACTTACAGTCGGGACCAGCCAGCCCAGCTTAGTAAATGGTTTCTAGCGGTCTGCTGGATCATTGTGTTGGGCCCCCATTCAGAGTTCAAGCATTGTTAGGAGGTAAATGCTTGGTAATTTTGACATGTAATTTTCTGGTTTCTGTCACCACAGTGTCTCTATTTATCGGAAAATGCATGAATACCGCTTGACCAAACATTGTTTCTTCATGGTATTGACAATTTGTTTCTAATCAAGAGACATGAAGTTTGTGTGTTTTTTAGGTGTGTTCCCTAACTAATTTTGAAACCTATCATTTTATCACCGTAAGTATACTAGAAGACCCCTCTAAACCTCCAGGTTCCATATGTTGACCTTTTTTGTAGTGTGTGTATACAACAGTTATAATTAAATGTACAGTAAATTTTCTGATGCAAAATATCCCGTCAGTAAGCTAAGAAATTATTAATTTTAATACTTGTAATCTCTTTAGATGGATCTAAAAAGTGACACATTTTGTGTTTTTTTTTGTTTTTTTTTTTAATCTATCGAAATTAAATGCTGTTCTTGTTTTGAATTCTCTTTAACGAATCCTGAAGAAAGAAAAACAGTGTCATGGTTTCCACAAAAAAGACACAATATTTATAATAATAATAGTAATAATATAAGTCACATTGTCTCGTTTGTTTTTACTGTATTTTTTTTGATCAAAATGCTGCTTTTTAAGCATAGGGGACTTCTATTCAACAACTGTAACAACTTCTTACTGACCCCCAAACTTTTGAATGGAGTCTTAAGTTAAGTTAAGTCACAGGTCCTAAATCCTGTCGTTTTGCTCCTGGCTTCCCAGGAAACTGTTGGGTCAGAGTATTTTGTGTTCTTCACATGAATTTGTTGGCAAATCCTATGCCCAGAGTCAAGAGCGGACAGCTCCGGTCCTGCAGCATTTTGTATTACGATTAATGAACAGTTTTGGCATTTTTAGAGTCCTTCTTTCTGGAATCAATGGAATGCTAATACTCACGAGCCCATGGGCGACCAAACACCCCCAACATCATACTATGATTTTTGCCAGAGGGTTGTGTGCTCAAAGTCCCAGCAGCAGTAGTCAATTGCCGATAAGACATCGCTATTGATTGTGTATAGTTTTGTAATAGGTTCCCTCTGGGTTTGCTCTATACTGAAAAATTCCAAATATTCTCTCCCTGGTAATAAAGGCATAATAAACTTTGTCTAAAGCCTTGACTTGGATGTATGAAGGGCAGGCAGTGAAGTCGGCTTTTTCAGCGTCAAACTCTTAATTAGTATAAAGTTCAAACTGGAAATCAACATGGATGTTACCCCTACTGCTGAACTTGGGCATCAGAACGCCTAGTTCATTAAGTCGTGTGAGGGCATGGTTCTGTATGGGCTTTTGTCCAATGAATGTTATCTACGAGCCATTCTCTCCTAAAACTCAGATGGCTTGGTGGCTAACCCTTGACATCAAGCATTTTCTATCAAGTGTCCCATGGCATACAGAAGTACAAAAAAAGACTAAAAATTGGATGGTGGAATTTCATGATTTTTTTCTTTTTTATTTTTTTTTTTGGTCTGGATCTGTTAATTTATTATACAATACATTGAAAATACTGAAAAATACTATTTCAAAATACACTGACGCGGTGGATACACTTTCTATAATAAGGACCAATTAAATGTTGAAATTGTATTAAAGGTATAATTGTTTGGGGCTGGGCGGCATAAAGTTAAAATTCCAGGAGTCCATACAAATTGTCCTGATATATGAATAAATAATATAATAAGAATAAGAATAAGAATAATGAAGAATAGAATAAGATAAGAATAAGAATAGAAATCGATAATAATCCCAAAGAAACCCACATTTAATAATTTGTGGGAATACCTCTTTTACTTATTTCTTAAAAAAAATAAGTATTCACTTATTAATATTTGAAACAGCAATTTTAAAGTAAGTGACACTATAGAGAGGGCTAAACCATATAGTTAATTATTAATAATTTATTTTAGAATTTACGTTAAAATAGGCGGACTTTTGGTCTTGGTGAAAAAAATCCCAAGTGTAAGGGAATATATATTATTATGTCACGTTTCTTGGATGGCTACATCAATGGCATTTTTTAGAGTCATGTGAATGAAAGGTTCCTTGAAAATGGTGTAACAAGTTTTTATTTTGATTTTTTATCACACCCAAAAACAACAGATATTCTAAGAAACAACAATAAACAAAGATAAAATTTAAGAGATAGTTGGGTACATTGTGTTTCTTTCGCTGAGAGACACTTTCTTTGTTTTAATTTGATCCATGTGTCCACCTTTAATTTGTTTTCAGAGGATTTTCCAAATGAAAAATCGAAGCTGCTTTTATTTAACATACTGGGCACACTCTGAGTCCTGAGTTTGAGGTAACCGGCTGCTGCAGTTTTCTATGTTGGTCTATAGAGGAATTACTCCAGTAATACTGTTCCATTTGATAGAAATGCTGTTGCTCTGAGAATGATCTGAGTCCCGTAGTACAAAATCTGGCGGATTGTCCGTAAATCACGCTGATTAGATAAAGTCTCCCTCCAGCATCCTCTTTACTACTCGGAGTCTCTACCATACCGATATCATTACAGTAAAAAAGTGACAAATTTGATTGACTATATAAATGGCACCAGGCGACTTCGCAAGCTAAACCTTATGCTAAGTGATGTGACACTGCAATTTCAGCATCATATTTTCTGTCAGACGCAATGATGGTAAAAAGCGTTGTTGGCATGGTGATATCTGACCAACCCAAAGCCATCAGCCTGGATATGAGCTAGATTTACCCAACAGGTTTTTAGTGGGCTAGTGAAGGAGTACAGAGAGAAAAGTAGCCGTTTTTGTGGCATGCCACTTTCAATGACTGTAAATTCTGTTAAGGAGGACACTTTAAGGACCCTGACAGACTGCCTAAGTCGTCAAGGTAATGTACCCAGTGCTAGTTATCTATGTCCCTCTCTATCCTGTCACAGTCTCTTAAAATGTTTATGCTCTGTGCAGTTAACAAAGATTGCACTAGCTTTTTCCGTATGTTTAATATGGAAGACATTGACTTTACCTTACTGTTTCATTACCGTACCAAAATAAAGAATGATCCCACGAAACACAAAGCGGGGACATCAGAGCCATATTGAATCATAAAACTTCTGGCTACTAATAAATACATTCAGGTCAGGTAGTGACAAATGATAAGTGAATCTTGTCAACATTTTTATACGATTATTTAATGTTTAATTTGTATTCCTACATTTGATAATATTTGAGTAAGTCATCTCTATACTATGATAATATAATAATTAATTAAAGTATATTATACAATAGTAAATAAAAAAAATATTATTATTATAATTATTATTTTATGGCAATTGTGTTAAAAATATTGCAATGTCAGCCACGTTTTGCTAGTAAAACATATGATATGCAGTACATTTTGTTCATATCCATTTTGTTAATGGATAATTAAATAATTCAAATTATTTTTTAATCTTTTTAGCTGTTCATTATTGTAACAATTATGGTGTATATTTTTACTTTATAAACCGAGCAACAAAATATTTTCAATTTTATATATTATTTACTGCAGCTTCTAGTCTCATATTAATTCAATCATTGTTATTTCACTTAATTTTATTTAAGACATTACTAAAGATTTCACAGATGAAACCACAACGGCTGTATTGTGGCACAGCTTTTGTTAGTATTCTTTGATTCTTATTCATTCATTTCATTGAAATGCGAGCAACAAATACTGCGTCTGATTGTCAAGCAAATTGCGAATCCCGGGACTATTCGCAGGAGCACAGAGGATTGAGTACACTTACAGAACCCCTTAGCCCAGTTTCTCAGATGTCATGCCAATCATCAAAGCACAGACCACACATGTCCACAAGAAATCTCTTTCCACACACACAACAACAACAAAAATAAAAATACTCAAAACACAACAAAAATTTTGCCTGGGGGCTACACCCCGTTTGTCGCATCAGTCTCACACTTGTCTCTCTCGAGGCAGGTTGAGGTCTTGCTTGACACATTATTGTTTACCCACTAAACCACAGTGATAAGGTCTATAGACAAAAAGTGTGTGGTGTGTGTATATTTGTAGTCCTGAATATGTATAATCCCATCAGCAATTTTGATTGATGTTTATGTGACTTTATTAAAAATTTACCTAATAGATAAACATATGACACGTGTTGAAAGACAGCACATCGATTTTGGTGCATACAGGAGACTGGGGCTAGTTGTCACAACATTTTGCGTCACATGTCCGATTACACAAATGTGGTAACAAATCCTTAACAAAAAACAGCAAGTAAACACATTGAATATCTATATAATATATATGTATATAAATACTTATATATATATATATATATATATATATATATATATAGATATAATGTACTTATACATTGGGATACTTTATGATGACCATTGGGGGGACTATGGGACTCGTTAGTTACACTTTTTAGTCTACTTAATATTTTACTGATTATACCTACTACTTTTTTTTTTTTCAAAAGTATACTTGTGTAGGGCGACATATATATAGCATTACACTGTATATAAAAAGTATGACAACATCAAGTAACACATTTTATATATATATATATTATATATATATATATATATATATATATATATATATATATATATCATATAAATGATTTAGTAGTATAATCAGTAAACTATTCAGTAGACTAAAAAGTGTGACAACTAGTCACCATAGCCAATGGTCATCAAATAAAGTATCCCAATGTAGAATATGTCATGCGACCGTATTGATCACTCTAAACACTAGATGGCAACTGTTTGACCAGCAATGCTATGGCTCAGGCCAGTGGTTTCTCGAGAACCCTTCTCTCTTCACAGTGCAGAGATTTATCATTTCTAGTTGCGTGGGATCGGCCATTGCTGTTATCTTTTACTAGATTGGTTAGAATAGAAAAGCAGGTGCCTCTTTTTAATGTGTCCATGTTGCCCAAGGGCCTACTCGCCTTTGGGGCAATCCATCAGTGTCTGCTGCGGTTACCCCCGGGCAATCCCTCCCTCAGTGGCACAAGCCCTGGCAGACGCGCCGTAAACAGATGGAGCTTCCTCTTGGCCCACCATGCACGCTCAACCACAATCGCACAAACCTTCCCAACTAACCCCACCCACACACTCGCTCTATCGCTCTCCTCTCTCTCTCACACGACCACACACACACCACCACGACAGCACACACCCACACACACTACACCAACCCCACAGCACACACACACGACACCACCACCCACGCCTGACAACCACTACAGAAACGCTACAATGAATATTTGCCGTCAACAACAATTGTCTAATAATATTCGTGGTTCCCAAGGGGTTTTATTTTCGTATCTGTGGAAAAAGGGGTATTTTTTGTTGATTAATAGTAAAATAAGGCTATTTTTATTACTCATCAAATATAACAATAACTATTGTTTTTTATTTAAGTTTGTTAGTAATGTTTTATGTAAGTACCCTTACATATTCAAGTGTAGTTTGTGTTGCATGGTCCACGTTTTTATTATATATATTTTATATAAATGATATAATACATTTATATATAACCCAGTCCTGTTTTCATAGACAGATTTTTGTTTAAAAAGGTCTTTCTCTGTGAGTCCTTTTTCATCTACAGTAGCATGTTTTTCATTTAAAATGAATTATTAATTAATATGTAATAAACACCAATTGTTTTTCGATTTTAATGATAATGTAGAAAAATGTGTGTGTGTGTGGTGTGTGTGTGTGTGTCTGGTGTGTGTGTGGTGTGTGTGTGTGTATATATATATATATATATATATATATATATATATATAACAATAAAATGTAATATTAATTTTTAGTAAATGAAATATGAAACTTTAATTATACTAACACTTCTCTGCTAACACGTCTGCTAAATGAATTAATGTAAATTACTGATTCCTGAGATAAGGGGCAATACATGTTTTAAAATGTGAGTTTTTATTATTTAATGATACATTATTTATAAATTTGCAGAGAAAAGTCTCTGCTAATAACCCATGTAAAGGAACAGGTTTGTCTGAAAATGTTTTCTTTTCCTAAAAATGTAAATTTATTAACTTCATAACTTAATTTGTGTCAACTCCATCAGACGCATTAAAAAGCACAATATTTTAATTTGATCCACCCCATAACAGTGTGAAGTCTTCAATTATGAAATAATGGTCTTCAGTAAAGGAGCTGAAGTGATTAAATATATTCTCTACATTTTTGTCCAGTTTTCACTCTATTATGAACGATCCAATTTCTTGATTTTCCACCATCCTTTTTTAATATTAAACAAATGAAGAGTTCCTATGCAAAAGTCTCTAAAAAGCCATCTTGGTCAAAAATGAGATAACGAGTGAATGCTCTCCACACATAGTATATGTTCATCAAGTAATTTCACTTCAAATGTGCAAAATCCCAGCCTCAACCCATTCAGAAGTACTAGTACTTACATAGAAACCTATACATAGTAGCCAGAAAGAAATGCTAATTTTAAAAGAAAACCGTCAGATGTAGAAGCTTTTGCATCTGAACTCTTCATATATAACTTATGTTACTTGAGAACACAGAAATATTATCATGTCGTTCTTTTCATGTTCTACTATTTTAAAACAATAAATTGAAAAAGAATAAAATCTTTCTTTTAAAATGAACAGAAACCATCAACTGACAGTGTTAAAAACTGACGGAGTTGACAAAGGTCCAACAACAACTGATTGACAAGACAACAAATTAAGACAACTAGCTAAATTTTAAACTGATATTTCATTTAATATAATAATCCTTCTAGTGGATGTCTCAATCGTAACTCCCCATAATTTACGAAATTGTATTTGAGCCTGAACTGCATGACTGACATGTTCGCTCTCTATGAAGTCAGGATTGACTATTGCTGTGATCTCGTGAGTGACAGGTTGTAAAATAAATAAATTAATAAATAATGCATGCAAATCGGGCCAAATATGTATGTAAATGAAATCATGAATCAACATTAGAATAATTCTCCATATGCAAAACATATATCATATCACTATATAAAAAGTTTTGTGAACATTTGTCAACTCCATCAACTTACAGGTCAACACTGTCAGACATAAAACCTGACAGAGCTGATGTCTACGCAAATTGAGGACACATCTTTGATAGATATTTTTTCACGTGAAATATTATTTAGGTTTTACTTTTTGTATTATTTGATATATAACAGATCTCTTCCTTTCAATATAAATGTATATGCATTTTTCAACTTTGTTTGGCAATTTTACATTGTGACCTAATGCTGAGGTGAGGTTAAATTACATGTATTTCCAAGTGTAGAGCATGTATTTATTTATTATATAAGACAAAAAAAAAGGTTTGAGAAACACTGCTTTTTCTTAAAGAGTGGAGGATATATAAAATTAAGATGTACTGATAATATTGACATACTGTTTTATATAGATGGATAGATCACATTTCTGCAAAATGCTACTATCAGTGCAACCTGTGATGATTTATTCTGTTCTTCATTGATGTAGCCGCAGATGAACTGTTTGAAGAAAGCTTGTGGTGCCTCTAGGTATGGAATGATTTGTTGTGTAGCTTTGCATTAATAGATTAAAGATGCACAGCGCGAATGCCTTGAGCCTGAGGCAAACTTTATTAATATACTTCACATTATGAACATGTATGCTTATTGGCCCATGTAAGTGGTTAGGCAATTTATGATCAGCCACGCTTTGTGCTTGATTCTCTAGTTAATACTACAAGTGTAAATATGTTCATGGTTTGTGGCCCTACAGTAGTTGTGGACAGGTCTTTGAGGTCTGAAAGTCTTTGGGGTAGAGCTCAGGACATGCATTTTGCAGCTGCACCTCCTTTGAGGGAAGCATTACAATGTTAATACCTTGTTAGGGCTCTTGCAGTGGCCGGTTATAAAAGACAACAACATCAGAACCAATCAAAAAAAAACCATTTATATAGAAAGAAATATATTCATGCATCAACAACCTCCACATTTCCATCATCCTCAAGAGTCCATAGAGTTCACCTCGCTCCCTCTCCAGAGCTTAAAAAGCATATGGGTGTCATAAATATGATACTGGTCACAACTTGTCTTTTTTAATAGAAGAGGGCAATAGGGATTATTTCTTGTCCTTTGGTTTCATTTTTTTTTTTTTCTTCCCCCCCCACCCCCCCCCCCCCCCCCCCCCCCCCCGCCCTTAAGTTTTCTGTTGTTGGAAAGCAGTAAAGACCACAAGTACCCTTGCAAAACATGATTGCAATTCAACTGTTGATTAAAATGAATTAGATGATTTAGTTGTGCTAGTCATTTGTTTTAACAGGCATACCTTGATTTTATTTTTTTGAGGTCCACTTATAGTCTAATTTTGTAAAAATGGTCTGATTTGAGTTTTTCATGTTTTTCACATCGTCATTTAATTAAATTAGGCTAGTCTTTAAAACTTATATATAAATATCCTCTTTGCTGTGCAGAGCAGTAGGTGCTACACACAGTCAGGAACAGCACAAGGTGGGATGAACTTTCCCAACTTTATTTCTATACTCTTAAAAATAAAGGTATGATTATTTATTTTTTAATTTTTATTTTTTTTTTCACAGTGATGCCATCGATGAACTATTTTGATTTCACCAAAGAAGCTTCCAGTGAACAATTATTTCTTAGTGTAAAGAACGTTTGGATAATCTAAAGAACCATTCTCACTACAAAGAAGAGTTCTTTTGGAATAACTAATTACCCTTATGTTATTCAAGAAATCAAGATCTGTGTAACTTCGAGAACAGAGAATAATCAAAGATTGCTAGGATTTTGCTGATTAAATGTAACCATGAAAAGTCAGGGATAATTAAATTTGTTTTAAAGCTAAAATATAAATTTCAGATGATAAGATAAACGTAACCACAATGCACAAACTTCCTTATTTTTGATTATGATCCCATGCCGAGACTTTATTCAAGGTTTACCCATTTTGAAATGTCTCTTAAGGCTGCTTTGAGTGGTAACCAAGCCAATTTATGCAACAGATTCAATGAGCCATTGCAGCCTGCAGTCAAGCTCAAATGGAAACTGTAATAGTGGTTCACCATTTGGCTATGTTATTGTTTTCTTTAGTATTACCCAGTTGGGAAAAGTCAATGGCAGAGTGGAGAGGTCCTCTCTTCCATCTCTAGAGCTAATTTGGTTGTGCAGTTTGAGTGCTTAATTTTGCACTCGATCGCTTTCTAAGGTTAATCGTGGGACAGCAGTGTTTATGTTGCAGTAATACGGGCCCAACTCCCCTGCTAAATCTTGTAGGCTCAGAAATGCATCCTCCACCCCCATCTGCCCCCTGTTCAGTGGAGGAAAAAAAAAGAAAGACAAATGTGACGTTAAACAAAAGACAGAGGAAAGTCGTTCCAATTAGCTGCTAATGAGACAAGCTCATGAGGATTTCCAACTCCGCAACGTGTTAGCATTTACCGTGCCCCTCGCCGTAGCCCCGTGCAGCGCGACAAGGGAAATGTGGCAAGAGAACATATCTGTCATGATTGCCTACACATGGCTGCAGGGCTCACTCTTTGAGATGTGAGCAGGAAGGAACGCCTCACTTATGGTCAATGTAAAAACACCAAACTGACATGCTGAGACCATTTTTCTGTGTTTATCTATCCAGCTACAGCGCCCAACCCTTCACCCCCTCTCCCAAAATGGATCCTCAAAGAACAAGGAACAAAGTTGCACACCATACGTTCTCAATTTTCTCAATGTGGTGAAAGGGGGAAAATACATATAATAACTGAAAAATAATATGTCAAGAGCATAACCAGCACTCCCTGTAGCCTCTAAGATACTTTTATCAGAAATGTCTGGCTGAAAATGGGAAAATAAATATGTTTTTGTAATGTGCCTCCACTGAAAGCCTGGGGTGATCTTTGCTAGCTGCTAAAATGACCACATGTTGGGTTAGACAAAAGAATCTTGTCTGCAGTGTGTTGTAATGTGATGCTACATTATTTAGGAACCAGTATTAGCATTAATGTCAAGTGTTTTGTTTGGTACATCATATGCTTACGCAAATGGTGGTGGCTGCAATTCTTTGAACCACAATAGCTGTAGACAGGTTTGTTTACCCCTGAAACTATAAAGATGGAGCTGAATTGAATTGGACAGGAAACACACACTGTAATTTTATTTGGTGTTGGGGAACTATATGAGTGTGTGCATGCTAACAGTGCCACCGGACCGCCAGAGCTGCCAGCGTCTCGCACCCGGATTTCTAGCATTAATTCTGTCTAAACACATCCATAAATAAATAATGAACAAAATAATGAAAATAATATTATGTTTGGCAGCAGGCTTGTTTCACATTTCCTCTTAGCCCGCTAGCTAATTAGCTTTCTAAGGAGTTGTCCTCCTTTCTGTAAATTGAGTTCCTGAGTGAAAGAGGCTTTCCTAAACCTGTTTTCTGATGAAAGACAAAAACATCACAAAAGACAAAATAAACAGTCTTATACAGAGGCTACTGTAAATGTTGTACTCATTTCTTATGAATAATGGCTCATCACAGAACCTCAAAATTATTCCAGACCAGCTAACAAAAATGTTCTAACAACGTTTTGCGAAATTTCCCTTTAAGTTATGAGAACATTCTATTTTATCATTTTGCAAACAATATGGGAATGGGAAGAATGTCCAATGTTAAAAAAAAAATAATAATAATTATATATTTGCTTCTCATTGACCTTGCAGTTACTAAAACAGCATTCAGGCCTTTAACCTCCCCCCTGCCCACTTGCACACTCTTAACACTCCCACTTTAGGATCTTACCTGCTCCACCTTGTGCCCTCCAAAGCTGCTCATAAAACGCTTATGTACAGGGACAGAAGCTGTGGCTCAAGGTAGCCTCTAGTTTTTATTTGAGTCTTAAAGAAGACTGTAAACCTTGAGCTCCAGGAACAACCTCCGGCACCCAGAGCTCTTTCCTCATTAGACCCCAGTCAAATGAAAAAGAGAAAGAGAGAGAGAGAGAGACAGAGAGAAAAAACACATGTTCAAACGACTTCTTCCTTTGCAATGCGTTTACTGCTAATTAGTTTGCTTTGTAATGTTAGATGTGCGGACGGAGCAACTTTGAAAGCGTTTGGCGGCCATCTGTGTGAGTACAGCGATAACTATGTACAGATGGCCTGCACTCGAGACAGGTTGCTTCAGAGAGGAAAAAAGCAGTGAGACATTTTATGTTTATGTTAATAAGATTTATGGCAACACTCACAGGTAACCTACTTGGCAGTAATGATGACTGTTAGTCATTCGAGGAAAAAGAAGGATGAAAAGTTTTAAAGAAGAAAAGTCATTGAAGCGAATTAATATAGACCACATAAAATCTTTTTGCAGTTTTAAACATTTTTCTGTGATCTAATATCTGGATTAGGTGCGGTTACGCAGTGTTTCGTTTCATTTTTTCTACTATGTTTGTATAGTTTCTTCCGTTTCACTTTTTCTACTTGGCCACATATTGAATGAATTGGTTGTTGGCTACTTGAGAAAAAAATACTTAATTTAACCAAGTTAAATTGCCATTACTTACTCAGTGAACCAGTTAACTCAAGAAAAAGGTAATATTGCCAGGTAATTGTTGGACACGCTCACAAAATTAGCAAACATAATCAAATAAGGGAAGTGATATTTATAATTTATACCTTTGACACAAGTGTTGAAATGCTGTTTTTTTTCTCTCTCCAGTCAGTTAAAAAATATGAAGTACCTTAATCAGAATGTTTTTGAAGATATTTTTCAAAATCTTTATAGAATATCACACATAATAATGTGCACAAAGAACTTTTTTATTTTAGCCTGAAAGTCTACATTTTGTCCCAGTCAGTTCACTGGCTGAAATACTTTTCAGGACAATAAATTAATTCTTCCAGCTGCTTAATTAACAAACTTCTTTTAGGAGCAAGAGAGAGGATTTGCACCAATACAGTGTTAACTTTACTGACAGAGTGAAATAAACTTCATTTTGTTGCCTTTGAGCAGCTAACTCTGCTAATTGCTTCCACAAGTAAACACTCGGTAAGCACGGCCCGTCACAACACACATCAGCTTAGCTGTAATAAAGTCTGAAGCTTTTGGGATATTAAAAGTGTTTTTATAACTTAAGGGGACTTGATAAGAGAAAGCTATATTTACAGTGGATCAGACTGGCAGATTTTCAAAGAGCGCTATCTATAAGTGGCTATTTTTGAGCCAGAGAGAGACTGTCCTCTTAGCTGAAGTCCTCATTAGGGAAGGAAAAAGAGAAGAAGCTGAGAACAGAGAAAGAGGGAGACAGAAATATGTTGAAATAAATTCTTTGTAATGTCACTCAGCACATTTTACCTTCTGTGCTTGCATATGCATCTTCATACAGTAAAAAAAGTTTAATTGTTATTATTTGTACTGTATCTTCTAGCAGTGTCTTTAACTGTTGTCTTTGTCAGTCACATGTCTTTTTTTCCCCAGTACCACAACCATTTTTATCTTTATTTTTTTTTTAATGCTTGCATTGTGGATAATGAACAAATAATGAACAACATATGTGTCAAAAGGAAATTTATTTTAATGAATTTGCTGCACCATGACTTGAGCATGTTTTGTTTTCTTACATTTTGACATGAAAACGATTCATCTAAAATTATTTTCTTTTCTTCATAATCTTATTACATATCTCATACTGTACCATCTGTTTTTGTGAAACATTTATTCATTCCTCATCTGATTCATAAGATGATCCAATCAAGAGTACAAACTCTAGAAAAGCACACTTTACTCACGTGCTCTGTTCCCTCCTCTCCCTCTCCTTCTCTTTTCCAAGGTTTTATTAGGAAATGGATCCCAGGTGTTCGATAAGCCTGTAGTGGACATGACAGCAGTGCAATCAAGTGTATAAATTTAATTGCAGGCTCATTTGGGGCCGTTTATTAGCTGGTTAGGGGCACCCTGCTCCACTTGAACCCTGTTATTGTGAGGCAGAACATCTGTTTGGCTCATTTTAACTATTTGTTTCATTGCATAGTTTCACAAATGCACAGTTTTAAAGGCTGCAGGATTATGGTAAACTGGCATTGTGGGCTTGAATGTTGCAGTTGTGTTTTGTGAAGCAATTTATGTTGTTTAAAGATCAATTTGTAGTCTGTGGTCGAAATTATATAACTAAACTGAACACTTGGGAAATAAATTAATCGTTTAATTTTGTGAAGCATCATCGATTGGAGCTTTCTGAGGGCCAAGCACAAAAGAGTTTAGTTTAGCTTAATTTCTTTCTTTTAATAGGCCTACTATCAAATATATTTAGTTTGATTTCTTATTTTGTTAATGATTACAGTTAAAACTCCAAAACTAATGCAGCCTTTGCCTTTTTGAGGCATTAATTGTCCCATTGTGATTGTATTATTATTTAATTGTTTTCTCTTTTTTTTTCTTCTTTCTTTTAAATAAACATTTTCTGTCTAAAGGCCTTTCACCACCATGTTTGATGAAACTAAACTACATGAAAGCGGTTTTGGCACCAAATTACCAAATTAAATTAAGTCCAATGCTGAATTTTCATCATTCTCTAAAAAAACTTTGAATGTATAACTGAATAATTTGTTTGACATCCAGACCATTAAAAATCCACCTCGCTTTTGAAAAAATAATGATTAGACATTGCAGTACAATATAGGCCTACTGTACTCAGTGTGAAGTTTATAGAAACAAAACTGAATTTTTGTGCCAAAAATTTGCACTTTGTATGCGTAGGCCTAACTGGCACTTTGGAAACATTGCAACACTAGAAACTACTTTGATATAATGTTAAAGGTATTCAAAGTTCTTTACCTAACAGTAACATTTTTGGACCTTGTCAAGACTTTTCCACCATAATTTAACCACATTTGACAGTAATTGGGGTTGCCCACTCTCTGTTTTTTAAAAAACATAGATTCATGGCATCCCATCACTGACCATGTTAACTCTTTCCAGTAACAAGACCTAAAAAGCCTATTAATCAACCAGCCTATAGCAAAAAATTGTCATGAAATGATTTCAAGTCAATAAAAATTCACCAGCAATGTGGGGCAGAACAGATAAAGCCATTTCCTCATCCTCCATATGTATTTCTCATGGTAAATTTGTAGATTAATCAACTTTATTGCTTATCAGAGCTGTGGATATTATGATCAATGCATGTCTTAGAGCTAAAACTGAAAGCGTATTTGTTTTGTAAAATGGTCTTCTCATGCCATGCAGTCTAACATCCACATGATGTCTTCTTTAATTTGAATATTTCGATGTTAGTCAAGCATGACAACAAAACAAACAAATGCATGCACTTGCTCCGGTGGCACCTAACAGCATTTTCTTCAAGTGTGCAACAAGGGCTAAATATGTCTTAGCAAAGGTCAGGCTATGATTTGTTATGAGAGCACTCGTGGGGAATTCTGATGCACACTGATCAATCCCACACCCCTTGACACGCACATAAATCAATGCTGTACCAAGAAAAGCCCTCCCACTGTACAAGACGAGAGCAGTGCGATGTGATAAATCCCGTACTCGCCATTTTCTGCCCCCTCCTCCACCTCTTAGATCCCAACCCGCAGATAGATCACAATACGCCGGCCTTGCTGTTCTGTTTGGTGGCATGAAAAAAAAAGAAAATCCCCTATGCGCTAACATTCTTTTGCGTTGATGGCTTATTACCAGGCGCTGTGATTTGACGGGATGTGTTCAAGGATCTCCTGTGCAGAGGAAAAGGTCAGCAGCTTTTAGCTGCAGCTCCGCTGGAATACTAATACTGTCCTTATTCAAATGATCCGCTACAGTGCTTATTAAATGGGCTCCGGTGCTTTAATTTAATAGTGCGGGAGCCGAGGTGAATAAGAAGCCTGTGCCAGGTCTGAATGAGATGCTTCTAAAGGTAGAGATCAGAAGTGGGTGGCGGCAGATTTCAGGGAGCCGATGTTACCATGTACGTTGGAGAGCGCACAAGAATGTGTGTTTTTGTACATGATGGACACACGTACTGTCACGTACATTCACTTTAATTGGAGAGTGTCCTTTCTCGCTTTCATTCCCGCTCCACCTTTCCTGTTCCTCCTTTCACACTGGCTCTATGCAGACAGAAAGAATTGATCCATTAAGTGCTTGGCTAAGCCAAGCTGCTGTTTAATGTATGTGTTCTCATTAAATCTGGTTTTGTGGATTTGAACCTCAGTGGTCGGACAGGGATGTGCTGGTTTCCCATAAAGGTTGTGTTTATTGGATGGTAACAAAATAGGGTCTTAAAGGGACAGTTCACCTAAAAAATGTAATTTCTGTCACTGTTTACTCACCCTTACACTCACTCTTATCATTTAAAACTTCATTTTTGTGTGTGTGTAATACAAAAGAAGGTTTTTGACTTTTAAAACCACAATTGACTCCTTTGACTGATAAAAAAAACAAACAAACAAAAAAACACGACTAGTTATGGGTTTGTAACAACATGAGGGTACGTAAATAGTGCATTTTTATTTCCCTCATTTGTAAAACTGAATAACAAAAGTGCACTCAGAAATGTATGTTATGCTGTCTGTTATGGATTGGCCATTTTGGATTTGTTATAATGAGACCTGGATATAACATCATGCATTTAAGATGTAAGCTTACCGATGCCATTGCACAAATGTAGCATTTACAGTTAGCTATGATTCATTCTGTGAGTAAAAGTGTTTGATTTTTGACTGGTCATGTGATCCCAACATATCTGGACCCATGAGACGACCCACTCCATGCAAAATAAAACAGCTTTTATATGGCTACTAATATGACTAATATGATTTCTAATCTCATGTGAATGTGCATCATTTTAAACATAGGACTGATACACTTTTGTGTTATTGATTGGTGAGATATGAATGATAAACCTGGTACACTATGGAGTAGAAAAATAAAATAAAATAACCAGACTTTTTTAAAAGAGGAAGAGCCACAGTCTCCACCTGTAACTTGATTGGTAAAATATGGTGCTGACAGCAGCAAGACTGTTGGATTGATTCCCCGCCACACTGATAAAACCTACACCATGAATGCACTGTGAAAAGCATCTGCCAAAAGAAATGTAAATGCAGTGTCAGAAAACAGTTGCTTGTTATAAGCCTTTAAAACCAAGAAGCTGCAGAGAAGACTACTGATCAGATGCAAAGCTAGGATTTCAATTCCACATGAAAGAGAGATAGAGAGAGAGAGAGAGAGAGAGAGAGAGAGGAGCCTAATGAAAAATAAGATGGATGCGGTCTGAAAGGCTGATTGTGGGATTATTAATTGTTTTCAATTCCCACCCTCTGATAATGATAGGGAGATTTCCAGTGGAAGTTGAGGGAGTGTATTCTATTGGTCTGATTATTTATTGTTTGGGCTATTGACGCGCATGTGTGTTCAGAATAGTGAGGCTGTACGTAATGGCTCATCTGTGATAAGGGCGCACATTAATTCCATTGTCTCTGTTTCATCCACACTTACTTGATTTGTTTTCTTTCACTGGAAGTGCTTGTTTTGTGGTTTGTGCAGAGTCACATTAATACAAAATTAAGCTTCAGTTATACTGTTTTCATATTTTGTGGGCATTTAATGAGTACAAACTTATTTATTTATTATGAAAATTATTTATTATTATTTTCTTTTTTTTCCTAAAGTTTGTTTGATCAAAAATACAGTAAAATCAGTAATATTTGTTTGATCAAAAATACAGTAAAATCAATAATACTTTAACTGTCACAGCCTCTGTGTTGATATACAAATGCATGACGAAGAATAAAGTCTTTTAATGATCCACACGGTAATTCCAACAGAGGGAACTGTCCAACACAACATATACACTGACAAGACCTGACAATCATACACAAAGAAAACTGAACTTCAGTAGGGGAGATAAATGACACACACCTGAACATAATGATGAAATCAAATAAACAACAATGGTAATCAGTTAACTAAGGCAGGAATGGTGAAAACACAGAGTCCAAACTAACAGAAACAGTGACGATTACAATGTATAAAAAGCTGGTTTCTATTTTAATATATTTAAATTTATAATTTTAAAATATAATTTAATTACAATTTAAAATAATGTTTCTTTTGACATAATTTTTAATGTATATTTATTCCTGTGAAGGCTCAATTTTCAGCAGCCATTAGCTAAATGTATCTCTGGAAACCATGATACTTTTTTTTTTCTTCAGGATTTTTTTTATTAATTTAAAGTTCAAAAAACAACATTTATAGATGTCTTTGCTGTCTCTTTTGATCACTTTAATGCATCCTTGCTGACTAAAATATAAATTTCTTAAAAATGACCCAAACTTTTAAAACTGGACAACACAAGGGTGAGTAAATGATGACAGAATCGTCTTTTTTTTTTTTGGATAATGACTTTCCACATAGATGAAAGAAGTGTGGGAGGTGTCTAGTTTTTGTCTTTTGGTATTTGCTATTCTTTTTGTTGTGTTTTTGTGACATCATTATCATAAGATAACAGTGTGATTCCCACCCAGCACCTCCACCTCCTCAAGGCCATAAATCAGAGTGACTATGTCATCATTGTGGGACGTGGCGGAGCTCAGTGTCGAGGCGGTTGGCGTCTCGGGTGTGAAATCACTTGACCCCTTAGCATTAACCTTTCCTCCACTGGTCCACACATCTCTCCCTGAGCCTGAGAACAAAAGAGGAACACTCCTGATTAAACACAAGAGTCCTCACTTGATATTAAAGCCTGGCTTAGCTGCCTATGTCCCCACTAAGACTGTGTGTGTGCTAGGGAGGAGGCAGACAGACCACCGTCCCGATGGGAACAGTGTTTTGTCATACCAAGCAATGTTTACTTTCACTCCCGCAACACACACACACATAGATCTCTGTCCCTGTGGTGTGGATCGATAGGCAGAGCTGAGATGCGCTCTGAGAGGCCTGCACTCTGGAGGAGTACTTGTATGTCTGCTACGGTTTATGCTGCATATGTCACAAAAACACAATAAGTATGTGAATCTTTACCTTCCTTATTACCACCATTACCCCTTTCAATTTTTACTTTTTTTCATTTAGTTTTTTGTTGTTGTTGTTGTTGTTGTTGTTCTATTTCCTTTATTATTTAACCTTGATTAAGTCTTGCATGATAAAATTGCAAAGATTTTTAAATATTTTTTTTTATTTAAAAAAATGATGTGTAAACACAAACTCACAGAATTTTCAGATATTTAGATATTTAACAATTACAATACAATTATGTGGTCCTGTAATTCCTTTTATATTTTTTTCCATTTCTCTGATTTATGGCTTATTATGGATCCAATCTACAGATTTTGCAATAAAAAAAAAAGAAACTACATATTTTATACGTAGTTTACAGTACAATAATAGAACTACAGCAAAATATAAATTGGTAAACTGATTTGAAATTGTCCATATTTATTTAACAATTATACTATTAAATATATTTAATAACAAATAATGCTCCTTATCTTAAATTATCTTCTTATTTTACTACTACTACTACTACTACTACTAATTATTATTATTATTATTATTATTATTATTAACAACAACAAATTTTTAAAGTTAATCTAATAAATAAATAAATATAGCCAATAATATTACTAACATAATTTACTATAATATCTCTACTTGTCTTTAATTATTTTCAATAAAGTAATCAACCTAACAATAAAGTATGAATGTTTGTATGTATGAGAGGGTAGAGAAAGTGTTTAAAGTTTCCTAGTTACATGTTAAATAAAAAAAAAAAAAAAATGAAGCTCTTTGTGTCGGAGAAATTGAGTGTGTGAGTGAGTCTCTGTTCTGTTGTCCCACCCCCCTCATACTTATCTCTCTGCCCTGTCATGTTCCTTACATCAGGAGAAAATAATTAATTACTCAGTCCACTCATGATTTATGATATTACTGACATAATTAATGAAACACATCAATTTTCCTGTTTAATTGAAGGGGGCCGCAGTGCACGTCTGGCACAGTTAAAGGATTCACATGACAGAACAGGGCAAAATTGACACCTTCACATTTTTTTTTTTACCCTCTCCCTCCCTATTTCTCCCTTTCACTCTCTTAGCAGCCCGTTATTAACAAAGGTGTATAACAAATATTCGATGGTGGGCAGTAAATAGAGTTAAACACCCAGGCAGTTGTTTATTGTGCATATTTACACAGATGGGGACATGCTGTACATTAATGTATATGTCTATAGTGTATATATGATTTATGAGGTGGCATTTCTAGACGTGTATAGCTCTCCCACTAGCCTGAAGACAATAGACAGCTAGGTAAGCCATGAATATTTAATTTCCAAGCAGAAGGTATAGAATATGCCTCATGCACTGCATCTAAAACAGTTGTGTCTGACAGAGCCAAGAAAACTAGATTTTACTGTATATTGACTTTATATAATTTTTTATTCTTATTATCTGTAGTTCTGAGTGTTAACTCTCTCTGACAATATTAGTGCATCTATAATGCTTGATTTTATATATATATATATTTATATATTGCTTTGTATCATATTTGCAGGTGTGTTGTTTGATTTTAAATTATATGCAGATTCAGAAATTCTGCCTCAATGATATATAAATTAAAAGATAAGTGGTAATATAAGAGGTATTTTTTATTCTAACTAACATGTCTACTTGAACCTTTTAACCACAGTTATCCGATTATATCCAAATTGCAAATAAATAAATAAATAAATAAAAAATATTCTCAGTTATTATTAAACAAAGAGTTATTATAACTGAATACTGAGCTTCTCAGACAAGACAGCAAAGTTTAGTGAGAGAGCAAGACGGCAAACAACAAGAAATAAAATTCAATAGTTTCAGTCATGCATTAAATTCCACTGAAGTACATCAGACAAGACGAAACAATTAAAGAAAGAAAGAAAGAATTTTAAATAATAAACACGACTCACCAGAATCATTTCATGTTCTTGTGATTAGGTACTTTGAGTTGACCAAGTCAACTGCGGGAATGTGCTGGTCTGTGTGTGAGTTTGCATGTAACTGTGCTGGGGGAAGATTAGTGGTCATGGAAACACCCAGCCATCCCTGTTTTTAGAAAGACAAACTCTACATGTGAGAGTGATTGACATGTCTTTCCCTCTCCAGCTGACCCATAGAAATTAGCAAGTTAGAGTTATTCTGCTGCAGCACAAAAGAAAGAGGAGGGATACTTTAAAGTGGCTCTCGAAAATACTCCTCTGTCATTTGCATGTGAAACATGGCTGTGTTTTACGGGGTGGTGTGTTTTAAGGCGACGAAGCATAGCTGTGGCTTCACAGCATTCTCTGTGATTGGGCCGTCTCGCCATAGAGAAAAACTTTATTTCCAGTCTGTCTGTGAGTTTGCGTTCATGTTTGGGCCTAATCATGGACTGAATGACTGTTGTCCTGCTTTATTGCTCTTAGACTTGATGTATTGATTCGATTGGTTGATTAAAACTTGTCTAAATGTCAGTGTGGCAGTCAGATTACACTGAGCAGCCTGTGACTGATGGCCACATGCAGCCTGTGTTATTATGAGACTCTCAAACCATGTGGGATGCATTCTGTCATGTGATTTCACATGAAAAAGGGGTCTTTTTTATTGTAATATGTGAAGTTGAATGTACACTTGAAATAATAAATGTAATTTATCATTTAACTATCAATGTATTGTTTTGATAATATTAATGCCAGACTGCACCACTTTTTTTTTTTTTTTTTTTTTTTTTTTTTTTTTTTTTTTTAATAACAGGAATTTTAGTCAGTCCTGTGTAATATCTGATAAAATGAAGTCAGAAACACCTGTACACATTTAATGTCATTACACAAAGGTTAAGTCTAAGAACTTTTGATATTTGAGCAGAAGGGGGCAGCGTTGTTCTACCGAAATTAGGAAGCAGGGCCATACTGTCTTCCTTCGAAGAAAGTTAAGAAAAACATTAAAGGGACCCCTTAATATCAGTAATATTTATAGCCAGAAATTCTTAACTGTCTTTAAAACAGCCACAAAAATAATTAAGTAAAAAAAATAAAATAAAAAAAAAATAAAAACTACACAGAAACTGTACGTGAGAGTTGTTACATTTCCTCATTTCTATGTTTACATCAGTTGCGCAATTTACTGTCAACACTGGTACTAAAATAATCTAAATATTGTGTACCAGTAAAACACATTTATTTTTTTGATTAAAAAAAAATATGATTATAAAATGCATGCTAAAATACTAATTCTTGTTAACTAATGCAATGCAGGGTTAAGTGAGCAGGCTATATATTTCTCAATAATACAGTCATTTAGTGACAGGTAGACATAGACATTAATTAATTAGATTCAATATCGCTGTTAACCTGTAAATGTACACTATTTTAAGTGTTGTTGTTTTTTTACTTCACAACATATAAGTTGTGATTTACCTACGTTGTAATTAAATCTGTCTGAGCATACAGTATTTGTTTTCATTGTGATATCTCTGGTGAATGCTAAAGGCACTTTGTGTCCGTCATGTCTTTTGTGATGTTGCAGACGGGGCATGAGACATGACATAAAGCAGACAGGAGAAGACTACGGGCTTTTGTGTCAAAATCCCTCTGTGTGTATGTGAGGACTTAAGGATTATATATCACTTAGTGGCTCTAGTTCTTTCTTTCCATAGTCTGTGTACTTCTTAATACAAACACGCATACTCTCGCTACCCCAACCCCTTAACCTGTTCACTTTTTTTCCCTTCTGTTCTTTTTTTTTCCCCCTCTCTTTCACACCTTTAACCCTGGCTGGACTGTGTGGCGCTGGTCAGCATATTGTCACCTGGGTCCCTTTAAGAACTCCACTCATCTTCCTTTAGAAATAACAACAAAACAGATCTTTCACTGTAATTCTTCTAGATTTTTCAAATGGAGCCTCTCGGAGGTCAGAGGAAGTTGGGGAGACAAATAGTATTAGTCCTCTGAATAAGCAGGTTTTGGGTCTATGAGCCTCAGGATGAGGGGTGGCCTTAAGATGAGGTTCTTCTGTCTCTCAAGGGTCTTGGAAGTGTAAAGCCTTCAGGCTCCAGAGAAGAACGCTTAACGACACAATGACAATCTGGTCTGGGTTAAAACAAAAAGGGAGGCATTATTTTGGATTATTTGTGGCGAGGCACATTCCGTGGATTGGAAGGTCACAGACAGTGCATGGTCAGAGGAGTTTTGTTGCGCGTTGCATTTAACAGCGAGCTTAGATTTTGTTTCAAACCTGGAGTCTGTTGGTGTTTTAAGAAGAACAGGAGAATGAGCCTTAATTTTGGGGGCATTTATCTGAACAGAAATTAATTAAAATAAGTAAAGTTTAACCTGCATGTCATCCTCAAGGTCTTTATAGTATTTAATAGTATATAATCATTGGAAAAATATCCAAATATTCAGGACTTTTTTTTCTCTAATGATATCATTTATAAACTTAAAAAATCCTATGTGAGAATTCTTGATTTCAACTTGATAACATGAATCAAACGTGTTCCATTACTTATACTAGGTATAATACCTTAACAGATCAATTTGTTTATTTTACTTTATTTTATTTAGTCTACAGTTTGTTTTTGCTGTATTCAAACAGAAACAATTTCAGTATGATGTGCACATTGTGGACAAACCGAAGCATAAAGCTTTAATAATACTGGGTTTGATCATTTTAGAGAAACACACTAAAATAATTTGAATGGAAATGAGGTAAATTATGTTATTATTTGAATTTGTAAATAATATAATAAAATAGAAAACTGTAAAAAGTGAATTTAGATTTATTTATTTATCATAACTATTAAATGATTGAGCTAGCGAATTTTATACAATGTGCTTTTATTGATAAGGCTTCATTTTGAAAATTAGTTTTTTCTTTCCTTTTTTATCAGTGAAAATTCTGTGAAACACTGCAGATCATTATAAGTTTCTCTCCACCCTGTTTTCAATGCATCTGGCGTAGCTTGACTCTGTGTGAGTGCGCGTCAGCTGTTGTGTGAATCAAAAGCTCGACAGCACTGTTTCATTGCGATGACCCTTACACCTCCCAGCTTGCTCTGGTTTTGCCGAAGCCCGCAGACCTCGCCAGGGATGTCAAACAACAAAACACTGGTCTGCAAAAGCCAATATCCTGTGTCTGTTAGCGGTACAGCCGGAGCCAAGCCGCATCTAATAATCCGGTTGAAATATTCATTTTCACATCCATATTAACTCTCAAATAAAGATGCAATCATTTGCCTTAGTCTCTCTCTCCCTGTCGTTCTCACTCATATCATCGGTGTCACCCAATGTGTGAATTCTCATGAGAGTGTTTTTTGTTGTATAGTCTTGAATCAAGAGTATTCGGGAGAAGACAGAACGTATTCCAGGTGACAGTCGTGCAGCTGCTGGAGTCTGGGTCGTCTGTCACTCATTCGGTTTTTCTGCAAAGCAAGTGATGGCGTTTATTGTAAAGTCAAATCACTTCTTATTAAGCCCCATCGAATTGAAACGATGCTAGATGCTGATTTGTCCGTCTGGAGATGCGTACAGTTTGTCTGGATCCATTAACCACTCTCTTCTCACCAGATCTCAGAGTCATTGTTCTGAGAGGAGCAGGGCCTGCCGCCCCCCTTCCCCTGAATATGACACGCGCACTGCGGGACATGGCAGTTTCCTTAGAAAAGTCCCTCGGCGCAATCATTTACATGCTGTAACCTTACGCCTGCTATTGTCCATGCCTCAGTCGACATTCATTTGTGTCCCCCGGCAGCTTTGACCAGCGAACAATCCCAGGACCAGGCGGGAGGGAAAAATGGGCCTACGTTTCACTGATTAAAGAGATGTGCTGTCAGCACTCTGTTAGTGACTAGCGCTGAGTTTTTATAAAGCTAGGCTGCTAACACGCTAATTACCTTTAAGTAAGTATGTCACCTGTCTACAAGCCCGTCTACAAAGCATTTCTTTATGGCTACCACATTAAATATGCACTCATATAAAATATAACATGGTTAATTCAAGATTCAAAACTTCTGATTAGAGGGTTGAGGAGGTAGAAAACCCAAAGGTGTGGTCACATTTACTGTTGTTTGGCGAGTTTTCGCATCAAATTCTATAATTTTAAAATTAAATTGCGAAAGATTGTTCCCACACAGATTTTGCAATGAGTTTCAAGTTCGTCATGGCGACCGTCTGTTACATTATCAGAACTGAATACAATTTAACCTTCATGTTAGGCTTTTTGATAACATGAAAAGTGTGGTGCAGTTTTTTATTTAAATGCCAATCCATGTGTTGTGTTACATCACATTAATAAATACATTTATGTTTCAGTAGAATATTCTGACTGATGTAAAAAATAGGCCTATACACTCCTGACAATAATTTATTTTTTTCTGCACATTAACCCTCGTGATTTCTGCTGTTTTTAAAAATGCTAAACATGAAATGGGATTTCAGTAACTACTTAGTTTGCTTCATGAACAAAACTTGCATGTTGTGAATTCATAAATCAGTTAAACATTTTATTTTTTGGGCAGGATGTGTTTGAACAAGCTATTTCAAGGAAAAAGTGCCATAAGATCAAACTCTGCCTGCTGCTGCCAGTTGGCTCTGGACCTTATTGTGCTCCTAGTAGCTTCCTGTGTTTGCGTTTAATTCAGCTGTAAAATCAGATGGGAACAAGCCTCCGGTAAATCAGAAAATAGCACACTAGGCTACCAGTCTTTTCCCTGTGCTGGAAGAGAACAAAGTGGTTAGGATCTTAACAGATGTGGATGGAAGAAGTGGTCCCATATCATTTTTCTACATTTGTGAGCCGATACTGTAAAAGCAAAGATGACAGTCCATATGGTTTCTTACAGTAGTCATGAAGAACTGGAAGTGTTTCATGAAAAAGTTCCGAAATCTGTCAGGAGCGTATATAACTATTGTTTGTCACATTGCATAACCATTGTTGAGAAATGACTAAAAGTAACTAACTACATTTTTCAGTAACAGTGAAGCTCTGGTGCGTTTTAAAATAGTGGCTTTTTAAAGTAACAAGCTAATTAACCGCTTTACAGATGAGGAATAACCAACCACATTCTGCTAAACTGTCCTGTGTGTATGTATAGAGTTGTGAAATCTGATTCATTTTAGTGAATCAGTTCGAAACATGAAACTGAATTATAAACCATTAATTAATTCTTCTAGATTCTTAAATAGAGTCTTTGAAAAATCTCAAGATTTTTATTTTTTTTCTAGATAAATGCTTGAATGAAATTAATAGAAATTAATCATTTCAGCAAGGATGCATAAAAGTGACATTAAGACGTTACAAAAAAAAAAACAAAAAACAAACAAACAAACAAAAAAAAAAAATGGAGTAATGGATGCTGAAAGCTATGCCATCACAGAAATAATTTACATTTAAAGATATATTCCAACTACAAAAGCTTATTTAAAATTGTAATATTTTATAATATTAATGTTTGGTAAGCATAAAAGACTTCTTTCCAAAATGTTAAAAAATTGGATTTAAACCATTTGTAGACAGATGCAACCAAAGTGCCTGCATACTTTGACATATCTAATAATGTATGTTATTTAAAATAATTAATTATTTTTTTCCTCCCAAAAAATTCTGAATATAATACAGTAAAACAGATTAGAAACAGCAGTATTTTATGTCTTTAAAGGTTCAATAATGAAAATTCTGTGTGACATTTTTTCATTTTTTTTAATTTTTTTTTGAATGTGGAACATAAAGGGATAGATGTGTTAGCATGTTAATGTTGTGAAGGATTTAGCACTTCTCTTCATGTCCTCTTTTTCATTCTCTCAGCCCTGTGCTTGGCAAGTTCCCTCATCTGATTGCCTGCCAGAAATATGCTGCTCTAGCTATTGTGGGGTTCACAACCTTTGTAATGGCGAGTGACAAATTCACAACAAAGAACCAATAAAGAACGGTTTGTCATTCTTGTTCACCTTTCCTCATTCCTCCGCTCGTCTGTTTTTAATAGCAGGTTTTATTGTCTAGCTCCTTAGCTACAACAAAGGGACAAATACAGAGCGTACTGTAGGTGCTTGTGCTAAAGGGCCTTGGACATGACATGTGACAGCTGAAGATAAATTGGCTGTGTGTCTGTTCAATTTCAAATGCAAAGCTCTGGAGAGGGGGAGAAGAAAAGGGAGAGGTGAAATGAAACATTTCTGGAATGGGGTGAGTGGGAAGTTTCAGATGATGTGTGTGTGTGTGTGTGTGTGGTTTTGTGTATGTGGACCAGATAAGCCTTTGCTTAAGTTCTGGTGCAGGTTACTGACTTCCTGTTGTTCACAAGTGCATTTTGGCAACCAGTCAGGTAAGGAGAGCGCGAGAAAGGAGTTTTTAGATGAATAGCATTACACAAATGGAAATGACAGCGGCCCGTGCATCCTAACAAAAATCTAACCCACAAGTACATGCACCCTACCTAAGCAGGGTTCAGGGGATACTTTTTTTGTTTTAGGAAAAAATAGTAATATGTGTAATGTGTGCAAGTTTTAAATGTTTGTGTTGATGGTATTGTGTCGAATTAATGAACCTTACTGTACAGTGTTACCACAAAAAACTGTAATATTGTGAAATAGTCTAAAATAACTTTTTCTATATTAATGTTTTCAAATTTTCAAATTCTAATATATTTCTGTGGTGTCAAAGCTGAATTTTCTGCATCGTTATTTTTCCAGTCTTCAGTGTCCACGTACACGATCCTTTAGAAATTATTCTAATATGCTGATTCGGTGCACAGGAGAAGTTGCGCTGCTTAATATTTTTGGTGGAAAATATATATATATATATATATTTTTTTTTACATTTTCAGGATAAGAACAGCATTTATTTGACAGATGAATCTTTTATAACAATTTTGATCCTTGCTGAATAAAAACATTTTAAAAATCCTACTCACCCCAAACAACAATTACAAAAAACAAAAAAAAAAAACTCACATAGGGTTTTTTTTTTTAAATAAAAATAATAGTAATAATAACTTATCCCCAAACGTTTGAAAGGTAGCAATAAAATGAAAACCTCTTTTTGGTGAACAGAAATGTTAATGATAAGGACCCTTATAACAAACAACAATCAATAACAAAAGTGTTAAGTTAAGACCACCATTAATGAAACTGTAACTAAGAACTGAGTAACTCACTGGAATTTTGTGTTTGTTTGCTTCCAGGTTCAGATTTACAATTCAGTTGTACAGAATGATCTGGTCGGAACACTGACCAGGTGGCTGTTTCTTTTCCAAATTTAGGTTGATAGTTGATATGACTTTGTCTTTTTTTTTTTTTGCAAACATCAAAGTCATTTTGTAAAACAGCAAAGTCACCTCAAAATACATAACACAGCATCAGTTAACTAGTACAAGAGCAGCTTCGTACAATGAATCATTTGAACACACTATAAACAGCAAAATCTAGTTTGTTTTACAGAAATGTATTTGGTGCAAAACTTCAAACAGTTGTTACATTGATGCATTTATACTTAAATTTCATATCTGGCCATTAATTCCCAGCAAAGGAAAAATCTGTTTATTTTTTAACTTCAGAGGACATAACTGTTAGAATGATTTGATGTACATTTTAAACCATACACCTGAATAATTCTAAAATAAATGATTTTGTACTTAAGTAAATAAATACTGTTAAAACATCTTTGGAAGGTGGCAGGGAATTGAATACATATGTGCACACAGCTGTGATTACAACATTATAAATTAAGTTACTGTATTTGTAAATGATTTGAGGTTTTATTTTATTCTGTTTCTTCTCCTGATCAAGGAGTGAATCAGTAGAGCTGGAAGGATTGACTGCCTGGCACATGCTGCATATGTGCCAAATCCAGCTTGTTTCGTACAAGCGAATGCGAACAGGAGGAAGGGTGTGTGACTGTGCATTTGTGTGTGTGCGCGTATGTGAGAGAGAGAGTAAGAAAGCAGTCTTTTCTGCCTCTGTGTGCCTGTTAAGAAAAGCAAAGTGCCTTCTGAATTGTTATATGAAGGGCCAAAATACATAATAAAGTAACAAAAACACAATACTAAAAATCTCAAAACAAAAGACAAAAAAAAAACAAAAAGTTGCCTGTCCCTGAGATATTTTTTACAGTTTTTACAGCTTTGAGATTTTTATATATATATAAGTTATATAATCTATATTATATATATATATATATATATATATATATATTATATATATATTATAGATATATGTTTTCTGAGCTATGTAAATCAATTCTTTTTTTTTTTTTAATCATTTTTACAGGTTTTTTTTTTTTTTTTTTTTTTTTTTTTTTTTTTTACAAAGTTTTTTGTTCTCTGGCTGAAGTTATCTATGATCAAATGCGGAAAAAGTCTGCAGCTTTATTCAGTCCTGTGCACAAACACATTCACTTGAATTCCCAAATTCACTTTTTGCACAAACTCTCTTGAGTATCCATGGCTGAACCTCTTGACACCTCATCTGTGGTCCTGCGTTGCTTGCGTGGGCATTAATTGAAGACAGTTTGTCTCTGCTGCGTAGCATCATCTCTCCCATCCGCCCCTCTCCTCCATGGGTCAGTGATATCCAGCGGATTCCTCCACTCCAGCTCCGACCGGATGCCTTATTGCTATTTGCCTCCTGCCGTCCTGGGAGAATATGTTAGATTGAAGTTATTTTATGCTTGGCTTAACACTCTCACTTTCAGTCTTCTACATCATGTCTCTTTGGCTTTCCCTTTTTGTCCTATTCTTGTCTGGCCTGTTTTGGTGTTTCCCCCATTCCAGAAGTACTTGATGCAGAGAGAGCAAGACAGAGACAGAGAGGAGCAGAAGAGGTTTCAGTGTCAGTGCTGGGATAAAAGCGACTGAGTGCAAACTGATATAAATCAACAATCCTCTGGAGTTTGAAACAGGTTTTTGAAAGAGGTGGTCTCAGGGTCTTTCTCCAATGTACTGTACAGTAATTCTGTTACACAGTCCCACTGCTGCTTCTCCATAAGGAGAAAGTTCAGCATGTTGACTTCCGAAAGCATTTACACTGTAAGAATGTCAGTGTATCATTTCCTGATGCAGTTAATTTATCTTTTGAATGAACTTATTCAATAAACACTATGATGAGAGAAAGTACAATGTCAATACAAAATATTGGTATTTTGGTTCATCAGTACATGTAAAAGCTAAAGGCCATCAGCTAATTGCACACAAACATGCCTGTAGTATGTGACTTTTTTAAACAATGGATACAACTCACTTTGTGAGATGTTCTAGCAGACGTGTGCTGTTTTTTTAGTTTTTCTCTTGGCATGAGCTTGTTCACTAAGTATGATTCGCATTAGGAGGATGAGGGTAATGAACTGAAAGGCTGCTGTGTGAATGTGTGTGTAGTGACCCTGCAGCTCCTGCTCATTGGCAGCAATGTCCTCCTGATTCTTTCCATTTTTCATCATCTCATCCCAGTATGACATTTGCGGCATGTGTGAGCACACAACTACACACTGTTTATTCACAAGCTAGCCTGGAGATTCAAATACACACATACATATTTGTAACTTCTGTTGCTTTTAGCATGATGTAACTTTTATATCCCCTGGATACATTATTTAGTTATGTGGACTGTCCCCTCATGTTCTTATTTTATAGTATACATATATTTTGTTGTAAATAAAAACAGATTATTGGACTATGGTTTTACAAGAATCTACATTTTTAGTCTTTATACTGCAAAAGTTTCACATTTAATTGAATGTGTTGCTTGTGTTTGACAATTATTATTGAACTTTACTTCAGATGAACCGTATTCTGAGTGAAAATAAATTAATCGTATACCAAATTTTTTCTTTTGGTGTACATGGGCTAGAAGTGCTCAGACTCTATAAAAGTGAAACGCAGCACGCTGAGGTGCAGAATCCTCTGACAGATGAACCGTATAAAACCCCACCGCAGTGAAAGTGTCAGCCACATGTTTGATGTGATCCTGCATCTGGTTTTGTTTTCATGTTTTGTCGAGCATCAGACCAACATGAAGTCTGAATGCTTTGTGGGGCGCCCAGTCGGGAAACAATCCTGAAATATGCTTGCGCGACACTGCCCCACAGAGTTCAGCCCAATAATGGGCCCTTTTAAGGGTGGTGAATGCTATCCTCCAAAATAGCACACTGAAGATTTTTCAAGCGATATATTAGTTCACCGCAGAACAGTCAAAGATATGTTATGGAACAGAAAGGTTGTGGTGAAATTTGATGAATGGGATGGGTAAATGCTTTCTACTGATTTGGTCCTAAAATTGCTTGGCTCATTTCACCATCTTAATTTATCCACTCACTCACTGACTAAGCATCTTCTTAAAAAAAAAAACAACATTTCTTTGAGTAATGTATGGTAAATAGTGCATGTAAGACTACACCTGTCCACTTCCATGCGTCCTCATAGACTAACTCGGTACGGCTCTCCCCCCACCGTCATCATACACCTCTTAATATATGTGTTAGCTAGCTGCTAGACTGTAAGGAAAAGCCTTTACAGAGCTTTGCACATATCTTTTTATTGCAGCATACATCAAGTATGTTGAGACATCCGAAAGAGACTGCGAGATCTCCGCGCGCTGATCCATTATTGTCATCATTCATTGTATGTTAATAAATTCTGAATTTTCCCATTTACCCATGCGAGGCCATCCACGCACAACCTGCAAAACGCAACCTTTTCAGAGGCCATAAGATCACAGAGCCTGACTCAGCTGACAGAGAGGCCTAAACACAGGCGCACAGTCAGGCCTGCGGGCACAAACACACAATCTAATGTACTCACGTCAGAACTGGGAATCGACGGGTGTAGTCTGGCATGTGGCAGAGCTGCTGGAGGAGACAGACATGCAGGTGGCAGTGGTGGGGGATCGTGTAAGAGAAAGCCAGAGGCCATCATTTCCTTTTGCCAGCATCTACGAGAAGCTTTTTCAGCTACCCACGCGCAAAGACAAGTGTTGGCAGGCAAATAATACTTAGAGGAAACCACACCAGCTATTATGGGACAATGCTGCCTTCCATACCTGTCTGTTATGTCCCAGTAGATGTGGGATGGTGTTAACTCTTCCCTGCCATTGACGAGTTTTTACAGCTTTCCATGTTTTCGCTGTTATAAACTTGGGGGCGCTGTTACACATCTTCTGAACGAGTACAAAACCTCACGAACAAAAACACACATGAACAGGATGGAAAAACTAGCGATCTCTTATGTAAACAGATGCACATGATAAATAATGCGATCATCAGCAATAGAACTGCATAATGTTATGAAGACCCATGAAGACCCAGGAAGTGGTGTATGGCTGTGCAAGCTTTGGAGGTGTTGATGGAAGCCATTTACTGGATTTATGCTTTGATAATTGTACTGAATATGTATCCAGATGTAGTTTTGGTAAAACGTTTTGATTTTTCTCACCTTTTTGCTAATAATTATACATTTTTATGAAACCTACCTATATTCAAGTGTTTTTTTTTTTTTTTTTTTTTTTTTTTTTTTTTTTTTAGTAGAGGCTTTGATCTTTATTTGGTTAATTCAAAAAATTCATACAGTAAATATACTGTAGGCCATTAAATTTTAGTGAAAAACATCAAAATCGCTGACGGTGGCTGGCAACTTTTTTCAAAAATGTTGGTAGGGAAAGAGTTAATAAAAGTTCTTTCTTCGTTCTTTTGTTTTCTTTGCTTGTCTTTCTTTCTTTTCTTTCTTTCTTTTCTTGTAAAAAAAAAAAACATATTTTCAGCTATTCTTTAATTTTTTTTTATTTATTTTTTTATTTTGGTAGCTTAATGCCAGGAATATGTTTTTTTTTTTTCAACCATAAACCTGGTAAATTTCCCCATGAGGTAAAATAAAAAATACAAAACAAAATAAATAAAAAAAACACATTACCACAATTCGGCATTTAACCATGTATTATTGCCCTTCCATAATCAGAATAACTGCCAACTGATCAGCCATTTTTTTCATCAGGCTCATCAAAGTTTTCATTTGGCTTAGGATGAAGAGTTGTCAAAAACATTTTATTTCATGAATTGTGATGTTCATAATTATTTTAAAAAATACAGCTATGTAGAAATTTGTTTATGAAATGCCTTTAGTGCTACAAAACCCAGATTTCCTCTGAGAATGTGCCTGGACAAGCGCTGTGTGATCTGCAGTGTGCTTCCCTGAAAATACACAAACTATCGACATTCTCTTACTGAACCTGAGCCAACCAGTAACCAAGTGTTATTGTAGTTCACAAACATTTATCGGATTAGGCTACATTATTTTTAGCCTTGGGGAAATGTTTTCATTGTCCTCACATTTTACCTCTCAATATTTACAATCCCTCGCATCCTCCAGAAGTAGCCTTGCTGTGGGGTGCTGCAGATTAAAAGATTATGGTGGCGTTTTTTGTGCAGAGAGAGCCTATAAAACTATTGTCAATAGGACCTAGGATTCTTGTTGAGATCCATGTTTTATACTCATATATGCCAAATCGACCCTGTCCTATCTGTCCTGTTAGAACACTTGTGTGTGTGTGCGCACATATTCATTTGATCAACAATACTGTGTCAGAAGCAGTAATAATGTGAAATTGTATTGAATTTAAAATAAATGTTTTCTATTTGATGATTTTATTTTAAAATGTAATTTATTCCTATGATAGTAAAGCTGAATTTTCAGCAGTCATTACTACAGTCTTCAGTGTCACAAGATCCTTCAGAAATCATTCTAATGTACTAATTTGGTTTAAGATTTTTTATTTTTTTTTAAGTTGTGCTGCTTAATATTTTTGTGGAAACCATGATATGTTTTTTTTTTTTTTTTAAAATTTTGATCAAGATTTTTGATGGAGAGAGAGTTTGAAGGAACAGCATTTATTTGAAGTAGAAATGTTTTTTGACCATTTTAATGTGTCCGAACTCAATAAAAAAAAAATACCAATTTCTTAAAAAAAAAAAAAAAAAAAAAAAAAAAAAAAAAAAACAAAACTGAATGAAGCTTATTTATTTCCTTTCATATCAAGTTTATATGGCTACAGTTTTTATTCATTAACAAGGCCATTTTATTGTTATTTAGTGCTTTTTTTCAACTTCATCTGCGACTGGCTTTAACCGATCAGTGAGATTTGTCATTTGCAGGTCGGGAGAAGAGTTATATATAGAGACATGAAGTTGGGCACTTTCTGCTTTACACAGCGTTTGTGAACTTTATCACAGATGAAGTGGATTAGATGCAAATATTTGACAAATAAACATACTTCAGATGTTTTCATGTAGCAACAGAAACACTTTTTATTCACTGCCACTGCTTTATGTACTGTGCTTTATGTACATTAAAATGTCTGTATGTACAAGAATAAAGCAAAAGCCAGCACTATTTAGATAAACCAATGGTAAACAGGAAAAATGGAAAGGTGAGTTTTATTTTTGATAACCATGACACAATATACATTAAGATTACGTAGAAACATTTTTTTTCCTGAAGACTATATATATATATATATATCTATAATATATATTATATATATAATATATACTATAATATCTATATTATATATAGTAGATGTAGTATATAGTATGTGTCAGAATAAATAATTTCACACATCATTGTCATTGGATGAATCTGGGCAGACGTGAAACAGGGTGTCACAAAATGAGCCAGCTCTTTAATCACGTTTGCCATACTTTAATGGCATACATCACAGTGACGTGGCATCGGCAGACTAGTAGCATCTAGTCGGTTGGACAAAATTTCAAACCGGCATTCATCACTTCAAAGTCAGACGCTGATCAGTGCTGCGAAGTCGTACACACTTCTTGTCTTTGGGATGGTGCACTTGGTCCAGGTCCAGTAGCCTAATGAGGTGGTTTTGATTTGGCCTTGTCCCACAGGATCCAGAATCTCTCTTTCTCGCTCTCTCTCACTCACTCAGAAAACACACCTCCATACTTCATCGATGAGTTTGCACTCCTCTAAATGACTTAATTGATCTAATCACTCACACGATTGGTCAGAGCCATGCATCTTTTTCATGGCCAACCCTCTAGACGATGACATTGTCTTCTGTTCCTGTGAGTCCTAGCCTTCTGCAGTACTGTGATAAAAGTGGCCCAAAGGGCTTGGCAGGGCTGCCTCTACTCTCGGCCTCTTAACCTTGAGACTTTTCAGTGTCTAAAACAGCAGAAACTTTATGTCAATGTTGTCATTAAAGTCATTGTTGACTTGGTTTACAGTAGTAATGCGTTTTTTGATAATGCATTTGTGAAGCTTGTTCTGGACCAGTTACAACTACGTTGAGAAATGGTAACCACGTATTTTTGAAAAAGGAATAGTCTCACTTGGTTTTCAGAAAACTTTACATTGAAATCTATTTTCACTTTTTGCGGTAATCAACAATGTGCAGTGTATCCCAGAGGAAAACTATTACTTCTCAGAGGTTTTCTCAAGTTTTCATTTCAGGTGTCCACTTTGTCTCTCAGGCTTTTCTCCTAAATTCTTTAGAAAACAAATTAAGCAGTTGTTGACACAGTATAGAGCTATAACACGTATCTTTGAATAAACAGATCTCAACATTATTCTATCATTGAGAATTGTTGGAGTTAATCATCCTGAAATCTAAAACGTTTTGATTGCAGGGCTTGTATATCTTGGCACAAGTTTGAAACAAAAGTTTAGCGGTAACTTTTTAAAAACCTTCTGAAAATTTGTAGGAAGAAATACCATACAAGATTACTGGAGTCTTTTGCTACAGGAAGAAGCAGGAGTCCCCATTTAATCTCACTGTTTCTCTTTCTTTTGAAATAGGATCTGTATTTTAACTAGTCTTACAGTTGAATCCAAAATGATGGCATTGTAGCTGTGATGTCGGAGCGTAAAACCTCCTGCATGACAACAGACCTATAAACATTGAAAATATTCAAACAGCAGCCTTTGAATTTAGTTAGTCTCACATTGATTCAGTCCCTCCATGTGTTGCATCCCATTTTCTTATCTAAGTAAAACCAAATAAGCGCGACACCTACATAAAATCCTCTTTCAGGGAGGACCGAATTCCCCTGAAAAAGATGGCATGGATGTGCACCTAAAATGCCACTGGAGAGGATGATCAACTACAGACACCCTCGGCATCCCCGCCCCCCTCATTATACCTCCATACTCGACAGCCTCTTTAATACCCAGCGCGTTCCTAAAGCATGGTGGCGTAAGATGGCAGAGCGGGGCTAAAGGGATGCGAATGTAAGCCTTTTTACCACCGGTCAAAGGGTTAATTGGGCTTGGGTGATAAATGTTCCGTCATGGCTAACAATAATACATATTTTTAAGGGAATGGGGGTGGGTTTGGTGTGGGGCTCCGTTGCACTAGGGAAAAAGGTGGCAAAACGTTATTAATGGCACCGACCACTCTAATGTCTCTACGCAGGGTTGTACGGCACAAGGTCAAAGCCACTTTGCACTGAATTAAAAAGCCATTTTTTGACTATGGCACTGCCTAATCCAGCTCGTACCTAAGGTGCATAGCTCATGTATAAAGTAGGCACCAATGAATTTTAAATAACAGGGTGAATATGGTGATTTATATAAGGCATCTTGCTATCCTTATACGCTCACTAGCAATGACGGCTACTTGCTTTATTGTCTTCAATCTCTTTTTACCCATAGATCTTGAGCTTTTAAAACCAAGTAATATCCGTCCTTCTATTTTGCACGAGTGTGCTTCCAGGCAAGACATTTATCCTGAGTCAGAAATTTATGAAGAGGGGGAACACAATGCCAGAGTTATTAAGTAAATGGTATGCCAGCTACAAATAAACGATTTTCCCCCCTTTTTCCTTCGCTCTTTTTTTGTTTCTGTCTGTGTAGACCTAACCGCTTCCACTATACTTGTTTTGTCTGCACGTGAATTCATCTTCATATTTTAAACTCCCCGCTGCTTTTTTTTCGTCGTTTCGCATGAACAGAGGACTAATCCTGGCGAATTCAGAACAACTTTTTTCATTTTCCAGGGACCATTTTTTTTCTTTCTTTCTCTACATCTAGATGTGTGGGTCCTACTCTCTATCAATCACCTGCTCATAACATCTAATATATTTTTTGCTCCAGAAAGTGTGCTAGGGCTTAATGTAAAACCGGACTACTATAAGTAAATTCATCCGAGTGGTAAACTTCGTATAAAAAAATCGGAACTGTTCTTGGAATGATGAATGTTTGATGCTCGCTCGCATTTTCCCCTCTTTGGCCTTCGGGAGGGAATTCATTCTAAACCGTTCCAGTCGTCTGAACAGTGGAGGGGGATGGTCTTTCTTACGCCTAAACGCTCTGTAAACTTTCTCCTTTAACAAGTTATTGATCGAGCTGAGTTGCAATTACCAAGGCCTTTTTAGGCTCGCTGGGGGTTTAAATAGCGTAGCTTCGGCTAATGACCCTGCTAGCTTAGCCGTGGGCATTAGCGATGGAGTGCTCTAGGGCGTGCCAGTCCCTGGGTCCCGCCAGACCACTTCCACCCGCTCGTCCCCATGAGTGGGACAATCCGCGTATTAAGTGACTTCATCAGAGGCCTTTGGGTTAGGTTACCTGCTTTCTTTCTGTTTTGCCCTTGAAGACGAGACCGTCACAAGGGTTGGCAGAACGTCGTGTGGTCACGTTTATCATTTATTCCACAGGGCTGCACTTTGTAAAACAGTGGTCCTCAAGCAAAGCCGGTCCTTTAATGTATTCTCCTCCCAGCCCTTATCCGCTGTACTCGGGGGGGGTGGTCGGTCGCTCTCCAACAGGAAAGAGCAGACGTCTTGGTGCATCGACGGGGGGGGAACTTTCTCTCTGTCTTTTCAATCAGGTATATTAAGGGAAACAGAGCTTGTGAACGTATCATGACGTTTGAGGCTCTTAGGGAGCTGGTAGAAATGATTTTGGTCCTGGAACGGTTCTTTCAAACCTCGAGAGCCTACCCCAATTTCAGGCCCTCTGTAAAATGTCAACCGGCCGTCCAGTCCCCCACATTCACCCTCTTTGCCAAATCTAGCCTCTAAGTTCTTTCAAAACTATCATTTATCATGGGCGGTATGACACACACTTATTTCAAACAGACACTTGACGGAGGTCTGTTGAGACGTTCGAGTTCTCACCAGGAGTTAACGTCAAGCGAGCAGCACATCATCTCTAATTACGTTATGTCAGGAAGTTTTATCATTCTTTTGAAAAGAAAGAATGAATAAAGCACTCTAAAGCATGCAGTGGCCTTGCTTGGATATAATTCAGCTCATGCCCTGAAGGGTGTACGTCTGTAAGAGTTTAGGAAACTGCTGTTCTGACAGTGGCTTGTCAAACAGCTGTGAAGAACTCCTCATAGTCATCACTGCTTCATAGTTCTGCTCTTCACATCCAACAGGCAATTTCAGGATTTTTACCTAAGTTGGACCAAGATCCTCAGAAATATGAGAATTTTTTGTCAGTTTCCTGCTTTTAGTCCCAGAAATTAATTAATTCCGGGCATAATTATAATTAAATTAATAATAAAAATCATAAATGTGTATCATGAATGGATTTATTGTGGTTGCATTTTAATGATGTTTTTCACATGAATAGAGAATGCAGTTGAGCTTATCTAAGATGGGTTTCCCAGACTTTCTGACCAATGAGTTTCTGTGTTTCTGTCCAAATCCCCAATGACCTGTGGTTTATGATATCTGATAATTAAAAAAAGTTGAAGAAATATATCAGAACTTATTTGTTTTATCACTGTACTATTTATTATAAATATTTAAAAAGTGTTATTATATATAATTCTATTAATTAATTCATTATATTAATATTGTTAATTATAGAAATGTATACTTTTCTGTGACCTTTTATGATTTTATCAGTTTCTCTGATATTTCCAAGATTTCCGTGACCAGGTGAATGCCCTATGACAGGATAATACTTAATAGGATGAACTTTAAAAACATTTAACTAATTTGGTAAGAAGGGATTCATTGTAAAATAATAATTTGAGAGTTTCAAGGCTGTTGAAAACTCCCTAAATGTGGTCTAGAATTGCCTCAAACCAATTAATATTTATTCTGTTAATTTGAAAAAATATCACGGGACTGAAGTCACCCGCCCCCAAGTAACACAATGAAAATGTGTTCAATTACTCACTCACTCTTGGACAGTAAACAAACAAGTGGCTGTTTAGGCTGTGAGGTCATAGGTTTCTTTTCCTCTCTGGTTTCAGCAGGTCAGGAGCACCCCCGACAACTAGGCCCTCTGCACCCCCTTCCACCTCCATTTCCTGTGAGCGGCAGCTCTACTCGCAGGCTAGCTATGATTAAGTCAACGCCGTCCAGCCCCACCCCTCCTGCATCCGATATGCCGGCAGCAAGTGCACATTGACACTTTTACTGTATAATTAAGTATAAAAAGTCAGCACTGGCTATGCAAATTTTTTCAAAGATAAATGAACCGTGTGGCGGCAGGTTTGATTTTGTAAATGAACTATTATGGAAATGTCCAAACATAATTAATAAACCAGGTTTTCAGCTGCAACACACTGTCAATGGAATGAATGAGGAGGCATTGGGCGCCCATTGTTTGGGCTTTATTTAGGCCACGGTGTTTGTGCTGTTCGGCGCTCCCAACCCTAGCCACCCTCTGCCTCCCGTTCCCCGAGAGGGGGGGGAAATAAATTTGCTTGTCTCTCGGTTGACTGTAGAAAATTAATTGCTGGAATCTTGTCCCATCCAAGTGTTACATTCCCGTGCAGGACATTAAACATAACTAATTTTAAAAGAACCCAATGACTGCATAATGGAGCACTGGTCATCGTGTATGACACTCGATGGTCATACCAAAATAGCTCGCTTTTCATAATTGAAAAATTTTCCCCAGTTCCAATTTTACCACCGTTTTTTTCATCCTTTGGCTCCTCTCGGTCGCACATCATCTTTTTCAGTCACGAGTTAAACAAAGGATTTGTGATTTACAAAAAAGCCATGTTTGACCTATGGAATTTAGTGGATGGAGATGGTGGTGGCGTGATTGGGCAGCGTACGAGAGGACTCGGATTGCTGAGACGCTGGTAATGATGCCGGAGACCTTGCGGTCTGCTGGGGGAAGCACAAGAGTAATGGAATGGGCTATTTTTATGGGGACCTGGATAGTAGGGGGCTGGAGAGGCCGATGGAGCCTCGCTGTGGGGTGAATCAGCAGGGCAAACCTCCCAGACTGGCAGCCCTAACCCCATTCATCAGTCCAGAGTGTCAGAATGACACACACTCACATACACACATCTGCTGCCACCCTCACTAGAACATCTGCCACTCTTAAAACACGCACACTATGTGTTGTTCAGGGCAGGCCAACCAAGCAGAAAAAAATACCTTTAGTAATTCCGCACAGAAAACTTCTTAAAATACCTTCATTTGAAATGAAGCTATCCAGGGGTACTGGGTTAAAAAATGCGATGAAAGTGGCAAAAAATCCAATGGGGGGCAATGATGACCTGTAGTAAATCTTCTGTGTGTTGTTCAATCTGTACCATTTGAAAATATTTCCTAAAATTGTATTATACACCTAGAGATTGTTACGTATGTTTGGTTTTAGAGGTAAACAGCCATAATGTTAAGATTAAGATTGATCAGGTTGATTTATTGAAATTAATTGATTCACTTTGGCATATTTGATGTAAATAAATGATACCTGAATGAAGGAAAAATTTATTATTTTATCAAAAAAGGTTTAAAAATGCCCTAGAAAATAAATTCAAATCTTAATACATATACCGGACTAAATATATAGATAACATGATGGAAAATGTTTTTGAAAGAAATCTCTGCATTATTTAGTCAAAAATGCAAGGAAAAACCATAATATTGTAAATGTTATTATTACATTTAAAATAACTGTTTTTCTATTTTCAATGTCTTTTTAAAATGTCATTTATTTTAGTACTGGCAAGGCTGAATTTTTCAGAAGCCATTACTTTCAGTGTGGTCACTTCAGAAATCAAATCATTCAAATGTGTAGAATTATGTTGATTATACTGTACCAGCAAAAAATATATACTTTAATGTGTAAATATACGTTTGAAACCCCTCTTTAAATGAAGGAATTTAATTAATTAGTTCATGGATAAAAACATGAGCAGGTGCATGTCAAATCCTCAGACAGCATATTATTAGTGTAAACACAAATTAGATAAAGTGTTAAAGAGGGGAGATGATATTTGTTCAATCCTAGAATTGCAAACATATAAAAGGACACATAATTAATAAACTATAAAACAGGGATGT
The DNA here is from genome assembly GCF_018340385.1 of Cyprinus carpio. Classification (NCBI taxonomy): domain Eukaryota; kingdom Metazoa; phylum Chordata; class Actinopteri; order Cypriniformes; family Cyprinidae; genus Cyprinus; species Cyprinus carpio. The sequence continues at coordinate 26,450,590 of NC_056576.1, forward strand.
TGACTGTACTTTTACTACAACAGTTCATGCAACCTCATTATGCTCAGTGTTTTTTCTTTTTTCCTTTTTGTTTTTTCTTTTAATTCCATGCATGTCACCCAAGTTCAGAAGTGATGAGAAAATTAGTGGTAGTTCATAATGGTGTGGTCAAAGAGTTATGTTTTGTGTTAGGCTTGAGGATATAATTTTATGTGAATTTTATCACACACATTTCTCTCAGGAGCACTTAAAATCTCATCTTGCACACATTAGAGGTGGTCTACTCTCACTGCGGCACATACTCTTGCCATTTAAACACTTTATTGCCTGATCTTGTTCGGTGGGGAGTGTGTGAGAGTCAATAGTGATTGTGTGCATATTATTAAGAACTATACTTTACTAGGGCATCCAGCAAAGAGAAAACTGAAAGTGTTTTTAATTTCACCAAGGCACATTATACATGCAAATCACGGTCCTTATGACTTTGTTGTTAAAGTATGTTTTTGTTTAAAGAGACGGTTTAGAAGACGCAGTTTAACTTTACGTTATGGCTGCTGAGTTGCTTAATTGGCCTTTGCTCTCGAGCAAAGCTGATTTATATTCTGTGTGAAATATTTTACATTTGCTCACTGTCAAAGTTTTCTGTAAGCATGGTTGCATTCAAAGCAGTTCATACAAGCTGTTTCAAGCACTGTTTTAGTTGTCACAGATGTGTTCATCTGTGTTGGCCAGATGAAGTCACTTTTTTATTGGCATTTTACTATCACCCTCCAAAATGGATGCATCTAAATAAAATATGTAATAATAACATAACATAAATATACTTCTAGAGAAATATGTTTCTTTCTGTTTTTTGTTTTTTTATCATAAATTATGTATAGTAGACACTTGTATGGAATGGCTGGATGTTATTACAGGTAAAATACCAAACCAAGTGTCATTTTCAAACAAATTTAAATACCTTTACATTTTCACGAAGAATATGAAGTCACTTTCCTCAGTTTTTCCAAAAGTTCACACAGGTGTCCTATCAAAACTCATATTGTTTTAATGTTGCTTGAGTGCTAAATACATTTCCAGTATTTAAAATAATGGTATATAAACTATAAAAACTGTTCCTAACTTTGCAATAGCTTGTAACACGTGTTCTTAGATTGGAATTGAGTAGAGTGATACTGCAAAGGCCTCAATTTATTGGGCTTGGGCTTCTGTTTTCTTTGCTTTTTTGTTTTTGTCTTTCTCCTTTTCACTTTTGCTCCCCCTGTTCCATTTTTGTTCTGTAGTAGGTCTTTTGCTCTTTGCTTGCCATTTCTTGTAAGAGGAATTCCTGAGCTCAGAGCTGGCTCCAAATGCCAGGGGTCGCGGGGTCAAAACATATGCAGCATGTGCTACAATTTATTACTACGCATTGGTTTGAGATTTTTTCCGTCCCGAGGTGACAATCTTAAGTAATTATACTCTCTGCTCGCTGAACAAGAGACAGGGCTTACCCTTTCTCTGTGATGGACACTTTCAAAAGTGCCAACGTGGATTGGCTGGAGCCTCAGAGATTCTAACAATCCCAGAAGGCTTTGGACTCTGTGCTAGTGACATGGCAGCCAAACTGCCACTGCTGTGTGTGTCTGTATTTATAGAAAACATATGCAAAAAAGGGCTGATGCCACCTCCCGAATGCGGGAAAAAAGAAGCTCTTGACAGTTAAATACTAATGGAGAGCAGAGTACCATAGTCTAGAAACAAATTTAATCACGCGAAAGGCACCTCACCTCCTCATTCATTTAGAATATGGTGTTATGGCGACGTCAAAAATATGTACAGTTATCCCTCCCAAGCATATTCTTTATTCTTAGAATGCTCATTATTTCTCTGGGGTGTACAGAAGGGAAACTTCAGGAAACACACCTGGACTGCAAACCAGGTTGGTATTAATCAAAATTTTATAAAAGCTGAAGGATGGAAATGGGCTTATATGGCCAGCAGAGCAGAAATAAAAATTGAATGCACAAATAGAATCTTAATGATAAAAATAATACAGAAGCTTATCTTTTTTACTGCATATAATTATATTTTTATACTTAGCAATGCGATCCTATCTATCTATCTATCTATCCTATCTATCTATCTATATCTATCTATCCTATTCTATCTATCTATCTATCTATGCAGTCTACCTATCTATCATTCTTCTATTATACATAGAATTTCATCAATCATCTATTGCTCATTCATCCCTCACATCTACCGATTTATCGTCCTAACCGTTTATCCATCCAATCCATCCAGCATCCATAAATCCATCCATCCATCCAGGCATCCATCCATCCATGTATCTGTTCTATCGGTTGGTCTATTTGACTGCATTGCCTTAAAACTAACTGAAAAAGTATTTTATTTATATCATGTGTGATTATTCAGATAAAAGAGATGAGTAAAAGCATTTAAATTTGGGGTTTGAACCATGCAGACAACTTTTACCACTTGGTTATTGTAACTTAACACAAAGAAAGTAGACACTGGCTCATTTAATGTTCTCTCTCACTTCATCGTTCCGAGCTTCATTTCCTCCTGTGAGACAGCCATGCCCTGAGAATAAGTGGATGACACTCAGACGTTTTGTTTTCGGCTGGTAAGTTCTTCACCCCCTCGCTATACCTAGATAATTGGCATCTAAAGCTTAAAGAAATGTGATTCACAAGACCTGAGAGCACCCAGCACATACACAAACACATACTCACACATACGCACACGGGTACAAAACAAGCTCTTCGCTCCTGCGGTGCCATTTTGACCCAGTTATGCAGGTTTGACGTTCTCTAGCGGTGTACGAGAACCCTGCCTCCTATAGGCAGAATGCAACACCCACTTACAGAAGCCCAAGGGTGAGTGGTTTGAGTTGCACATCAAACCCTCAGACATTGAAAATACTTGGTGTTTATCAGCAGCCGAGGATGGATGGGCGTGGGTGGGTAGGGACAGAGGGGGGCGTTAGCGTAAGGAATAGACGCCAAGACGCTGAGGCGGAAAAAATGCTGTGAATTGGAAACTTGCACAACTTTCTAATGGAAATGGGTGTGGGACCCCGTCGGGGTATTGTCGGAGCGAGGCATTGTTGCAAATCAATCATGCGTCAGGGGAGAGCGACATGGGGCAAGGACCTTTTCGTTCCCCCACCATGCCGGAAATAATGCGAGACGCTGATTGTTATTTTCCAGACACTGAGAAAAAACAGCAGGACGGTGGCTGGCAGTGCACGCAGGTGCCGGTCATTTTGGGAATACTTCAGAGAAAATGAAAATAAACAGAGTGCGGAAAGAAAAGTATCTGCGAAGAGGGTATAAACAACATCATAGAGTGTTAGTAAACGGTGCTGCTTTAGAGGCGGCGGACCTGCGTGGGCAAATGGTGTTCATAGTATTTCATAAAATCATTATTGTAATGTTACACTAAGCTCTCTATTTTATTTATTTATTTATTTTTTTTTTTTATAATGCCTTAGAATGTCCCCATAACTGAAAGAATAATTGCAGTTAGTCAGCTTTAGCATTACTTTCCTCTTTCCATCAGTTTTTGGCCTCCATGAGGCCTGGTGTCAGAAGCTTGTTAGAAGAATTTAAATACAAATTTAACAAAACATTCCATGTTCGTGAAAAGACGTCTCTCTTATGCTCACAAGGACTGCATTAAAAAAAACATACAAAATAAAATTCCCGGAAAAATAGTAACTATACTGAGATTTACAATTTTCTTTTCTTTTTTGGTTCTAATCCTGTGATATTTCAAAGCTGCATTTTGGTAAACCCCATTACTTCAGTCTTCAGAGTGTGACATATCCTTCAGAAATCATTCTAATGCAGTGATTTGATGCCCAAGAAACATTTCTATTATCCATATTATCAGGATTTTGGAAACAGTTGTGCGTGCTCCTTAATATTTTTGGTGGAAAAATTATGATACTTTTTTTCTCAGGATTGTTTGATGAATAGAGAGTTGAAAAAAAAAAACCAACAGCATTTATTTGCAGTAGAAATAGTTTGTAACATTATAAATGTCTGTTCTGTCTGTTAATCAATTGAATTGGTCGTTTCTGAATAAAATTATTATTTTAATTAGTAGTATTAAAAATATAATATCATGTGTATATTTGAGCAGTCAATCAGAGGTCGTTTGTTGGCAACTATACTTCGTATCAATATAAAATCCTTTATCGCACTTTCTTCTTCTTACTCAACAGTCAGTAAGGTCTTGGTTGTAGTTAGTCAAATTTGCTTCTTGATCATGGTCAGACACAGGCATAGCCATAGATACTACCTCAAACTATCATATTCATCCAAAGCAGAAGGTAAAAATGTAATGTAAAAAACGTGCAGTTTATGTTTCAACCAACAGATGGCGAAAGAGAGTTGGAGGTATATAATTGCAGCTTGAAATCGAGAGAAGCTTATCATTACTTTGGTGTCGAAATGTTATTTGGGCAGTTGAAGTGATGGATTAATCTCCATTTGCATTTCTCGAGACTGTGTAACTGTATAAGTTGTGGTGGATATTGCCACCCTCAGATAGCCCTGGCTGTCAGATTGCAAAAAAAAAAAAAAAAAAAAAAAAAAAAGCCCCAAAAGGAGGTGTTGGCATAAGTTAAGGATACCCTATGTGAAAGTGGACCACTTTGCTTTGAGCTCGATTGCCTGCTCATTTTATTGGATGTACCCTTTTCTACTCACACACACCTGGCGAAGTGGCCCTTTAAAAAGACGTGCACTCTTAACGTGTATAGATGCTGCTGCTAAATGACTCCACTGTATGTAAGGGCCCTCTATGACTAAGCTCAGTCCTTCCAAACGTGCATATTTCACACACACACAAACACAAACACACACACACACACAATCCACACACACACACACACACACACACACACACACACACACCACACACACACACACACACACACACCACACACACACACACAACAGTGAGAGACAATAGCACTTATTTGCTCCCCGGAGGTCTCTCCTGGCTTCCCTCAGAGTAAATTTTTCACCAGGCAGGTTTCATGTATTTCCATTTCATTTTCACTGTCTTGGCAATATGTGAGTGCTGCACTTGAACTATAGACATGTTTGAGTCCCATATGTCTCTTGCACACATGATTAAAGAGCCTTGAGAACTGAAAAGTCAGAAGTGTGATTCACTTCTCTTCTTCTCTCAAGCTCAGTGTCTTTGATTAGAACAATTTTGTCTGTGGACATAAGGCTGGAGATAAATCTGTGCTTGGATACCAGATGCAGCGTGATTCCTAAAAAGGGGAGATACTTTTCACATGCAAGAGTTTTGTTCAAACGTTTCAAATACTCTCTTCCTTCTTTTCTAGGGGGAATTCGCTAAGAATTATGGCATTGCTCCATGTGCACATGCCTTCATGCTGTTTTACCCATATTTCTCTTTTAAGGAATTATGCAACATAATGTCACAAATATGACCAAAAAATAAACGAATTGGCTCTATTTCAATTCATGATAGTCACTAGTCATCACTAGTTTTGTAAAGTCACAATCTAATCATCCGAATATAAAGGAAAATATGTCTGCGGTAGTGAAAAGAATGGACAAAGTCTTCACTGCGGCTGTTTAGTGAGTTTTCCCCTCGTTTCTCTTTCTGTGGGTCATTCAATTATGACCACCTGGCAGAAACGCTCCAGTCTAAAACACCTGACTGCAGCCTGGGAAGGGGGACCCTTGTATCTGTGCATACGTGTATGTTTGCATAAACTGTGGGCTTCTTTCATCTTCGCTGACATTGACAAGTTTCCCCGTGTGATCCACTGAGTGCATATGCGTGCATTTCCCCACCCCCCTCCCCCAACGTTCCATCTTCCTGTCAACACACTCTCCACCATTGGCGTCTGCTGCCCAGATATGTGTGTGAGCTGTGAGTGTGTTTGGGTGCTTGTTGATCCTAGCTCACCCCTCTCTTGTCAATCTAGCATTACCCAAGGCCTCTCGTCCCTGCCCTGGCTCTGACAAGCATCAAACTCCTTTCATCTGCCGCTCTTTGTTTCTTTGGTCTTCACTCAATTTTCCTTAGGCCAATCCCTCAGGCTCAAATACATGATACTGTTCCTTGTTGTGAGGAATGCTTGTTAGTCCGGAGAAGGACTGGCTTTCTGTACTACAGTAACCGGTCAGTGCAGACTGTAGTAACTCTAGCTTCTATAACTGTATCCTGTTTATCTGAAGCCTGATAAGGGTGTAACCCTGCGCTTCAGTTTCCTCCCACACCTGTTTGGCTATTGTTCAGCGTCACCGCTAGTGTTTCAGTAGCAACAGTAGCCCATTATAAGCCATCACTATTAAATGGATTGATCGACATTATTTTGATGTCATACTCAAGAGCCATATTGGTTTGTGAATGGACATGAAAGTTAATCTAGTGGCCAGAACAATGGCTCTCTGGATCAATTCTCTGCAGTCTGAGGTGGAGTTGTTATAGGGAAAGGGGGCGCGACAAGGGGCCACTTCTCATGTTTGGACCACTGGACGGTATTTGGATAGGGACGTTCATGTAGAGAGGCTTTGTTAGGGGCAATGTGGAGGTGCAGGAAGGGTATGAGAAGGTAGGTATGTGCATGGAGGACATGAAATTGGATGACAGATGTTAGTGTGTGTTTTTTTATATTAGCAGAGTAATTCAATATAGTGACACTACTAACATTCTTCAATACTGTAAACTCAGCTGCTTTAAAAATTACCTTTTGTCAACAATGTAGAGTACACACATACACACACACATACACACTGCCTTGTATATATATTATATATTATATATACATTATATATATATATATATATATATATATATATATATATATATATATATATGTGTATATATATATATATATATATATTTATATATATAAATAGTTATCTTCCTTTTTCAGTTTTGGTAGTCAAATCAGATATGGAAATTTGAATGTTTTTATTGCTTTATTAATTAATGCAAGTAGTGTAAATATATATATATATATACATATATATTATGTAAATACTGTCACTCAAACTGAGATCCTCACTTTCTTTGCAAGAAAAATATCGCTTAAAAACTAACATAAATATCATCAGATAGCCTTTAGTTTTTTGATTTCTAAAAATTACCTTACTGTTTTATTATAAAAACCCCTTTAATCAATTTAAATTATAAAACATAGTAAATTGATTTTAGCATATACAAATACATTAAATAAATAAAAGTTAGTCTTTTTTATATCTTTTTGAATGCTGTTTTTTATTCCCAACGCTCTTCCCCTAAATGTAACAATTGAAAGCAATTAATATAACTTGCTAGATTTTATTGTATTTATTTATTTATCTATTTAGCTTTGAATGTGCATTTGATTTAAAATAAATGTATTTTCTAAGAACAGAGAGCTGTTAATACACACACACACACACACACACACACACACACACACACACACAGATCCTTCTGCATTTTACAACAAGAAAAAGCAGTGTGGTACTGCTCATGCAGGCGACGTGACTACGATTTTTTGTGTGATTTCCCAATCCCTATCTCGTTCCCATTTCCCCCTGCTTCTCCATCTCCCTATTATAAAAAAAAGCAAAAAGGCCAAAAATAAATTTGTGAAAATTGTTCCAAAATGTGAGGAAATCATCCATGCTACAAGCACACTGAGTCCCACACAAACTCCTAGCACGTACACACACTCTCTCTGCGTCTCTCCTCTGTCTCTCACTGGCTTACTTGGTTCTGGCTGAATAGGCACACTTGTTTGAATGTCATATTTACACCGACGCTTTGTCAGAAAGCGAACTTCCTCGGGCGTGAGCGGCGGAGCCCGAGCATATGGCCGTCAGACTCTGGGGAGATATGACAGCCTATCGGAGCGGGTGTGCGGCGCTGGCCGGGCAGATGCTCTGGGCTTGGCGGCGATTAAGTGGAGATCATCACTGTTTTCTTTGAGCACCACTGTGCCTTGTACTCAGAAGTGTTTGGTTAATCACTGTCTGCATTCGACAGAAGCTGCCAAAACGCTCATTAAGTCGGAATTGTCTCCGACATGTCATGCTTGGATGACGGAATTTTTTATTTATTTATTTATTTTTGCCAATGTTTTTATTTATTTATTTTTTTTTCTAAGCGGGAAGGCCAATCACACATCGGTGTGTGCGGGTTGTTGCTCATATGACACTGATATTCTAAACGTCTGTTTGGAGTTTACTGTATGTAGCGTGTGATGTGTGCTTGTGTTGCAGCTCTTCTTTAGTCTTTGTCTCTTGTGTGCTGATGAATTGTGTGTGTGTGTGTGTGTGTGTGTGTGTGTGTGTGTGTGTGTGTGTGTGTGTGTGTGTGTGTGTGCGTCTGGCCTGCCCTCTGAGGAAAGAGGTTCTTTCTTTTCTCATCTGTTCGGCTGAGGAGCTTCTGGTTTCTGCATGTTATTAGCAAAACGCTCCAAGTCACACTTATCCAGCTCTTTCTGTGTGTGTGTGAGTGTATATACAGTATGTGTGGCTGCATGCGGAGGGAGCAACACTTTCTCCTCCTGTCTGAGAAGTGTGTGCATCACACATTGACTCGTACGTTCATGTATTTTTGCTCTCGTTCTCCATGACGTTCCACTCTTTAAGCCGTCATCCTTTCCAGAGCAATACTTTATTTCCCTAAACACTGCTGTTCCTGTGCATGAAACATTTTTTGAAGTGTGGCAAAACCAAGGTATTGTAAGACACTCAGCCTGTAAGAGCATTATGTCCGGTTAATCACGACATAAACACAAATTATAATATGATTACTGCATGTCTGTTGTCGTGCGGCGCTGGAAAATAACATTTACCTTTCCCTTTTTTATGTTAATCGTCTTGTTAGCAAATAACAGACCGCTTCTAGTGCTGTGCTAATGCTGCTATTCTTCCAGCTGTGTAGCAAAATATATATAAATAAATAACTAAATAAAAGCTGAAATAACCTATTTGTAACACACCCACACACGGATATTGCATCATGCGATTGGAGGTGCTGTTCTCTCAAATGTAAAGCCTTTGCTCATTTGCTCTACAATAACCAAATGGTATTAGAGCGACTTTGAATGCATTTGCATAGCAAAGCAGTCATGCTCACCTTGTGAAGAAAATGACTGGGATGTCCTTTTTTTGCAGGTTGGAGATCCGTTTAGAGGCTTTTTGCCCAGTTCAAACGGTTTTATTCCACTTTTCAATGGGCTTTTCATTTTTTCTCTGTCTAAAGCTCTTGCCTATTTTATGTTGAATAGGCAGATATTATTTGCCTTTTTTATGGCTTAAATTATAATACCATACATTGATTGATTGATTGATTTGTGCTGTTGTATGAATGTATGCACACTTATTTATCAGAAATATCTATAGCTACATCTATGTTTACTGAAATAGAGCTATTTTTTTTTTTATTTATTTTACTTTGTAAAATTACTATGCATTTATGTATTGCAGATGTCTTTTGCTAGAATATGCTGATATAATTTGCTAGAAGCCTTTTTTATATGGCCTAAATTATAATGCATTTATTGATTAATTGATTTGTGCTGCTGTATGAATCCATGCAATCTTATTTCTATCCAAATTATTCATCAGCTTTTTTTTCCTCCATATTTTTTTCTGGGGGATGAATAATCTATATTGATGATTTCTCATTGTCTTTGAGTGTCCTCACGGCTCGCGTCAAGGGGATCTCAATCAGATTTGTCTTTAGGGATGGCAGAACGAGTAGCATTCTGGTGTTTCGCTGATCACAAACAGGATATGAGGTCTTGATTGAGTAGCGGTGCATACGAGTCAAAGACAGTCTGTCATAGCGTCCTTACGAATCCCATTGTGACCACCCTTCAATCACGAGGCCTGTTTAGTTAACGCTTCATTAGCATGGGTCTCCACGTACAACATGATGGGCAATAGGGATGTCAAAAGTACCAGTACTTTTGTATCAAGTCAATATTCTAAATAAATAAATAACTAAATAAAATAACTAAAATTAGTAAAAGTAGCATCGAGGAGAGCTTAATTCAAGTGCTCTTCTTAGTGAAAACAATCATCTTGATGTGATATTAGTTTAAATGTAGTCAGTTTTGTCTTAAAAAAAACAAAACAAAAAAATGGATGTAATAAAATATTTGATTGGTGCAGTCAGTCTTATATTGTAATTGCAGTCTAATAGGGTCAGCTGCTCTCTTTTATCTTTAATATTGTTCTAATATTAATAAAACAGCAATACTTGACAAAATATATCAATTAATGAATATTTACATTTGAAAAATTAAGGAATGAGTCAAATAACATCCAATGTTGCTGTGTTATGATTATTGGTATTGAGAATCATGACATTTCGGTATTTAAAATCAACTGCTGAAATTTTGGTATCATGACAACCCTCAAAGCCAAGAACCATCAGTTTGTCAGCTGCAAACCGATATGAGAATATCGTGAGAGGTTTTGCCACAAATAGATATGTGAACGTCCATCTCTGTGATAAATCCATTTCACGCCTACGTCAAACTGCACGTTTTGAACTCAACTCATCTGGAGGAGAGAGTGAGAAAAGAGAAAGAGAGAGAAACCTGAAAGAAACTGAGAGCCTAAGTGAAAGAAAGACAGAAATCACAGCAGATGCTGCGCCGATTAGCTGGATTAGTTCCACTGCATTTTCAGCAATAAAGTTGCAAGTCATTTGGCTGAGAGCGAACGAGAGGCACACATGAAACTCTGTCAAAGTGTTAGCAGCAGAATTAGCATGTTTCGCTAACTCTCCTGATGTGCATGTGCAGTTATATCATGACCCAAATGCAAATCGCCAAACAAATTTGAATATAGCCAGCTGTCCGTACCATGTTTACTTTTTTATGTGAAAGTAGAAGGTGCTTCGGTATTTGTTTGTGATATTTGATGAGGATATATTTGTTTTGAGTGCCTGGCGGTTGATATTCTCCTTTATCTGGAATGGGTTCCTGTGCTAACTAGCCATGAAAGTGTGCAGCTTAGACGTCTCTGATTCTGCAAATTGCAATGAGGAAAGAAAATAATTGTGCTAATAGGATTTTGTCTATGTGATTTTGTTAATGGTCTGAAAATATCCCATTTCAGTTCATTTAGTGGAGTAGAATGTGTCTTATTGGAGTGCTTATCTATGCTTGTTTTTCCTGATTATTCTGTATTTTTCAGCAACAGCCAATTTTCTCCCAATTAAAGCATGATATTAGTGCTTAGAGGCTTAATGAATATGAAAACATTACATTACAGCTCAGTATTTGCTGCCTGTGATTAGAACGATAATTGTTAGGATGTGTACAATCCTATTTCTTAACTTGCTAATGCAGGTGTATGTTAATCCACACAGTATTTAAAGCAAGCTAGCTGACATATTAAAGCAATAATGTATATGAGTAGACAATATTGTGTGCTTACATCTTATTGACAGCACATTTATTTTCAGAAGCGTCCCTGGAAGCAATTTCTAACTAGCTTTACTTGGGTACAAAAACTCCAGCTCTGCCAGTTGGCCCAAAGTTAGCAGGGAGCTGTCGGAGTAAATGGCAGCAGCTGCTCGCAGTTCTAAAGAGCATGTCCCAGTCAGCGCGGGAAACGTCATGGCATCTACATTAATACTACCTTAATGGCCCATCTGCCGCTCCGTAGGGTCCCCGCACCACTCTATGGAGTCATAGGCGTTTGACAGGCAGTCTTCAGCATGCCAGACGCCCACCGCATGCCAAATTGGCCCAGAGACGGCCCGACGTCGCCCGGATCTGTCAAACTCTTTCCTCACTGCTCGTCAAAAATGTCCCCGGTGAAAGTTACGGCGGCTTTTCACACGTGAGCGCTTCTGGATGTACGGGGAGGACATCAGATGAGTTGACGGCTAGCAATTGACACCTCTTTCTCTCTCTCTTTCTGTTTTTCTTTATCTCCGTTCTTCACTCAGTCACTCTTTTGCACGAACTGATGGAGTTTGAGATCTGGAGAACTTATTTTCACAGCTGTTTGAAGGAAAAAAATCAGCCCAGGCTCATTCTAAATATGTGCCTTTGGTGACATTTCTGCAAAATTATATTATTTTGCTTTTTGCACATTTCGCAAGACTTTCAAAGTGAAATGTTCAATAAGTGGCACTAAAACTGTGAGATGAACAGATAAGCATGAATGTGGCAATGTTTTTTTATCTTGGAAGTTGCTACAGTTTTGAAATTAAATGTCTGTGGTATTAAAAGGTTAATGCTCTGTATTTGTAAATAACATACCAGCTACACTAAACCTTAACTGATAGTGGTAACAAATGCAAACGTGATATAAAAAAGCATTTTCTGAAGCAACCGAGCAAGTTTACTTCATTAGAAGAGCCATACATATGCAGCTGCAATGTGATGTAAATGTAAACATTAGAAGAGCCATACATATGCAGCTGAAATACTAAGCAAATTTAAAATAACATGAAAAGCCATACATATGGAGCAGATAACATGATACAAATATTAAAATGTACTAGTTTACCACAGCAAATCATGTGCTGTGGTAAAAGTGTTTTGAGATCATAAAACAGTATTTTTAAAGCAGCCATATTAAAGTCTTTATTAATTCATAATATGACTGTAATCATAATTTATGTGAATAGGCATAAAAGTTGCTGGTACTGGCACTAGATTGATTTTAACTGGAAACTTGCAATGAATTCTATGTATAGGTAGAGGAATATTTTTCCTTTTTTAACCTCATAGTGGCCAGCAACAGAAAAAAAAAAAAAACAATGAAAAAAATTGTTAAACTGTGTAAAACCCCTTTCACCATAAGTCTTTCTTTGAATCACAGCTATATAGTGGTAAGAGTTTAGTTTCCAATTACAAATACTGTTTTTGACCTAGCCGTGCACCAGAAAGCATGTGTGGGCGACCAAAAGCTCAACATTATACTGCATTTGAAAGTGCTGTGCCTTTCTGTGTTTTCTCCATATTTAATAATATGTAGATAGGCAAGATAAGGCACAGTATTATTTATTATTTAAAACCAAACAAGCCAAAAAAGAAACTATGTGATCTTTTCCGGCATGGGGTGGGGGGTGTGAGTCAGGGAAAGGCCAGTGAGGGAAAAGTTGTTTGGTTATCTGGAGGGAAAAATATGCATGTGTGTGTGTGTATTTTGCCACCAGCTCTTCAAAGGCTAGCACTCTGCTGTAACACAGCTGGGAACAGCAGGGAAAGTTGAAGAGTGCCTTCCTCCTCCTCCTCCTTCATTTCTGCTGATGTGTATCGCCTTTTTCTGTCTCTTTATCAAACCGAAGTTTTGAATTGCCTTTCGCCCCCTCACTCCCTCACTCTCCGTCTCTCTGGGCATCTCTGCTCTTCTGTGGCAGTCCCAGCCGGAGGGAGAAAGAAAAGGGAGGAGGAAGATGAGGAGGATGAGTGGAAGGGGTGTTCTGTGATACTGCCTGTGAACCCATGATGCCTCCTCACTGAACTCTCCTCAGCGATCTATTCCTGCATTCTGTTCCATCTAATTCCAGTCAACCTGGCCTCTGATTATCAGCACTACTCTTTTACTAATACTAAAGAAACACTGTATCATCCTTGCATTAGAACTATTACATGGGCTTAAAAATTAATAAAGCCAGGTATAGGGTATGTGTTTTTTCACCATTTTCCTACCATCTTACTATATAAAGACAGGGTGTAATACGTGTCGAATCAATTAAAAATATAACTAGTCGATGTGTAATCACACTTCACAGGGGCACAAATGATCTTATGTGACTGTTGCACTTCGATTCACACTAAACTTGTCATCTAACTCCTCTTGTCTGTAGACGGAGCATTCAGAAAATCCTGTGCTGCTCTTATCAGGGGGTCAAGAATTATCCCAAGTGCTGTGTGAATTTGAATGCTCCTTATGTTAGTGCTGCATGGAGTGAGTGATTTTAATTCAAACAGGGAAGTTCTTCATGTAATTAACCTTGAAGCCTGCCCCAAACCCTCTTTTAATTTAAGTCGTGTGCTTCACTGTGGGGTGTTTCCCCCCCTCTCTCTCACACACACACTTGATCTATCGCTTATTATTTTTTTTTTTGTTAACATAGATTATGGGTGTTTGGCTGAGACATGAGGGTGTTTTAGACCTCTGCTGGTATGAATCGAAGAAATCGGCATGTAGTTGTGCAGACCTCATTCTGATGTGTACAGTGTGATAACCTGGAGAGTAATCATGTAGACACTGCATGAGGAAACATGTTTTAATGTTATTTATTTATAATTTAACATAAAGACAACTGCAGAAACCATTATTTCATTTCATATATATATATATATATATATATAATATATATATATATATATATATATATATATACTTTTTTTTTTTAACCTTTTTTATGTTAAATGTGAAGTAATTGAGTTATTCGTGATTTATTCTGTCAATTTTCCTCTCAGTAGTTCTGCTTGTAGATATTAATCTCTGTCCAGCAGAGGGAGTGTGCAATTTACAGAACATCTATTGTCTTCAAATGCAGATGCTCATAAAAAAAACGAGAATCATTTTATTTAATGTTTTACAGCAGGAACACAAGTACACAATCACCTCATTGTCAGACAAAAAAAAAAAAAAAAAAAAAAAAAAAAAAATTATGACAAACTGAATCATTTTTAAATCCAGAGTGTGTAATTGAACATTTTACACCAAACACCCCAAATGCATTGTGTGAGTTCTGCTGACTTGGAATGAATTACTGATGTTTATTTGCATTGATAGAGTTTTGCAGATTTTCAACCATAACCATTGTCTATTCTTTCATAAATTGCTTCAATAAAAGAACAAATAAATGCATTCCCCTTCACAGAGCCAGCAGCACTGAGAATCATGAATACAGCTCTGATACAGACTAAATGTAGTGCTGATAATTCCACTCAGATGAGATGTAGCAGTGTAGTGCTGCTAATCACAAGGAACAAGCACAGACTTGTTCTCAATAACAGAGAACCTTTCTCATTACAAGTTCACACACACATACACATACATACAAATCAAAGTGGCAAACGAACTAGAACAGTTTATTGCATAGGAAATCTTCATCCACTTAACAGTTCCCCCACTCTTGTGCTGTCATGCACTAAACAACCACAATCTAGTTTAACCAGATGCTAGATGCACAGATATAGCACTGCAGTGTGAGTATTTACAGTAAATTAAGGCAGTGCCATTCATTTTGGAGCAAATACACCACATTTCTATGTAAATTAGGCTCTATTTGTGCTATTAGCTTGGTGCAATTAATGTTGTGCAGAAGCTAATGTTGTGTAGGTGCAATTCATTCTTAGTAAAAATCTCTTCATAGCAATCCATTTGTGTGATATATTGTATCAGACCTTCAGCTAGCAGCATCAACCTTTCCTCTCATCTTTCTTTTAGTCTGGAGAGGGTTCATCTGTCATGACATTTCACAATGTGTCTTTAATTAAGAGTCGGTGTCTCTGGGGTTACTGCGGTTAGAGGAAAACCATACAGGTCTTAACGTTAATCGCAGGCAGGCGTATGATGAGTGCCCAGTTTTAAACTTTAATAATTTTTATTAAACAACACTCCCATCACTCCCATCATGATTATTTTATAGGGTAGTTTACCACATAACGGTGGCTTGTGATGTGCTAATGTTGATCATTTTTAAATTTTAACTAGCAGATGGGAGCGGTGTTGATTCATTTCAGATGGATGTGACAACAAACTCTTTCACGAGTACATTTTCTGACTACAAACATATATCATTGTTAGTTCAAGGCAATAATCACAGCCTTCCCTTTTTGTTGTACCTGCAGCACCATTTTATGAGCTGTGATCAGTCGTTCCTCTCATTGTGTCTGTGTGTCTTTTTGCATCATCTCACTCAGTCCGGAGTTTCCAGATTGATCCAGAGAGAGACGCAGCGCGGCAGATGCCGCTCTAATTATACAGTTGTTTTAAGGTTGTCAGGTTGCAACAAGGAGAAATCATCAAGGGAGGGGTTTTGATGGACGGAGGGTGTATTTCAAGCATCTGGCAACCGGGGCAGCTGCTGTACCATATCCCTGCTGCCAGCTTTCTGGCTAAATAAATATTGCCACAAACCATCTAATAACAACAAGTGTAAATTACTGCACAACAACAACAACTTTACTACTATGATTCTTCCCCCCCATCCATATCTATATCAATATTGATTTCACATAGCTGTTAAATGGCACCGGTACTATTTCTTTTGAGTGGGACTTGTTTTTCTGTGACTCTAAATGTCTCGTGTTGGATTGTGGACAAGAGGGAAATATAATCTCTTTATTGACCAGCCATTATCTCTGTTTGTTTATAGTGGGATGTGAAATGATATTTATGTGCATAAAATTAATAGCTTTACACAGCTTTTGCAATATAATCAGTTCACCTCCCTGTTAGGCAACACGTTTAGATTTAAATGTAGTTTTAATCATTAGGATGCATACAGGTAAAGGCATTTTACATGATTATTGTTGTTGTTGTATTAATATATAATATACTTTCGAAATATATTGATATATATTTATAATATTTTACTTTTTTTATTTCACACAGATGTGTGTTTTGTGTACATTTAATTTATACTGGTAAAGTGTGTAAACATGCATTTTTTATTACTTATATATAATATAATTCTTAAAAATGTGAAATATATATTATATTATATTATATTATATTATATTATATTATTATTATATTATATTATATTATATTATATATTATATATATTATTTTATTCCATCTTAGTCTTTATATTATCTTCCATCTTAGCCTCTTGAGTATTTCTTCAAAACAGAAAGTCTGATACCACATTAACACAACCAAATATGTAAACTGAATTACAGTTTTGTTTGCGTAAAAAAAATACAGTATGTCAGTCATTTTTTTTACATGTACTCTTTTCTTTTTGTTTCCCCCTCTCTAGCTGGTGTTGTGCTGTTAGAGCTGACCCTCAGTATGGCTTCTTACTCTGACAGCCAGGGGCCGTGAGGGCCGTTAAGGGCCATGTGGGCCTGGTTGCAGCTGCTCCATCTCCTTGCCCACTCAGCAGGCACACTGTGCCCTTTGAGCCCACCTGCCATTCAATCCAGCACAGGTTAACACAATCACACACACAGGTTTATTGACTCGTGTGGCTCAGTACACTTAGTTATGCTTGGTTGAGTATGTTGAAGCAGAAATGAGGATGTTTTAAATAAGAATCTTTTGATATGTGTCATAGACGTTTCGTATTCATCTGTTTAACAGGATTCGAGCAGGTCTGTTGATGTGTGCGATAATGCGGATCGACATGCTTGTGCGTGTAGCGTGTGTGCGCTCTTTCCCCACAGACATTTGCTTGCTATTTATCTGTATCTCCTCGTAGGTGAACAGATGTAGGGCCAGCAGTGGAAATCAGCAAAGAAAACCCCACACTATTCAATGTGATTTTAATCAGAGGCTCTCCTCCTGACCCATTTATTTCTGCACTGAGCTGATTGCGTTGGCTGCCGCTGACGAGCCCGACCCACGACACGCCATAATTACCCATCACATCATATATGTCCTACAACCATCACAGAGCAACTCATAATCTCAAAATCACTGTACTCTGGGCAAAGTGGATCACTCTTTCAGTCAAATCAAACTTTCAGGGTTTTTTATTGTCAGATTTCTCCTCCCTGGCGTATCCTCAGCTCGACTCGTTTTATTCCACCACTGGCAGCCCAGCCGTCATACACTTTTAGTCAATGGCGTCTGTAATGGGAATCAATATGCAGATATGCATGGAAAATTGTACCGGTCTGGCTGATAATGAGATTTTACTGTGAAGACAAAGCCCCTGGGTGCAGTGATTGGTATCTGAGAGAGTCCACACTGTCCTCAGCGCTCGCTCCCTTGAGACCGTCACAGTGCTAACATGTCTTCTGTTTTAGCTGTACAAAGCTAAAAGTGCAGATTAATGCATTGAGCACCAAACTCCTTTTAGCAGGGTGTTCGGTGCACAACACTTTTTGGTCTGTACGGGTATTGAGACAAATAAGAGAAAATAGCATTTATTAATTTACCTTATATAAAGCATTACTGGTGGTCACACCATTTTTAATTATATATTGTTAATTAAATAGGACAGAGCATACAAAAAATAATTAAATGAAATCTGAATATTTATTTATAATTCCTAAATATAACATTTTAATTCTGAATATATAAATATAATTCAGGATTGTACATTATATTGTTTATTCTATCTATATATTATCTATATATTTACAATGTACATATATACAGTTTCATATATATATATATATATATATATTATATATATATATATATATATATATATATATATATATATGACTGTAACCAGGATTTTTTTTAAAATAAATATTCAGAAATTGTATATAATTATTTCATATGTGGCCCTTCATAATATATTGTTGTTAATAATTTATGAATGATAATTCATTTATTAATGATAATTGATGAATAAAAAAGTAATGATAAAGAAATTAAATTATAAAGTAAATATATAAAATGGTATTTATATTATTATTAAATAAAATAAAATTAAAATCTTAATTAGAACACAGGTGAACATTTATTTTGCATAGTGAAAATTTGCTTTTAATACTTCTGTTCAAATGTTATTTGCACTTTGCAGTTAAACTGGATATGTGTCAACCAATTTTAAATCAATGCTTTTTGAGCTGGTTTGACACTTCCTTATAACTTAGGTACATATTGATTGATGCGAATAATCGTTTAAAGAGTGATTCTAAGGGAGAGCAGGGTTGTGATTTGCAGGTTTTAATTGGTCTGCAGGAGTGCTCAGCAGTATTTGGGGCTGTCCGTACTTGCCCCAGGACAGCGGGTTAGAATTAAGGGTCTTTTCCTGAGTGATCCAGATTTGACATGCCCAGACTAGAACTGGTTCCCAGCTCCTGATGGCAGTGCCACTTCCATGCCCCAGTTAGAGCTAACAGAAAATGTCAAACCCCATTCCCCTTCTTTTTATCACTTCCTTTTTGTCTCCATGCCATCAGCAAATCACAGCAGTTAGTCAGCTATTACCATTTACTGTTTTTTTTTTTTCCTGGCATTTTATGCTTATCAACGCTAGGAAATAAAAGCACAACACCCAATCTGTTACATGGGTAGGGTGTTATTGGTATATACGTGTGCATCAGATCAGGGGCGTATATTACGCGGGGGACGTGTGTCCCCCACTTTTAATATCACGTAAATTCGTCCCCCGCACTTTTTCGGGCAAGTGTGTTCGCATATAGGTTTTCAAGAGCTGGTGTGAATAAATAAAGATTAAAACTCAAAGAGACAGGATAGTCTGCCCATGACCTGATATTTTATTCAGACCCAGAATAAGGCGAGATGAACATCGAGGAGCGCTTAACACTCATGCAGTGTGTGTTTCATTCATACTCGAAGCCGGAGGGCGCTCTCACGCAGACAAATCGAACCAGGAAATTCCTAATATGGACAAAAGCATCCAGCTGCTGTATGGAAATCGTTGTTTTCACAGAAAAAAAGAAACGTTTGGATACATGAAGACATTAAACTTACGATTGCGACAATATATGGTTTATTTGTGTTTTTCAAGTCATCTTCAGGTAATAAATAAAGTATATGAACAATGCAGTGCTAAGTGACAGCATTTATTGCAATATAGAAACTGTTCTGCCTTATGTGATAAAAAAGTGTTTGTTGTAGCCTATATAAACATTAACAAATCATTATTATTGATTATTGTCCAGCAGTTGTCTGATTTCTAAGCCAATTAAAAAGCTAGAAATCAAAAGTTTTTGAACAGTAAAATTGTTAAATTTTTTTTTTTTTTTTTAAAGAAGTCTCTTCTGTTCACCAAGCCTACATTAATTTGATTTACAGTACAGCAAAACAGTAAAAGGTTGAAATATTTGTACTATTTAAAATAACTGTTTTCTATTTGAATATACAGTATTTTACAATGTAATTTATTGTGATTTCAAAGCTACATCTTTAGCATCATTAATCCAGTCGCAGGAACCTTCAGAAATCATGTTGATATTCTGATTTGCTGCTCAAAAAAACATTTATTATTATGATGATGTTGAAAACATTTGAGTAGAATTTTTTTTTCACGTTTCTTTGATGAATAGAAAGTTCAGAAGAACAGCATTTATCTGAAATAGAAATCTTTTGTAACATTATACATGTTTTTATCATCACTTTTGATCATTTTAAAGCATCCTTGATAGATAAAAGTATTAATATATATAATTTCTTTTCCGAAAAATAAAAATTATACTGACTCTAAGCTTTTGAATGGTATAATGCAGGGGTGGCGAACTCCGGTCCTGGAGAGCCGCAGCTCTGCAGAGTTGAGCTCCAACCCTAATTAAAACTCACCTGCCTGTAGCTTTGTAGTAACCCTTCAGACCTTGATTAGCTTGTTCAGGTGTGTTTAATTAGGGTTGAAACAAAACTCTGCAGGGCTGTGGCTCCCCAGGACCGACTTACACCACCCACCCCATATATAATAAATAAACAAAAAAAATTCATTTCATATCAAATAAATTCTTTATCAACAAACAAGCAAACAACATATTATAATGATTTCTGAAGGATGTAACTGAAGACTGGAGTAATTATGCTGAAAATTCAGCTTTGATCACATAAATAAATTATATTTAAAAATATATTCAAATAGAAAGCAGTCAATTTAAGTCGTAATAATAATTCACAATATTACTACTTTTGCTGTACTTTGGATCAAATAAACGCAGGCTTGATAAGCATAAGAGACTTCTTTATAAAACCTTAAAAATCTTAGTGTTCAAAAACTGTTAACTGGTATATAGATTACAGAAATGTTATACCGTAATGTTTATATATATATATATATATATATATTATATATATATATATATATATATATATATATATATAACATATATACATACAACATTTCTGCCCCCCTCACTCCTGAAATGATGGATACGCCCCTGCATCAGGTTGTTATTTATAAAAACATCCCTGTTGAAGAGGACATAATGCAAAAATGTCAGTAACAAACAATCTATGATTTCATTGGAAAATGCATTTGGTTTATTACAAATAAAGAAAACAGGTCACTCTTTTTCCATTGTTTACTTTTTACTGTTTAACCCTTATTCACTTTTTAAAAGGGATAGCCCCCCCCCCCCCACTGTAAGAAATTATTACCCCCCCCCCCCCAAAAAAAAAAAAAACCTGACATCATTTAATCACCCTCATGTTGTTCCAAACCTGTAAGAAATTATTATTTTTTTTTTCTGTTGAACACAAAATAAGATATGTTTTAAGAATTTTGTTAACCAAACTGTTTTTTTCTTTTAATACTATGCAAGTCAATGGCTAACAGCGACTGTTTGAACATTCTTTAAAATATTGTATTTTGTGTTTAGAACAACATGAGGGTGAATAAATTGCAGAATTAGCTTTTTTTTTGGACTATCCCTATAAGCAGATATGCAGTGCTGTACTGTATTATGGTTATAATTATCATTTTACTGTTTTCACTTTATATGTGAGTATTTATTTGCCATGTTTCATTATTTGTATTGTCATCAGCAAAGTATATAAAGTATATATAAATATAAGTGTAAATCAGAAACAATGAAAAACAGTGCAGTGACAGTGCAAGATGCTTGGCAATAGCAATAAAGCGACCAACAGTAAGTCTATTGTGAGCAGGTTCCATAGAGTTATACAACCAATGTAACAGTGCAATATATATTTTTTATGACAACTATACAAATAATTAATTTTTATTTATTTATGTATTTTTTGCTGCATTTGATTCCTGTTATTGCATGTACTAGTTTAAAGGTTCCAGTCAGAGTGTGGTTTTCTGCTCTTCTCTCACTAGATGTGCCCTCAGCTGTTCTTGGTGCCATTACTGCTCCCTGCACTTTTTATCCTGCACCTCGGAGACCCCAAACTGCCAAACGAGGTGAATTATGGCCAGTTATAAGGAGTGGACTCTGAGCCACGGGGGACAGGACATAGTCAGAAGAACTAACCACAGTTCTGACCATTAAAAGCCAGCCTGACACTGGCCCTTCATCTTACCTCCTCCACGAGACGAGTGCTCCCAACCTTTGCTTCCCATGAGAAGAGACAGAGCCGAGAGAAGAGAGCCCCCTCAGCCCAGGCACGCTTCCCCCCATCATTATGAGTTAAGCTTCTCACCTCTACCTTTCTTTCTAAGAGACTCCCTCTCTTTCTTTCTCTCTTCCTCTCTCTTTATCATACTGTGGCTTTTTGGCTTTGTGCTATCTGTTTTCTTTTTGTTGCTCTTTTTTTTTCTGTCTCTGCCTGTCCTTCTTTATTTTCCTCCACAAGGTTAATTGCATTAGCTAAAAGAAACCTGGCCTGTTGGTTGCTTATGGAGGTTGCCGTTAGGCATATGACCCTCACAAATCTGCTCTGGCCACCTAACACCACAGCTGAGATAATAGGGCTGCTGATGAGGCTTCAATTGGTGTCCTGGTCTGTTGGGTATCCCAAAATAACAGTGAAGCAGTGATTTAGAGGTATGATGTTATTCCTGTTACGCCTGCTTGCGAGCAGGACTGCTGTGATCTCTAAAGCGCTAGTATAATTGAACATCCCCAGTGACCCAAAAAAAAAAAAAAGCAATCAACATTTTTGTTTTCTAAATATTTTTAGAAAAATGTCAGCCATGATGCATCTATTCATCCTCTCTTTAAAATAGACAGTAAAGTAAAGTAAAGTAGACCTTAGAGTGGCACCATATTTATCATCTGACAGGAATGAAAACAAGGATGTGAGTGATGGAAGTTCAGTAGGTTGTTTAACAACATACCGCTTGTTCAGTTAAAAAATAAAAAAATCCAAAATAAGCAAACAAACAAAAGAATACAAAACATGTATGTTATTTTGGACATTTATACAATGTGTGCCATTGTAAAGACTAAGTTAATCTTTCATGTTAAATTCAATATGGCGTCTAACTTGACTATGGGTTAAAGGGTTTTAGCCTAAAATAGTTAGTACCAGTTTGATTGGCCTAACAACTTTATAAATAAATTAAATTAAATTCAAAATAAATAAATAAACAAACAAATAAGAAGAGACACATAATTTGCAGTCACTTTCTCAACAGCAGTAGGCTATTATATATATATATATATATATATATATATATATATATATATATATGTGCATGTAATTTGACGTCACGGACAGGGTAATATAACAGTATTCAACATTTAATTGATGTAAATTAATTGATTTAATTGAATGTACATTTTTTTTATTAAAATATATAAAGAATTTACCTATTTTTTAATTAAAGAACATAGTAAACTAAAATTCATATAAAACATGTGTAAGTAACTACAAAGATTTAAATAATAATAATAATAATAATAATAATAATAATAATAACACATAATTAAAAAAAATATATAAAATAACAAGACTCCAAATAAAGATTTATAGTATTTTACCATATATTTACCTTTTAAATTTTCCATGGTCTTAAGTGACCTAATGTTGCTAGATTTGTGGTTCATCTTACATCTTTATGCCAGTATGTAGTGCTAAGTGACTGTCTTCATGATCGAGTCCTTCAGTGATTCACTCACTCAGCTGATTCATTCAAACATTGATTCATTCAAACATTGATTCATTCACAATTGAAACCAGTGACGTGGTTTGCGAATGTAAGTTACTCCACTGCTGTGTGATGCTTGGAGACGCCTTGGCTAGGTACAAAACATACTGTACCCTAACCCTAACTGAAATATTGCATCAAACATGTAAGTTACTCTATATTAATGTTTTATTTAGTTGTTGTATGTGGTATTATAATATTGGCTCGTGTGATATTGTACAATTGATATTTTCAGCATGACATAGCAATCCTTATTTAATACGAATCTCATCAACTTAATTTTCTCCGGTTACTCTGGTATTGTTAAAAAAATGCCTCTTTAATAATGCCATTAGTGTAATCTGTAACTTGCTAGTTTGTATCCATGTGTTTGTAGTGGGGCAGTTAGTTTTAGTCTTTAGTCGGCTCTAATTGAGGTCAGTGAGGGAGGGAGTGTATGGGCTCTGGCCCTGACATGTGCAATAGATGCTTACTCCTGCTTGCCCCAGCCTCTCAGCGCTTCTCTGCTTCTTATGGGAATTAAAAAGTGCTGGCCTGAGCCAGAGCCAGCCAGGTCAGGGTGGAGAGACTACCTTCAGCTGCTGCACTCCAGCAGGGCCACAGCTGGGCAACCTGGGCCATTGTGTCGAGGTCAGAGCAAGCAGGGAGCAGATTGTTATAGCGCCTGATAGTCATTTATTATGTTAGGTTGAGGAGTCAGCCGTTGTCTTTGGAGTGTTTTCGGTTTTGGAGTTCTTAATTTATAAGACCTAGATTCTGTTTTCCAATTGTGCCACAGATATATCAATAAGAAGAAATAGGGCAACGATTTTCAAAAGGCCTTCCGTTTATTTTCAGTCGACGGGCAGCATAGTGGCATCGAATTAATCAAGTCTGTGGCGCCATTTTATAAATCATATCATATCCCCTTTCCTGTTGGAAACTCTTTAACTTAGTTACTTTTGCCCAAACTGTGCTCAGTACTCAACTGTCAGTTTATCCCCTTTAAATGCAGGTACATTACAAAAAGTCCACACCTTTTAGCTGTGCTTATGTGTATGGAAAAGATTCATCATGCCAGTGACTAATATGAAATGGAAAAAATAGGAGTGGCTATTTTTCTCTCTGATGTAAAACATCTGGCAGGATTCCGTGCTTGAAAAATTAATGGCCATTTAATTGCCAATAATTATTTTTTACCTCAATGATATGAAGTGAATAGTTTTGCTGGAAGAACCAGATGTTTCAAATAAGCTGCCGTGAGCTTAACCCTTTGTTTTCTTTTTTAGAAGGTATCACAGGGCTACATGTAGCATATGTTCTTCTTTTGATTACTTGGATAGCAACCTAAAAATCACAGTGATTGCCTTTGTGACAATGTTGTATACTTCCCTACTATATAGATACATTTCTATCATAAAAACAGTTGTCAGATATTAAATGTTTAGCTGCTTTCATCTTACCATACCGTCTTTCAGCATTAACACTGTAGCTTTGTTCTGGAATTCACACTTGGCTTCTGTGAACAGAAAAGGGTGGACACTTCTTTGATTTGATTGGCCATCTTAATCATTTTGAAAGTGGTAAGCACTGTTAGACTGCCAAGGCAGCCTGCTACAAAAATGTAACGTTTTAAACTTGTTTTTTTTTCATCATAACAACAGACATGTTGTGTAACTTGAGTGCAGCAGAGCAACATCAAGTATTAGATATTGGGGGTGACAATTTGTATATATGCATGTAAACATAATATTTAGAGTGGGCATGGTTCTGCTTCATGATGTAACCTGGCATTTCCAATATAGCTTCAGCCTACATTTCAACCTTCAAGCCTGAGGTGTATTGTCCTTAACTGGCTGTTCTGATCTTCTGCTGAAAGTTAATAATGCCAACGTTTTGCCCAAAGACAGTAGCGTAAGTCTAAAAGTGGATGCCCTCCAGTGTGAGCATTTTTTCTCCTCACTGAATGGGCTTGGTGCCAAACAGAAGAAAAAGGCGAGGGAGAGAGAACAAAACCAAATCCCTCGTTTGATTAAGGTTCACCCAAAGCCTGCCTGTCATAAACTCCATACTAAAGTGATCATTTGCATGAGTTTGTCTGAATGGCAAAAACCTTCTCTTCCCTCTGATCCATCCTCTTTTGCCTGAGCTCTTGATTAAACTGACTTTGAAATGTGAAAATTGTGTGGGCCGCACTAGAACAATGTCAAATAGGCCTTGTGGAGGGGTGGAATGGATTTAAAGCCTTTGTTCAATCTGACTCTTTTCTCCTGCATTAAAGACAGGGTTGCGGAGGTTTGTGACAGTCAGACGCCTGCGTGCTTATCTTCCCCGCAATAGTGTTTTAATCTGTTGGGTTAGCGCATGCCTGTAAACAAATGTGTCAATCGCACAATGGCACTGCCCCCTTTAGTTCGCAGCGGATTTACAGCGTTTTTCAACAGTCTCAAAATGAACACCTCCCGCTGCGCACATCTCCACAAAAGATTTGATTAAATATCCGCGGATAAATAATTTGTGGATATATAGCATCTTTTTCCCTATGTGATATTAGCATGCTAAATGCGTGTTTGCACACCTTTAGAGGGAAGTCTTTTATGTGTTATTGTAAAGGGTTGTAATTCTTTTGATATGGAATTTAAGCAGTATTTTACCCTAATCCTGAGTTTTGGCTTGAGAAAGCCTTTCACGTAGGCGGTTTTCAATTAGTTTCACTTAACCTTGTAAATAATTTTCACAACATTAAAGGACTAGACGAGCTTTTGGGGGGGATGTGGTTTGATCTCTGCCCCAATTCATCTTGGTAATTACAAAAAAAAAGTTGTCTAAATCAAATAATTTTAAATTGATCAATATTTTTTTTAAATATTAAGGCTTTGTGACTTCCCAGAATGCATTGCAACATGAATACAGTATGCGGTAATGGTTATGTTTGCTGAAATTTTTTTTTTTTTTTTTTTTTTTTTTTTTACTTTTATTGTGTTTTTGTCACTATTTTTAGTTATTTGTTGTGTTGTGGGGTTAAAAGCATGCCTTTTTCTATTTGTTGATTGTCACCATTATTCAGATTTGACTGAGGTCTGTGGCAGATCCTAATTAAACTATATCCCAGATTTTGCTTTTGGTATGCCTTCAGAAACAAAGGTAGCGTAGTAAAATATTAAGTGTCCTATAAAATATTGAAAATTGAGAATTTGCAAAGCAAGATATCTGGTGTTGCCTTAATGCATTTATTGTCTGAATGATGCATTTTGTATGTTGTGATGAAACAAATAAAAAAAAAAGCTAATTAGGACAATTTTTAAAACAAATTCTTTTTTTTATTATTATTATTACAGTGCACAACTGCTATGTGAACTTTGAAGTTAAGGCTTCTCCTCATGAAACACCTCTGAACTGACCTTCAAGTGTTGGCTTGTGCTCCTTTAAGTGATTCTCTGTTGTTGTCAAACTGTCAAGTCATCTCGGTCTTTGATGGACACTACAAACAGAGCATGCTAGGCTCCTTGCTTTCGACTGCATTAACCCTCAACAACACAAACAGAGCAAAGTCGTCATTAATTCTAGCAGTTTATTTATTTTTTTAAGATAAGAAGGGCTTTTATAGCTAATCAGCGGCTGCATGCTAGCTCTATTTACACATGAAGAAAGACGGCTGTACTACAGGGTGAGGTGGTTAATTCAGTGATGCCGAAGAAGGAAAGGACATTATTGACCTACGCCGGCAGCCATGTGTTTCAGTTATTAACTGGCCGCCATTTGTCAGGAAGGCTGAGTGATATGGAGGTGACGTGAGGTTCAGACCCAGGTTAGGGTCATCCTCCATCCGTTATCATGTGTCTATGCAGGGCACTTTAATTGAATTATCTAATTTATACTTCAAGCCAAAATGCCCCAGCCTACATGCATGACGTGATAGAATTAAACATGAGTTTGAAAGCTTATGTGAGAAGAAAAACAGGCATCTGTCATGTTGTGGTGCTATTTTTGTATGAATATTTCTTATTGCAGAAAGAGCTTGTGTCACAAACTGTGTCCAGGGCTCCATTTGCCTCTGCTATGGATGAAATGCTTTTAATTGCCTGCATGTGAGCCTATTTTAATTGCTATTTTGCTAATTTACTATGTTGAAGTGTTGTCTATGACAAGCACATCTGAACTCTAAATCATCAGCACAGACATTTGTTATAGTACAAGGGCTTGAAAATTGGCCGGCCAAGACCTCCAGGGAGGCTGGAAGAATGTATAATAATAAAACATGTATGTATATATTTGTTGTTTTATATTTTTAGCACTGCTCTGGAACTACACTGCTGTTTAAAAGTTTGGGGTGGTAAGAATTCTTTTTTTTTTTTTATGCTTTTGAAAAAAGTCCCTTACCAAGTCTTTTATTTGATCAAAAATATAGTAAACCATAATACTGTGAAATATTATTTAAAATAGCAGTTTTACTATTTGAATATATTTTAAAAAATGTAATTTATTCCTGTGATGCTGAAGCTGAATCTTCAGCAGACGTTACTCCAGTCTCCAGTGTCACATGATCCTTCTGAAATCTTTTTAATATGCTGATTTGCTGCACAAGAAACATTTTATTATTATCAATATGGAAAACTGCTTAATATTTTTTTTGAAAACGTTAAAAAGAACAGCATTTATTTGAAATAGAAACATTACAAATGCCTTATGTCACTTTTGATCAATTTAAAACTTCCTTTTTGAGGAATGAGGGTGTTATTTTCTATCAAAAAGGTTTTTTAAATGTTAGTGTACATTTATTGTGCAAAGCGCTATAAGTAATTTTGAGTTAAACTGAGGTGAATGCATTTCTCTTCAGGTTTACAATATCTAACATTCAGTAGGTAATCGTAAACAGATACACTTCTAATATAGATATTGAGTCTATTTTCCAGATAATACTTCAGTACATTGTTCTGTAAAAATATTAATGTCAATTTGCCTAGAACATGTTGTCTTTATCATATCATGTGTGCATGATAATATATAGCTGCCTTTATATTTCAGCATATTTTGCAAGGGGTCCTTAGCATCAGAAAGTTTTGAAAACCCCTGCCGCCGATACAGCTCAACATCGTAGACATTGTTAGAAACAGTTTAGCAACATCTTCTCCCAGATATCTTATGACAGATGTCTTCTTGCCTTTATATGTAAATTAAGATCCAGTAAAGGCTATTAATTCTAATGGAGTCCAATTTATGCTGGATTTGAGCAGCTGGAAGAGACTGCAGTGTCGTGCCCATTCACTCATGCGTTTAAACTCTTGCCTTTCGTCCAGGTGTTACCAAACTATTTGTCAGATAAACGCAAGGCCAATTGACCTTTGACCCTGCCGCACCTGGACTCGGTGTTGCCCATTGCCGGCTAATCCGCTTTTTAAAATTCCCAAAGACTCACAATGTTTTTCTTCCAAGCTCAATTGCAATTAGATGTACCAAGAGAAGAATGGCAGTAAAAAATGTGCTTTACGTTAAGCGTGTAACGTACACCAATTATGCTAATTGCACATTCACAGATGGCTGAGTGTTGATTACCGCATAAACACTGGGTAAACTGAAGGAAATCCGAAGACTGCTATCATGTGTTGACTTCCATTGACAGTCATTTGATTATTTGTCATTAAAAAGCTAGAAATATTCCTGCGATGACAGCAGACACTATTTAAATAACTTTTAAAAGGCAGCTCATTTCGCAAGAACAACAAAGGGCGAATCTCTTTACTTGATTCAATTTATTTGGTTTGTATTTTAACTCGTACCACCCAAACACTTCTTAGTATCTTTAATCAGTAAAAGTTACTAACAAAAAAAAAACTTTTAATTGGCAGCTGAGTCTATGCAAAAGAGAGGGTGTTTGTGTCTGCGTGTGCATTAGCATAACAATTCACCCATAGCCGACACCATTTTACAAATGGGGGAGTAAACAAATCTGTTCCAGATGTCCTATTATCCTGTCAGGCTGCTTAGCTCAGAGACTTCTAGCTTCAATCAAGGCCTTTGTCAGCCTCAGAATCAGACACTGAAAGGCCTGGGAGCACTGTGCTTTACTTTGAATCCCCCACCGGCATGGACATACTTAACAGACCCTGAAACAAGCTGTCCTCGCTGTTTTTGAGTGATGTGGGTTTGTGGCATTCGTTCTCTGGTGTTATCATCTGATGCTCCTCTCAGACACATTCGCCTCTTTCATGCTCTTTGGATACGTAGCGGCTGTTCTGCCTTCAGCGATCTGGCCGGAGGGTCTACAAAACCTACTTCAAATGCCAATCCTCTCCATGGGAAGGGTGACATTTTGTGCAAGCCAAAACATTTAGCGCATTAGGAGGAAGCAGCCTGGCGGAAAAGACAACTATGTTTGCATTCTCACTCGGCAGGTCAAATGGCACAATGTTTAGTGTATTTCCAGTGAATCGCACTAATTTAGATCTACTTATTTTATTTTAGAATGCACATAATCAAAGACAAGTTGTTTGAGAGGGGAGCCATGGCAAGATTAGACACTTACAGTTGTTACAGTTTAGGACAGACCTGTTCTTAAGAAGGTCAGCTGCTTCGGCCGTTCTCAAATAAGTTTTAAATGCTTGTATTAACGTTTTGTAAGAAGTTCTGAATCATGGTTAACATGATTTTTTAACACTTTTGCTACTGGTCTATAGATTTACAGTAGTTTAAGCCTTATCCAATGTACTAACTTTCAATCTTAATATTTTGAAATTCATTACAATAATTATAATTATTATATGTTGGAACTATGGTCATCTAAAAAAGAGTGAAATTGTAATACATATTTTAAATATTTATTCTATGAAAAATAGTTTTGTGTGAATAATAACTGGCCCTCAAAAAATATTGATTTGGTGATTAAGAAACAGTTTGAAAACAGTAATGAGCTACTTTTTTTTTTTTTGGAAATGTGAGGATTTTTCTTTCTAGGATGAATAGAAATGAATAGAAATAGAATGAATAGAACACCTTTTTTATTTTTTTGTAACATCTTTACTGTCATTTTTAAACAATTTAATACATCCTTGTTGCTAATATAAATAAATTATGTAAATAAAAAAAGAAACACCCAATAATGTGACATCAAAAGCAAGATATTTTGATAATTTTTAATAACTGCAGCTTTGACTTGGTAAAACTGTAAGCAAAAAAAAAAAAAAAACAACAATATGCTGGTTTTATGTGTGCTGATGCATCTCAGTGGAGGAAAAACAATGATTCAGCAGATTTATGTTGCATAACTAGATTTATACTTAAGATTACACTTATGGTACCTGAGCAAGTCATTTTCTTGTCAGCATCAACTTGTTTGAAAACGTGTGCACTTTAGTCTTATACAAAGTACTGCAGGTAACAGTAAATAGCAAAGAACATTTATAGCACACTGTGCGTATACAATTACTCTCCAATTTGCCCACAACATAACAGAGCTGCTCTTGGCACTGCAAGTCATGTCCTACATTTACCTTGGGCGCCAGATACATTAACTTCCTCCCCAATCAGCCGGCTCAGGAAGAACAATAATTTAAGTGCTGCTAATTGACTTTAGCCTTTCCAATATGAGAGCGTAAGCGCCTGCTCATTTTATCTGTCCTTTTAATAATTACATTATCATTTTACATCATCCATTCTGTTAGAGTAGCTGACCATTTGCGTGGTACTGAAAGCTCATTATTAGCCTTGAATTATGTGCAGTTTATTGATCCCTGTGGTGGATTCTGGGGCTCTAAGTTGGTCTAGACAGAACGGTTAGCATGATGACAGAGCAGGGGAAACATATCAGGCCCGGGGGAGAGATCAGCTCAACTCACTGAGCAATAATGCCTGCTAGGTAATGGAATTTAAGTTTACACTAAATCTACAAATGCGTTGACATTTTCAAGTGCCTAGTAAAATAGCATTAGGCTAATTAGTTGAGTTGGAGAGGTGACTGCACAGATGTTTGTAGCTACATCTCTTTTTACCAGTGTAGAGCTAAATGAAAGTACTTCAGTCTCTAAATTTCATATATTATCACCTTTTAAAACTTCTGTAACCATGTTAATTATTCTTTAAAAGAATAGTTCACTTAAAAATAGAAATTCTGTCATTTACTCACCTTTTTTCAACCTCTTTTGACTTATTTCTTCTGTGGAACACAAGAGAGATGACTTTTAAATGTTATGAAAGTACTTCAAAATGACAAAAAAAAAAAAGCTTCATAGAAGTATCATGAACTTGGTCCATATGACTCATGCACTACTATATATTCAAAGAAGGGATGTGAAATATCACGATTTTTGATCCATGGTGATTAAAACTTCTCCACAATCTGTTTTTGAAGAAATAATTCACAATAAATCTAAATCACACATACAGTCACACACACTTCACACTGCACTTATTCACAATACTGTACAACGCGAAATACATTCACATGAAATGTTACTCAGTGGTAGAGTTACACTCACGGGACACTGCACTTATTCACAATCACAAAAGTACACTATTTTCATGTGCTTTAAAGCCATACCGGTTAAACATTTCATGCACGTGCTGTTCTGACAGGCACTTTTTTCTGAGTGTGTACATCTAAAGTGCACGCACACTAAAAAGTCTGCCAAACAGCACGCGATTACTGGTGATTTTCACCTAAAAATATAAATTCATTATTCATCAATTATTTGTTCCCAAACCTGTATTAATTGAACACAAAAGAAGGTTATATTTTGAAGAATGTGAGTCCCCATTGCCTTTGATAGTAGGAAAAAAATATGTATCAGGGAAGTCCCTGGGGACCAGCAACTGTTTGGTTACCCACATTCTTCAAAATAACTTTTTTGTTCAATGGCAGAAAGAAACTAATACAGGTTTAAAACAACTTGAGAGTGAGTAAATGATGACAGAATTTTCATTTTTGTTTATAAAACAGCAAAACAGAGAATAATCACTCACTGCTCTTGACTGAAGAGCTTTAATACAGTTGCTTTACTAAGATTCAATTAATAATTTACACAGTGAAGTGTTGATCGTGTTTTATTCTTATATTTGTTCATTCAATTTCTTGAATACTACTGCCAAGCACACCTACTGTACCTGAAAAATAAAGCACTGTTTATTTTATTTTTATATTATGTGTATTGCAATGTATATATTTGTTCTTATTTTTTTATTACAATATGATAAACATTTTTCTCTTCACCCTCTTCGGCCTAAATATCTGCCATTCTTTTTATTTTATTTTATATTGTATTTTATATTGTGTTACCTTGTAAGATTTGGGTTTTAAGACAGCTTGCAAAAGAGTAAAACCAACATGATAAAGATAAAAAAAAAAAAAAAAAAAAAATATGTGATATGATATTTTTTGCCATATCGCCCACCCCTAATTCAAAGTCTTCTAAAGCCATACTGTATTTTTTTTGAAGGTACTTTAACTGACTTGAGTTTAAATCATTATTTGCTGAAAAAAAAAAAAAAAAAAAAACTCTCCTTGGTTTAAAAAGAAATGTACTAATGTCTTATTTGTGTATGCATCATTTATTTGAGTCAGAGTTTTTTTTTTTTTTTTTTTTTTAACAAATCAGTTGATACAGTTTTTTTGATTTGCAGAATCCCTATGCAATGTTCACTTATCTCTTTTCGCTAAGAAGGGGGTATCAGTTAGCCGTGTATATTAGAGAAGTTTAAGGTATGATTACTTAATATACTAAATACATGTAAATTAATGCTCATGTATAAAATACATCCATGTGCATTTGTATACCTGTGTGCATTATAAATTTTTATTTATATAATTGGTCGTATTCGAAAGCACTAAACTAAATGCTGAATGTTTGTTAATGCTTAATATGAAAATAAGAACATGTTTTTAAATGCCAGGTTTGTTTTGATTAAAACACATGCTGGTGTTTTTTCCCTGTGCTGTTCACAGTGTTCTTTTTATTGAGCATTCAGATTAGAATCTCACTTAAGATGGAGGAATACCCTGTAAAGTCCACTTTGTAGGGCTCTTATGATCGAATGAAATGCACATCTCTTTAGGAATGAACTGTTCTTGAATCAAAATGATCCAGTTCTAACTTAATGGTTAATCTTTTACTGGATTTGCGTTTGGTTTTTTGTGGATCACTTTTATGATACTCTCAAATTAATGAATGGATGACTAAATTAATTCTTTAATTAGGTTGAAATGTTTTTGATTTAAGTGTTAAATGCTGGAATGTAGACTGTGTGTGTGTTTGTCTCTATAGAGTGATGGTGGGCATGTTTACTGGCTATCCATCATTATTTTGATGAGCAGGCTAATTGCACGGCCTGCTTGTTAGCGGGGGCCGGGAAACGTCCTTGAGTGGATGTATGAAGGGTTGTTGGCGGGATTACACACAACATAAAGTGGGTTTATTATATATGTTTGCGCATTGTTTCTCTCTGTCCAAGGACTTGTCAGTGGGCATTTCGCCAGTTGCGAGACCTCCTTAAAGGCTGGATTCAATCAGCACACTGCATGACCCACACACACTTGCGCCTAGTTATACAGGTCTGCTCTTTAACCAGCTAGTTAAGAACTGGAGCTTTATTCTGTATATAGTTTAGTTCATCTCTTGTCCACAAAGTAAAAAATGAGTTTTATAAATATGTAAATAATAAAAAGATTATTGGAGTTAGGAAAATATTATTTAAGTTTTTCTACCTAGAAATGTCATGTTTAATACAATGTGTTAGTTGCCTTTTCTTTGTAATTGTTTGTGAAATTTATTAGCTATTTCTGAGTAAAGATTGTTTCTACACCATTTTTTTTTCAGTGCACTTTAAAGTTATCCCCTGAACTAGTTTTTAATATTCTAATATTTGATATGAGTAGCTACTAAATATAACTGTGATAAAAAGAGCTGAGGTTAGTAAGGTGTTCCTGCAGACAAGAGAGAAAAAAATGCTCATGACCTTGTAATGCCGTATTCCTTAATGTCCAATGATCTTTCTGAGTAGTAATGATACAATGCTTCCTCATATTCTTTCTTTTTCCCTGCTCCCTCCTTCTCTTGCTTCTCTCTCTCTCTCTCTTTCTAACAGTCTAAAAAGACTCAGTCAGCAGTTCGTTTCACTGTCTGGCAAATGAGCTGTCCTATTGAAATAGAAGGGGAGAGTGTTCTGTGTTGCAGAAAATGCTGCCACGGCAAGCCACACCGGAGAAAGAAGAGAGAGGGGAAATTACTTGCTTGGACAAAGAAACATGAGAATGTCCTTTCACTAAAAATGTACCAATTTAGACTCTTGTTGGGTAGATTACAACCTTTTTTTCCTCTCTATCTGCACTCATTATAATCTATAGATTACCTCACTCTCTGCACCTGCGCTGGAAAAAGTATAGAAAAGTACATTTTGTTCAATTGATTTTTTTTTTGTCCTCTGCACTGCTCGTAAAATCCTCTCAGGTTTTGTAGTTGGGTGGCTCCTGGCTGAGCTAACAGTGCTTAGCGTTTTTATGAACTTATAAAACTTATGATGTTTCATGGTTGAAATGTAATCTCTAGGTGTATTTTATGTATGGAGTCCTGTCTTTCATCTTAGTCTTCCTAAAAATACAATACAAAATACAACAATAAGCACCAGCACAATAACATATTTCTTAATGTAATTAAAAAAAGGGCTGCAAATGTTACAATTTATAACATAACATTACATAACATTACAATTTAAAATAGCTGTTTTGTATTTTAATATATTTTAAAATGTAATTTATTCCTGTGATGGCAAAGCTGAATTTTCAGCATCATTACTTCAGTCTTCAGTATCACATGATCAAGAAATCATCAAAATATTATATGATATTATGAATGGTTTTTTTCTTTTTTCTTTCTTTGTTTTGTAAAATTGAAAATCTTTTCATTTCTTTTTGATCAATTTAATGCATCCTTGCTGAATAAAAGTATTAATTTCTTTGAAAAAATATCTAACCACAAACTCTTATACAATTGTAAATGTGGTGTTTAAGTGTGAGAATTATTAACAAATCTTTTAATACTTAATAAAAATAATTTAAAAAAGTAAAATAAATAAACAAATAAATTCTGTATTTTTTAATTATTTATATAATATTAATATTTATATATTATAAATTTATATTTTTTAATTATTATATTTTATTATTTTTTGAAATACTTGTGAAAGATTCTCCACACACCTGTTTAACATATTCTCTCTTACCAAGGGTAATTAAAATTAAATTTTTCTAATTTCTTTTTTTTTTTTGGTAACGTTATCAGATGGAGTTATCTGTGGGCATTGCAGTTGATGAATGCAACACCTAAATTGAACCCATTGGTGGTGAATGGGCCCAGGGCCGTTCAGCCGATGCTCTTGTTGTGTGGTCCTCATTACCAGGACTTGTCATGGGAAAGGCAGTGTGCTGCATGAGAGAGTCTGAATCAGCCTTATTTGAATTCATAATTGTGCCTAGCTGAAGGGGAGATTTGTGAAGCAAGTCAGGGTTCATTGTTCGAGATGTGTGAGTCCAGTGCAGGGTGTGAGGGAACTCAAAGCTAATGTAATCTAAGCTGTTTGAGAGGGTTAATTGGGAAGGAGGGGAAAAGAGGGTGTGTGAGAGTGTGACCGACCTTTTGGAGTAAGTTGCAACTGCAGTTGACTAAATTAAAAAAGAAGACTTGGCGGGTAGAACAAATCTTCTGTGCTTTTGTCCTCATGACAATACTGTCCTTGTTTTTTGTTTTCCTATATGGTGAAAGTTACATTTTTTAATTTTCTATTTTAATTTTTTTTTTTTTTTTTTGAGCAGCCATCAGAAAATTTCAGCTTGGGGGGAAATTCCTAGCCTTTACAGAATGCTGTTTCAGCTAGGCCTGACGCGATAATTAAATAACCATCTAATCATGATTATTTGATCTAACCGTGGTTGTTTCAGACAACCAGATATATATATATATATATATATATATATCTATATATTTTTTATTTATAAATATTTAATACTTAATAAATAATTTAAAAAAAATTAAAATAAATAAATAAATTCTGTATTTTTTAATTATTTCATATTTGGATTTGCATAAGAGCTTTGTGCCACTCTGTTTGAAGCGTTTCACATTATCAAAGTTTTGCACACAGAAAGATTATTGGAAGCTTTTATTTTTGTCACGATTTCTGTATTATTTTCATGAATGTATATTGTAAGAATACAAATAGTTAACAGAATAAACATGTTTAAATTGTATAATGTGCACCGAATAATTTTTTTCCAAGATATTGTTTTTGCTGCTAAATTATACAGTCAGCTAGTTTAATTTCGTAG
Organism: Cyprinus carpio; assembly: GCF_018340385.1. NCBI lineage: Eukaryota > Metazoa > Chordata > Actinopteri > Cypriniformes > Cyprinidae > Cyprinus > Cyprinus carpio. The sequence goes on from NC_056576.1 coordinate 26,487,563, forward strand.
CTTATATATTTTTATTAAAATGTAAATGTTTTTCTCTGTAACGAGGAAGTGAGTATTTAGTGGATTGTGTGCAACAAAGGGTTTAAAAAAGAGTGACCATTAGTTTCACAAACACAGTATTGATATTCTGTAGTGGTGTAGAAAAAAAAAATAGCACTGGTGTTGGATCGGTATTGGCCGATTCTTAAAATTTGGAATACTCTATTAAAAATAACACATAAAAATAATAACAAAAAATATATTAAAAGACAACATAGTCAATAGTGAGTCTTAAGTGTCAATTTTTCAAAATTGCGATTTCTACAAGTCTTAAGTGTCAATTTTTCAAAATTGCGATTTATACTTAATCTGAAAGCATGAGCATAAGCTTTCCATTGATATATAGTTTGTTAGGATATGACAATATTTGGCTGAGATACAGCTGTTTGAACATCTGGAATCTGAGGGTGCAAAATATCAAAAATCTTATTGAGAAAATATTGAAAAATCGCTTTAAAGTTGTCCAAGGAAGTTCTAGCAATACATATTACTAATCAAAAATAAAGTTTTTATATATTTACGGTAGGAAATATACGAAATATCTTCATTGAACATGATCTTTACTTAATATCCTAATGATTTTTGGTATAAAAGAAAAATCAATAAATTTGACCCATGCAATGTAATTTTGGCTATTGCTAAAAATATACTCCAGCGACTTAAGACTTAAGGTTTTGTGGTCTAGGGTCACAATTAATTGTGATAATCAGCATAATCACCAACATCCTAAAACAGACAATTAATTGCAATAACCGTGACTATTTTTAGTCAATTATTCATCAGCCAAATTTCATAATCGTGACAGCCCTAGTTTCAGCTCTCAAATGTTAAATATTAAAGAAATATAGTTCATTAAAAAATGAAAAATTCTGTTCTCATTTTGTTCTAAATCTGCACATTCAACACTGTTATTACCTTGCTAGTGAGAAATGTATTGTAGCTTTTAAGTAGCTAAACTATTTTACTGATAACTATCGCCAGAGCAGTGCTGACAACATGTTTCTGAGCATATGCGTGGATGTTTCTGTATGTGTGTGCGTTTGAGTGGCAGTGCAAGAAAGTGTTACTGTTTTTTTGACCCCAAAAAAAACCACCGCCGCAAAGATGTTACAAAATTTTTTTTTCTTGAAGCTAGAAGCTGCCGCAATGTTTAAAAAACATAAAAAAACAAAAACAATTTAATTACAACAGCCAAAACTAATACAAAACTATTGTAAATAAAACCTTCTTAATCTTGCTGAAGGCAAATAAAAGGTCTAATATTAATTGCAAGCAGAAGGATAAATACATATATAAATCAAAAACAAATTAAATAGTTTTTTTTATTATTATTATTGGTCTATATAGTATAGGCTACTTCAGAAAATAACTGACTACGACATTTAATGAAGTTATAAAAATGACAAAGAAACACTGCATAATCTTCACTGTATGCATAAAATATAAATGATTCTTCTTAAAGTTACTAAAGTGATTCAGTCAAGAGCAGTGAGTGATTTCTCTTTTTATTTTGTTGTTTGATGAACCAAGAATCACACAGTCAGTGGCAGCAGTGAGTGCGCACAGAAACCTGGCAGCTTTTAAGTACTGGCAAGATGTAAAAAAACATGCGAATACTAAATGTCATTTTTGTGACAATGCATCATGTTTTGGTAACTGTCCCTGGACTCGATTGGACTTAGAAATATTAGTCCCAAAGGCTCGGGTCCGAGTCAAGTCCGAGTAAAAATGCAAGTCCAAGTCCACTAAAAGTTGTATTCTAGTCCGGACTCGAGTTTGAGTACGAGTCTAAGTACCCCAACTTATGAACTGGCCCTTTAAAGACCTGACCTTGTACCTTAATGACCTGCTGTTCTAAAGAATTGCGTACTTTGAAATCAATACTTTTAATGATGCATACAGGAAATAATTTGGCCTAATTACTTTCCGTATCTAATCATTCACTGCAAAATTTTACATGCAGACATTCAATAGCTCTGTTACACCTGCAGGCTTTAGCTTAATGTGGTCATTATAAGGTCATTGATGAGCAATGACATAATCTGGAGTCCAACATGCAATCAGAAGATTGAGACTAATGGGTCGTCTCCAGATGTTGAAAAAAAAAAAGAAAAAAAAAGAAAAGAAAAGAAACACAAGTGCAGATCTGTGTTGTGAATGTATTTGTTTTACTTCATATGTCTGTGGGTCACCACAATTTTATGGATTTTATACAATAATATGGTTAGCCTTGGCTAGTTAGCCCCTGCTGGAATGTCCCATAGCTACAAAAAAAGTGAAAAGTGAAAAGTTTTTAAAAAATGTTCTATTTATTGTAAGGTTTAAGTTTGGAGATCATGTGCATTAAAATTCTTACACTGTAAAATAAAATCTGTACACTAAAAATAATAATAAAAAAATAACAAAAATAACCAAAAACACATTTCCAATAACCCAACACAATAACATAAAAAAATTCAAAATTCAGGTAAAACTCCTGTAAAAAAATAAATATGGAAAATTCCTTTATATTAATACAGTACGTAATTTTAACAGATTTGTAATTAATTAATTAATTTGTTTACAGTGTAGGGTCTTCAGAATACGAAGACAACATTTGTACAGTTGCAACAGATGGCCATCATATACTTATAAGCTTTAATTATAAGCTTTTCATCAACTCATGAACCCGTTCGGAAAACCCTGTCCTATTTCACTTTTGGCCCATACTATCTATACTATCGAAGCACTTTTTATTGTGGCTTTGAGTTTGCCTGCAACCATCTTTCAGTCTTGTACAAATTCCTGTAAAGTTTCAATGAATTGTGATGAATTAATTCACCTGAACACTTATATTTTTGCTTGTTTTATTTGTGTTTAGCTTTTCTCTTGACCTTGGAGCCTGACAGTTGCGAGAAGAAACCCCACCAGCACCAAATACTTATTCCCTCAATTTAACCGCAGACCGAGGTGTTTCTCCAGCATCATCGGATCAATGAAAAGTAAATAGCCTCCACTTCTTGTTTCACAGTTCCGTATTGATCTTTCCTCAGCTTTGGCTTCCCCTGCTTCCCTGGCGTCTTATGTCTTTCAGCCCCAGGGACGATGCTGATTGCCAAAGATTGGACAAGCTAACAAGCGCATGATGAGGAACCAGTTGGTTCTTCTTGCTTTCTCTCAGTTTTCGGAGGTCTTTGGGACAGGCACACACAAAAGGGAAGCTGATCCGTGGATGTATGCTGTCATTCTCTTGGAGGCTGCTTTTCTTCCTTGCTTTGACTTAGTTCAACCTGACAGGGAGCTTTTAAGGATATTTTGGGGTTCAAAAATGAATGGAATACCAGGAAATCAATGAAAGGATGTATCCATGGATCGGAACTGTTGGACTAAGTTTGAACTCCCTTTCAGTTCTAGACACTGACTCATTTATCAGACTCTTCCATCGCAGAGGTGGCCTATTGAGATTGTCACTCTTACAGAGAGAGGGAGACACATGTGGGTGAGTTTAACGTTATCTTATCCCATATAGCGATTAGTGAAGGACAGAGAGAGGGAGACAGAGAGAGGGAGGGACAATTCAAACACTCAACTCAACGTCTAGTGTACAATAAGTAGATGGGGTCTGAAAGTTGAATGGAATTTACCCATAAATAAATACATACATTCATACATACATACATACATATCTGTGCTCATATGAATGTATGGATGAATCACACTTACACTGTTTAAAAGTTTGGAATCAATAAGATTTCTCTTTTTTTTCTGAATGAAATTAATGCTTAAATTCAGCAAGAATTAATTGAAATTAATTAAAAGACTTCTGTAATAATGCATCACAGATTAAAAAACTGTTTTCAACTGATTGATAATAATATGAAACGTTTCTTGATCACCAAAACAGCATATTAGAATCATTTCAGAAGGATCATGTGACACTAAAGACTGGAGTAAGGTCTGCTGAAAATTCAGCTTTGCCATCAAAGGAATAAATTACATTTTAAAATATACTCAAATAGAAATCAGTTACTTTAAATTGTAATGATATTTCACAATATTGAACTGTTTTATTACTGAATGGTAGTGTACTTATTGCATTAAAGACACTTGTTTCCAAACATCTCAATGTTTAAAAGGTCTGATTTAGAGACCTTTTTACATCACATCAGATTCAAAATGAATTTATGAAATATTTTGTTACTTGTGATGGAAATGAGTATAATATATTCCCAATCCCCCCTCTGTCAATTAACACTTTTGTTCCTCTTTGCATTTCATATTCCAGGGTTTGCAGTTGTAAGTAGCCCTATTACATAACCCTCAGGGTGCCCTTAGCCTTGATTTGAGGAAAATTAATTTTCTATTATAGAGTGCTAAAGATGTTCAGTGCTGCTCTGGCTCACCTACAATATTGAGTAGACAGCCAATTGTGGACTTGGTCAGGCCTTGTAGTGGGGTTTGGAGCTTCCCTCAGGGATCTCATTTATTATTTGCAGATATTGATTTGACAGAAAGGGCAAGGCAAACTACTCTGGTGTTGACTTAGTCCTGGCCCCTGGCTGTTAACATGCTCTCAGCTGACCAGTGCTGAGACTGTGATGTTTGCAGTTTGATCCACGGCTCTTACGAGGTGAATATTTTCAACTGTTAAACTGTGGGAGTCTCTTATATAAAGGATGGTGATTGTGTTGGAGCATGAACATGTGTTGGTCTTTCTGTGGAGACTGTTGTTAAAGAAATCTACGATCTAACTAAATAATAAGTTACAGATCATCATCTATCTATCTATCTATCTATCTATGTCTATTCCCATCTATCATCCCCATCTATGATTGTCTATCCCATCCATCCATCCATCATCCATCCCCATTTTTTTACTCTGCAGTCTAGGGCACTTTTTAAATAGTCTTTCAGATTTTGATTCTTAGAATCATTTCCCCTGTTAAGACTGTAAAGAAAAAGTGAACATCCATACATTGCATGTGTTTGTGTGTGTGTGTGAGTGTATAGAGGGGGCAGCCAGTGTGCTTCTCGACCTCATGAATCCTTAGCCCCGAGTTCTGGGACCAATAAGCACCTTCCCACAGGCCCGCTCTGAGCTTTTGCTCAACCACAGCTTCTGTTAGAGCAATCCGACCCTAATTGGCATTTAATGTGATGTCTATGCCTGGGGTGGAGGAGAGCTGGAGGAAGGAGAGTACCCAAACAAGCGCTCAGGTTGAAACATTCATGATCCATGACATTCAGGACCTGGAATGGCACTTGAGGTCTCAGAGTTGAATGGGACCCTCATGTAAAAAATGTATCTGTAGATTGTGCGGGTATTGCACCACAATATACAGGATGTTAAGGCTTGTTTCTTTCTTTTTTTCAAGGGATAGTTTTTGCAAGAGTTTTTGCTGTTGTTTTGTCCATTTTTGTTTGATCTATTCTTTCATATTATTGTATTTTTACCATGATCTTATCCAGTAAGAAAAACTTTGTTGTTCTATGAAATGGATGGCTACAATATTTCAAACCCAGCACAGATGGAGAACTCCCACTAATTTGGTGCACATCATTTTTCCTTCATTCTTCCCTCCATTCTCTTCATTTTACTGTCAGATTTAGGGTCTTTCATAATACAGAGGGTGAGGGTCAATAAGAGAGAGAGAGACAGAGTTGGGTGGGAATGATGAGGGAATGCTATGGGCTGGATTTTCCACTTGCAGGCTGCTTCCACTTGCTAAAGAAAGTGGCACAATCAATAGTCCAATTAACTTTTTTTTTCTCATCTCCACACTTATGGTTTGGTTTAGGCATTCTGTTTTAAGGCACGAAAATGTCTAAAAATATGAATTATTAATAATCACAAAATGAACAGTGATATTCCCAGATTGGCTTGGGTTCCATGTTTGGACCCCTAATTACAACACCTTTTCTGTTGCTGTGTTGCTCCACTTTTTCCTTTTTATGTAGAAATGCTGACATATCCTCACCAATATAGAATCCCCACACATACAAACCAACAAGACACACACTTTTGGCATGCAAAATTATTCCTCTCACTTTTGTCTGACTTTGTTGCCAAAACTGCTCGATTCACTTAAAAGAGACTGTAACTCTATACCAAAACAGTGTTCAAATTGACATTTGGCTCATCGCATCAATATAACACCTACTGTCTGAGCTTCCAATAACTTGCCTTTTTCCTTTCAGCAAAATACAAATCCCATAGCATACCACACAGACGGCTCTGGCAATTTGATATACCTCACAAATAAGATTATTTTGATGTTTTAGGCCACATACCCGTCAAGTGTCAGCCAGCCACCATAACATTGCTCATTCCCATCAATGCCGAAGCCAAACTGTTTTGCCCGTTAGCACTAGTGTATGCATAGAAATGTCTCATTTCAACTTTCACGCTAGTTTTGAAAGGGAAAACAAATCAGGATGCGTTAGCACATTTGATGGAGGATGTGTGTAACTGCAGTGACAACCACCTGGACGCCAAGCGCCAGTTACCAGCAGTTCACATTAAGTTACGCAAACACTAATTGGAGAGTACCTGGCTCCACTTCACTGACTATTTTCAGTTTTGGCAGCGTCTCAACAGCGAGCTCACTGCAGTTTCACTTGATTAGCCCCAAATGGGGAAAAAGCTGGCTAATTTTGAAAATGGTGTCAGAAGAAGAGAGGAACCCTTCAACTCACAATATGCATATGGCCTGTTGGCATCGCGCTTATTTTTGATTTCCTGATGTCCCTGAAAATTGATTTTCCATCTGTGATTGAGTACATTGAGGCTAATCAAAGGTTTTAAATAATTGCTCCGGTATGATCTTCCAACATGAATTCGCAGTGTAGAGCACACCGGCTTTTGCCAGAAACATTTGCTAGAGATGACCTCACAACATACCTTTCAAATGATTCCCAGTTGCGTCTAGGATGCCGTATTTTCTTCTGATTAGCTCCTAAATGAGCATGCATGCTTTTCTTAGTCTGCAAGGGAATGTCGAGGTTAATACAAAGTGCCCTCTACTTCTGTAGACCCGCTGGCCAGGTTTCTTGTCTGTTTAACACATCTTTACTTTAAACCTTCATACCACATTTGTCTCACTTCTTATTCTCGCAAACGGGAGCTGCACACCAAGACCCGCTGCTTTATGCTGTAACAGCATAATAAAATGAGTGCACCATTACCGCCACGGCTCTTCCTTACTCCATTTGGCAGGAGGGAGAAAATAATAAATTGGTATGAATTACAGTGCATCTACTTATCCCTCAGAGTCAAATTGTTCAGTAATGCTCATAACAACCAGAAGAAGCTCTTTAGTGGTAATGCATGGCCGCTTTGTCTGAGGAAGACATCTCCTCCTGAGCCTTGCCTTTGTGCGCCGGTGAAATGTGGTCTTTCGTTTAGCACCGTAATGCATTACACTGTTTGTGGAGGAAGAAGCAGATTGATTGGGGAGGGCTGGGAGATTAATAACACGCACCTTTCGGTTATGACACCCATTGTTTCATAGATGCCCTGCAGAAGTGTGCTCCAAAAAATGCATCAGTGTGTAAAATATTGAGCCTGCAGCTTTTCATTACTCTCAGCGTCATGGACGAATACAGCTAAACAGTAAAAAAACTTTTTTTTTCTACCTTCTACATCATTTAAAAAATAAAAATACTGTTGTGGTGAAAAAATCACATCAAAAATACAACAAAAAAAACAACATTGTTTGGAGGAGGTGCGGGTGACACGGAGGTTGTGTCACTTAATAAAAGTGTCAGGTCCCAGACAGAGCTGAGGAGTCTTTCGTCCTGACAGCTAATGCAGAAAAATGAGCGACCCATGGCCGTGCGCGCTGATGGGAAGCCCTGTAGGCTCTAACCTTGAGAGGAGGAAGCCCACGACCCTCTTAAAGCAGCTAGTTTGTAAAGAGTACTCTGGGTTTTGGCTTGTTTTTCGTCCAGGAATTAAATATTTTTGTAGATATGTTGCCAGGTGAGCAGTGAACTGGATGTCTAGAGCTGTTGAAGTCACCTTTTTTTGCATTCATGGATTGGTCTATTGCAAGGTCAGTTAAGAAGTGCACAATGTGGTAGCAGAAGCGTCATGGCCTATCATGTTGCACCCTCTATTTTTTCCCCTTATTAATTTTAAAAAGGCCACAAATTGGAAAGGACTGAGAGCAGTTTTAGAGAAGGACAAGTTAAACATTTCTGGTTGCTTTCTCCTTTGCCTCTACTGAGCCCACTTGGACACGAGGAGGAAACGGGATCATCCTTGACTTCCTCTTCTAGGGTTGTATAAACCCAAAAAAGCTCGTCACACTCCGCGTTTGCTTTAAGATGTTTTTATGTCCGTGAATTTACTTGCCATGATATTCATAGCCTGCTGACACAATGTGGAGGGTGAATGGGACAAAAAAAATGGGAAAAGGAATGTGGGGAATATGAGAATGGGATGGTATGATTTTGTGTTAGTAATGCGTACAGTACAAGATACACAGAAACTAGTTTCCACCAATATTAAGCAGCACAACTATTTTTAATATTGGTAGAATTAGAATGATTTCTGAAGCATCACGTGACACTGAAGGCCAGAGTAATGTGGTGAGCATAGCAGACGACTTCCAGAAACTGGAAGCAGCCACATACTTTTGAATGGTGGTGTATAATATTAAGTCAGTACAGGTTATGAACACACTCATATTTTATTGTTACTGAAACTGTTGTTGTCTAGACTGTAAATATGAGATAAAGAAGTACAAATAACTTTTTTTTTAAAACAAAAAACATTTATTTTTTATGTTGTTTTCCAGAAGATTAATAAATTTGAACAATGATACTTTAAGGGGAAACTTGAAATTAAAATAGCGAAGATTTGATACACTTAAACAAGATTTTCTGACACAACAGAGTTGATAATAATGGCATGTCATATTATTAATAATAATTAGTACAAATAGCAAAAAACAATTTAATATTAATCAGTTTTTTTGTTTTATGTCACATTTTTTAACCTCTCTCCTATCTGTACCCTCCACAATTTATCTGCAGGGCCAGCTTTGTTCTTATTTAATTTGCTGCTGTTTTATTTCATTTATTTCTTGTGTTGCACAAATTGCTTTTTGACCTTGCCCGTTATAAAGCATAAGTGAATTGAAAAGCCATTGATACACAGACATTTGTGCACAGACTGTACTCAGGCATTAATCTTTCCACCTGCAATGTGGGACCCTGTTCCATGGTCAGATATATTTATTTATTTCTTTGTGCCCTGTATTATTTTCATTATCTTAAGAGGGCATAGAAAAGCTCATTGATGCAGCCGTCTGCAGTAGCAAAGCACACACTCGCTCAGACTCGCACATACACACACTCTTGTAGAGCATCTAAAAATGCCTCTCTTGCATTCTGCTCTGACAGTGATAGAGTGAGTCTGGCCCTTTTGTTATATTTCTTGTATTTGTAAATGCGTGTGGCCTACGGTTCTAGCCTAAGACCAATTTAAATGGTCTAACAGCTGTTGCCCGTCTGATCCATTGTCTTGACTAACTGAATACATGACTAGCTGATCACCCTTGGTCATATTGAATGGTAACACACTTTTAAAATGTTTTTAGGAAATACTGACTGCAGTGATCCTAACTTTATCTGACGCCCTGAACAAGATAAGACTCCATAACGATCTTAGAATAAAATAAAATAAAGAATCAAAAACAAATACAAAAATGAAAACACATATTGACCTGAGAAGAAAAATGACGTTGTTTAATTTTGTTTTTAAAGAATGTCTTCAAGTATGTCTTAAAATAATGTTAATAATAATAATAGTAGTAGTAATAATAACAGTTATAATTATAATTATTATATAATTGTATATACTAATTTATAATATTAATTAACCATTTGCCAATAGGTTAAAATATGAACTCAAGAAAAGTTCTTATTGGAGAAAATAATGAAAAAATATTTTCTTACATTTTATGGTCATTTAATGGTTGCATTTAACTTGTAATTTTCACTGAACTTGCAGATGCAGGCCATAGATGAGTGATTGAGAAAAGCGGTCCGGCTTCAACTACATGGGATCTTACATTGATTGAGTGTATCAGTGTTGCCTTTGGTGTTGCAGAGATCACACAGCATGTGTCACATCCTGTTTTAGTGTTGTCGCCTTGTGGATGTATACCTTTATGTTTCAGAGATGACCACTCTTAGTCTTACTCTTATTTGGAGAATTGCTCTTCACCAATTTGGTCTGAGACCGTAATTTCTGTAATGACCCCATTAAACATCCTCCCAGCAGATAGGGTGACACTCACCCATCTACACCTTCTCTTTCCTAATTCCCCTGCTCTCTCCTTTATGGCAGTAAGAGTCCAGTTGCTGTAAAATGCGATGGATAATGGTCTTTAGAGAAGAGGAATGGCTCAGTGGGGAGGAGTGCCGCGATGGGATATAGTGGTTTTCTCCCCTCCAGGTCATTCGGTGTATTCAGGCCTGGTCAGACAATGATCAGAAATCATTTTTGTCTAATGGCCAGGTGGAAAACGAAGAGAAAGGACTGAGTGTGCTGTATGTTTGCAAGATCTCTACAAAAATATAGTGTGAACTACTTCTGAGGGTGTGTAAATGCATGTGCACTAAAATAAAAGAAAAAAAAATCTAAGATAGAACTAAAGATTACCGGAGTACATTTTACAAGAAAATAGTATTTTGTTTTTTCTACTTCAAAATTTCACATATAATTCAATGTTACTTGCCTTATTTTTGTGAAAATTGTTTCAGTGTTGAAATGAGTATACACTGGTTACAAAATATATAAATGCTAAACACATAGTTTAACAGAATTCTTAAAACTACTTATTTATGTTTAGGATATTGGCCGTAGGATATTCTTTTTTTTTTTTTTTTTTTTTTTAAGAAATTGTTCCAATGGAGAATTGGGCTTCCATACGTATCTGCAACCTATCTCTTTCTAAATGTGTTTTTATGAAGTGAAGTGTAAAGTGTGCTGTATGTCTTTCTTTCAGTTGTTATATAATGCAAGCTGTTCTTGTATACATACTGTATAGCTGTCCTTTTACTAGCCTGTGCTTATAAAAAAAGCCTTTTAGATTTTGACCTCTGCAGTCAGCTGTGAATTTGTATGCCTGTCGTTGTATATCGCTCTCAAGAGGCAGCCTTCAGATCACACAGCATGTCCCGTCCACTTACGCCGTCAAAATGCACGGTTTACCTTCTGTAGTGGTGTTTTTCAGGTCATGTGTGACATGTTTTTGGACAATCATGCATTGTAGCCATGCAGCTGCTGTGGACGTCCGTCTGTGGTAAACTGTGTTGTTTTATTCTAGCTTCGGAGCAGATCCATGCCATGTCAACACGTTTCCCACCATGCTAATGCATTGAACTTCAAGTCTGATTCAGTCACTCAGTGTTTTAAAAAGAAAGCGAGTGCGTGACCATATAGAATCCATGGCAATGGGATTTTAGCTTGGGCTGTCATATAGGCACATTCAAACACACTAAAAAGGTTGTTAGATCAATTAAACAAGCTTGTTGACTGTACAAAATTGCTAGTCTGTGATAAGTGTTGGAATTCACTTAATCTGCAGATAGTATGTTTTGTGAGATTATGTGGTTCATCTGGCCAGCCAAAGATTTGGTGCAGTTTTGTACTTTCCGTCTCTCAATAATAACGCATATATTATATGTGTATCTCCTAGTTCTGGTGAAAGCCTAAATAGGATAAATTTGTAGCTGCTGTCCTGAATAAGCTTGTCTTTTGTCAGAATCTGCTTCATAGCGTAATTTTGGAAGAGGAAGAGGATGAGCAAGACAGACTGAGGGAGAGGAAAACCAACAGTATAGCAGGATTAGTATCCAGGGACTGCTTTGCCAGCAGGGTGGTGTGAGGTGAAAATAAGGGAAGGAGAATTTCATTTGCATACCCATCATGCCACCCGGACCTTTCTCCGGAGAGCTGCACCTATCCACCGCCGAGCTTGGCAAGTACATGCTCATTTTACAGGGGTGGGTTTATGAAGCGGGCGGAGGGGGGTAGTGTGGGTACGCTTGGTGGAGGGAGTCTGTGGGACAAGACAGTGGCATCAGACCCCATTTACATGTTTGCTCTGTGCCAGAGGTGCTGTATAAAAAGAGATTGCAATCCTTGACACGACACGCACCCTCAGGAATTAGCCCAATTCCACAGCCAGACAAGATGGCTGCTTTGCCGAGCAAGGTCTTGGACAGGGGTAATTTCACTGAACAAACAAGCGATCTCATTTATCCTCCTGCACCTGAGATGTCCAAACTCCCCGCCTTCTTCCCAGCCCTCGTTCGTTCACTCTTCCATCCATCCCCCTTTTTCCCCGTCCTTCACCCAGTCTAGGCTTTATTAGAGCACATCTTTTCCATTGGCTGCGCTTTCCCTGTTGTCAGGGTCAAGTCAAGGGCACACAGCCTAGATTGGAATCATTTGTCACATGATGCAGCAGCAGAGCTGATAACAGCACAGTGGCCGAGGCATGTTACCAACCCATTTCCTGGTAGCACCTCGGACCTCCGGACCACATAGATGGGGCATTACGGCGCCTGGCCCCCTTCTCAACACAATAGCACATCATCACTCTTAGAGAAGAAGGCTTTGCTGGTGCCGTCAGCATATATGCCGAAGTGTTGGGAGGTGCTTCTAGCCTCACTTTGGCAATGGGGAATTGCCCATGGAGCAAACGCAATAATCACAGAGCTTTTCACAGCTGAAAGCAATGCAACCAATTAATGAAGAAAGTGACACTTCTGTTTCTTAACTGGTGGAACGTTGTAAAGTGTCGCAATTTAGTATGTTTTTATTTTTCTTTCTCTTGTGCTTTTTTCCCCCCTGTGGTCAGCAGGAGCTTGCATGAACAATGGGAGGTGCTGAGAAGCTATATGTGGAAAAATGACTTTAATATACCATATAGAATGGCTTATTGCTTTGGTCAATAGGCTGGAGGGAGGATGGCACATGAGGCCACATGGGAAGGTTAGAGCTGTCAGTACATTACATGACTGATATGAGCCGAGCTTATGAGCTTATGGGCAGAGTCATAAAGGTTACACGTAACACAAATCTGGCTATTAAAGGCAAGATTAGACCGCTGATGTACACACCGAAATATATACAGGAATCTGTAGTATTGTATATCATTGTGGAGTGTAGATATTTTGCACTTGCACCATAGTGAGTAGAAAAACTAACTGGATTAAAAAACCACGGGTAAAAGCAGAATATATTACATGATATTTGATTGCTTTAGAGAAGGTTTTTTTTTTTTTGGCATTTTAATAATTTAGCTGAAAGGTGATTAGATCTGGATAACTGAACTTCTACTGTCGCTGTTCATAGACCAGTTGTACTAAAGCTCTTTATATATTTGAGGCAAACAGAATATACACATAGGTACTCTAGCATAATTTTTGGTCATGATGAATTGCATTCACACTACTGATGTGTTTACCTGTTGTTGACTATGCACAAAATGGATGCTGACTTTGTGAAAATGCGCCATCAGCGTGCCTGATTTCAGCCTTCCAAGACTGTCCTTGTGACACTCATGGTGTTTACATGTAGAATCTATTCTTTAGAATAATAATAATAATCCAGTTTATTAATTGTTAAAGTTTTATGCATTAATTTGACTTCCACCAGTTTTTATAATAAATTCGTATTAAATAATAAAATACAGAATATGCAAAAATTAAAGCAAAATTAAAATACAGAATTTCTGAAAAAAGAAAACATTAATAGCACCCTATTATTTTTACAGTTAGTAAATTGTTACATTGTTAGTTTAAGAAATTCAGTTAATTAGACAACTTTGATTTCACAGTGCACAGTGTTATTGTGAGACCTTCAGGTTTTCACTTATTTTCTGCAGAGAATTTCAAAAGAAAACATTGGTGGCCTTGTGGAGTAATCACTGAGCAAATGAACCATCCAAATTGTAATAGTTTAAAGAAAAGAAATAAATGCAGAGCACTGATAACTGGATTTCATTAAGTTCTTCTTAGGTGTGGATCCTGCCATCTTTCTTTTGTCCTGAACACCTAATGTGGCAGTTCACACAAAGGGCAATCAAGTTTTTTTTATAGGTAACACACAAAACGACTGCAAAATTTGTCATGGGATTTTAATATCTTTATTTTTCTGTATTATCAATATCAAAAGTTCAGTGAGGAATTATTTTTGTGCCTGTATGTTCTGTGTAACTACATCCACACTGTCAGCATGAACATCTCAATAGAAAAACAGGATTTCTAGATCTCTCACTCAGCCATTCACAAAAGACAGGTGGAAGAGACAATAATCCAGCTATATACTACCCCAAACAAACTCCATGTTTCACACAGCCTGAGTATAATTGCCTCAGACAGTGCTCTCCCAGGCCAGGTCAAGCTTGCTATGCTTGTAATTATTGCTGACCTTATCAACCAACTGCGCCTGACCAGGTCAGCTGAACCCAACCGTACCGTAACCTCAGGGTCACGTTCAACAGCTGCAAAGGTCAGAGTGTCGATAGTGTTCATCCCTCTCAGTTCAACTCCTCTAATAACGAGGAGAAGCAAGGTTGGGAACCTAGGGAGAGATCTGGATTCTGCTCATTAGCCTGGGTTTATTCCTTTATCAGGTAACTGGGGAACTGACTTTTTTTTTGTGTGTGTGGTTCTTGAATAGCAGTAGACAAAGGAGACAATTTTTACCTTACAGAGGAAAAAATAAATAGTAAACATTTGTGCCACTTTTGCTGCATTGCAATGAAAATCACAGCATGAGAATTTAAATTGAGTCCATCTTTTGCAGTGCAAACACACCTCTACGTATTTAATTTTAGCAGTTTCTGATATGAAACCAATAATTCAACCTTCAGTCTCCACTTTAGTCTGCAGTGACACCATTTTCCTGAACTGCAAACTACTTGGAGTCAGGTTCTCAGAGACTGTGCTAAGGCAATGAATGCTGAAACATAACCCCCGCTTAATAAGAATCACAAGGTGAAGTGTTGTGAAATACATGAAGACTGATTTTAGAAAAGTTTTATAGACAGATCGGTTGAGAGTGAATCTTGTGGTACCAGCATCATCTCAAGTCAGACAACAGCAAGGTGTCGAGGGAGTCATGGTGTGAGCTGCTACTAACAATGAGCTAGATGGACCTTTCAGGGTAGGAGATGGACTTAAAATGAACTTCCAAAACGTATAGTTGTGGTGTGGACTTCCTATTCTTAAAACATTATAGTTATCAGTTATCGTCCTTGGTGTAAACAGGCCTTAACTCATCACAAATGACAAGCTGAACACTAGGTATCTGAAAGAAAACTTGCTGGTGTCGGCCTTGCTGTCTCATTCTGTGGGAATCGATTTGACTGCCATAGTTTAATAGGTATCAAGAAAAAAAAATCCCACTGAATCGAATATTCTGTACATGGAACTAATTGTATTGTAAAATAAACAATTGCATTCACTTCAACAAATTTACGGTAAATACAGAAACAGTATCACACATATGTGTCACACATATTTTCTAACTGACTCACCCTCAACCTGAAAACTTCTGGGCTTAAAGAAAGTTCGGAGTATCACGCTCATAATTACAGCATTTTGGTGGTATTCATTTTCATTAATTTATGACATGACTTGAATGGATATATGCGTATGGATATATAAATTACATATTTTAACTGAATGACCATTCACTTTCTCACTCATTTGTTTCAGATCCACTTGTTTGATTGTGTGAACAAGTGTGGTAGTTGCCAATGTAACCTCGCAAGAAGCAGGGACATGAGAGTCCGCTGTCTTCCTCGGGCTCTTTCATGAGGCTCTCTAAGCTCTATTGATCACCAGGTGTTTCTTCACTCACTCAGATCTTCAGAGTCAGTAAGCTTGCATCGCTGTCTTAATTTGCTTTCTTAAAAGCTGGTACAAAGCTTGTCTTGTTCTCTGACACCAAACTCCTGCCTCTAACGGCCCTCCCTCACATCCGGGCTGCTTCTTCACGGGTGGCTCTGGGTTTCTTTTCATACTGAATCAAGTGTTATTAAGTTCTTGGCCCAGTACACACATACAATCTAGTTCTATTTTATAGCTCGCTGCCATTAGATTTTTTCCCCTCCCCAACAGCCACCGAGTGGGTCTGTAATGAACGGAGGATTACCTGCCGCCCAACCTGTAAACTGACCTCATTACACCCCCATGACATGCTCAACAGGGTCACCCCTCAACGGCTAAGCCCCATTCACATCAAAAGGCCCAGAGCCCTGCTTTTCAGACCTCCCAAGTAGCTCAACACAACCCTGCTGTCCCTACCTGCACACCAAAGTAAAATTCCTTAGCCTTTTAAAGCCAGACAATTAAAACCACTGGGGCGTGAGGGTTTTTTTGGTCATCTCCAGAGTAAAGGCAGTTGCTGCTCTGGAATCAGCCTATAGGCATTGTTTGAACTTTCAGATTATGAATGATAAAGGTCAGATCGTTCCCAGATCTGGCCCTGTTGGCCCTTCACTGGCATTTAAGGTTATGAATAGAACCTCGCTGTTCTTCTTAGCGACTGACTTCCATTGGTGGTTGATTGCTGGCACCTGTCTGATATAATGGCCTGTTTTGTGTGGCCATTATTTGAATGCAAAAGGGTTTAACTGAGCGTGGCAAGACCAAGCCATAAGCAGTGCCCATACAGCACAAGCTCATGTAGTTATAGATTTTTTCTTCATCTAAAGGAATTTTGGAGAGCCATCTGTGAATATTTGTTAGCATTTTATAAATATAATAGTTTATATAATTCCCCTAAAGCAAGTCAGGGCTTTAGGTATGAGTAGTACCATAGACTATAAGCCGATATAATAATAATAATAATAATAATAATAATAATAATAATAATAATATGTTGTCATTTGTCAATATTGGCTATTTAGTAGTTCATGCTTAATTACCCTGACATCTTAAAAAAAACTAGTAATGTAATAACACTGTTAAATATAATCTTTAGCAAATCTCAGAATAAATATCTGTTTTTACTTCTAAACATCTCTTAATCGATTTTAGTTTTTAGTATTTATTTATTTAAGAATACATGACCGATGTTAAAATTAAAATAACGTATTGGTTATCTACGGTGGCTGAGAGAGCTCAACATGCTGCAAATGAAAAAACACACGCAAATAGAAAAAAAAAATGCTTGCAAATTAAGAAAACATCTTCATCGATCGGACAACACATGCGCTGTAGTGTGCCATCTTCATCCCTCGCTCTGGACCAGACTGTTGACAGCTTGCTGGCTTGTCTGTCATGATGCAGTGCTGGAAAACCATAGGTTGTGGCAAGGGCCATGACATCACCCCATCAGGCCTGATTGGGGCGTCCCATATGCCTTTAATACAGCACCAGATGTGGAGCGGCTTAGGGCTTCCATCTCTTCTCATCTGCTTCCTATAGCCTCTCTTCACTCACTGCCAGCTGTATCATCCCAGGTCATGTTTACTGGCTACTAGCAAAGACGAAAAAAATGTCCAATGGATCAAATACTGTAATGCTCTGATGATTGGGAAGGGATGATTTGTATTTCCAAATTGCTTCGGTCCAGGCCTTTAGAGTGTGGGTGTGGATGGTGAATGGATGGAGGATGTTTGCAGGCGAGATGAAGGAATCATACTGTAAAATGAACCCCAGTGATTTGGTGGTCATAGAAAAGTGTTGCTCATCCATAGTAAACACTTACATTTCATAAAAATAAACAAATACTCTGGTATGGAGTTGATCATCTGTCTCAATATCACTATTGGTTCTTGAATTTCTGTTAAGAGATGACTAGAATGGGGAAATAAATGGCGGGGTATTCCTGTATTTCATTAACCTGCATTTCATCTGTGTAGAATCCGCCAAAACCTCATCGGTCATGCCAGAACTGTTTAAAGGAGATTCAGAGGTCTACAGTCTGTTTTATTAATTTCAGTTCTGTCCTTGGGGATCTTTGCAAAGGATCTCTGGGATAGGTTTGGACTATGGATGCTCCCATATGGCAAATGTTTTGCTCAGGGCTTAATTTGTGTCAGAAAACAAGGGGGATTTGGATCGGGCAAGTATTTTAGTGGATCTCCACCACATGTGCCTCTAAAAGAGATGTATTCTCTGAAATATACACATTCCATACTGTAAGTGCATCAATACTTGATCCATAGCACCATCATTAACAATTTTTCTATACTGCTTTTGTCCCTGTACCAAACCTTAGTCACTAGACTAGTCACTATATATATATTATGAATTTATAATTTATTATAAAATAATTTATTTATATATTCATTTATTATTTTGTTATTATTATTTTTTTAATAAAAAATATATATTTTATATATATTTATATATTTTCTTTTCTTTTCTTTTCTTTTCTTTTCTTTTCTTTTCTTTTCTTTTCTTTTCTTTTTTGGTCATTTGTATTTCTTTTTATTTCTACTGCACAAAAGCATCAACATTCATGTACGCACTCAAGATGGCTGATATTACAGTACCTCTCCTAGTCCAGTGTGAGCCCAATTACAACACTGAACAGAGGGACATTTGCTGGCAGCCCACTGGTTCTTGTGTGTTGTGGCTTGGAATGACTCCATCGCTGCCAGCGCAGTTAGTCCAACAAATCAGCAGTGCTGCTGCACAAATTGTAACTTCATATTTTTTTCCTCATGGATTATGAGTTCCTCCTATTGCGCAGGACAAGGCCTCACAGTCTGCCATTAGGACGATCTGGGCTTGGATGTTCTGTGTGTGTAGGAAGCAGGTTAATATACAGTCATCAGACATCTGCTGCAATGTTGCCTTCCAATAATCTTCGTCTGCGATCTGTTGCCAGCAATAGATGACCAGATTTTTTTTCCTCCATTCCTCTTCCCTCACTTCGTTCCTCACCCTCCTCCTCCGTCACCCCCTACTCCCCACTAGTCATGGCAGAGTTTTTCAATTTGGATTGTCATTCGTGCTGGACTTTGGAGACAGATTTCACTGGCGCAGTGGAGGCTCAGTGAGGCTGGTGTAATGAGAAGTGGGCCCTGTTGAACAAGTGGACGCTGTTATCCCCGTTAAGGACATGGAATAGAACCTGGTGCTCCCATATTCTTCATGCCAGGGCTGACGAAAGTGTAAGACCCCAGTGACTGTCTCTATCTGTCCATCTTACATTGGCTTTTGCTCTAATCTCGACCAATCACTGCCCCATCACCTTACATTTATACCCTTATCTGCCAGAGGTGCTTTCACCTTCAGCTCTCTCTCTTTCTGCTTTAAGGCTGGTGTTGCATTTTGTGTCAGGAGTACTGTCGTGTCAGACTCAAGTGTTCAAATAATATTTTGTGGAAGTCAGCATTGTCATAAATGCTGTTGATTGAGCTTCATTTGTATTGAACCTTGAATATTCCTGTTTTAAGTATAAATCCTTGCAACTTTTTAGTTATAGTGTAAATGTATGACATCACTGAATGATTGGATCAGTCCTGCCTCTGCAGTTCATAACCTCCTCAGAACACCCAGCAACACCATCAGCATTCACTGTGAGGCTGTCCACACACAACTGGCCCAATGTGGTAGCCATTTTCAGTTCTTACACTTAAACTAAAAATGAAGTGCAATCGTTTCCACGTTTCTTAAGATAACATTATGAAAGGGCGAGAGCATAGCAATCATAAAGGTTTTATTTGGGGCAGTCATTGGGGATTGAAGTAATGGGGTCAGAGGAGAAGGAGAATGATGTTTTAGTGCAAAGTTTAGGTTCATATGTGGGACAGTGGCACTGCTGTGTGACTTCACAGGTCTGGAACATTATGAGTTGTCAACGGCAGTGTTTGAATGGGTAATAGACAGAGTACAGTTTTCTTCTGGCCATTTCCTTAAAGACCCTAATGGAGGTGGAAATTACAAGAAAAACACTTCAAACATAACATGACACCTCAAAGAGCAAGGAAATGTAATATGTAGAGCATTTAAAAAATCCAATCAAAATTAGGCTTGAAACTTTTTGTCTTTCAAACCTGCTAGCTTAGCTTTCAGACCTGCTAGTTTACTTATAGCAAAAATGCAGTGTTTTGTATTGTTATGTTTTATTTTTTTTTTATATTTTATATTTTTATTTTTGATTGCTCTAGAATAAGAATGTCTTTCTCTAAAACCACTGAATACCAAGTGGAAATTTTAAGTTGAAAGTCATGGGTCATGGTTGTGGTTTAAAGTCAATGTTATTTATTAATTTATTTCAGAATGTTCCTGTTAGGTTTTCACAATTCAGAATTCAGGAATTCTAAATCTGAAGCCATGCAGGTTTTCTTATTCTTTTTGCAAAACACTCATAAGCGCCTGACAGAGCAACAGCTGTCACACTTGTGAAATTGTCTTCTGCTGTCTCCTGGCCGTGATCTTCATGTGAAAGATATGTTCTGTCAGGAGATAAGTGGAAGGATGAGAGAGTCATGTCAGTGGTTCTTTCTCTACCATCTTGGTATATGTGTGTGCGGAGGGGCGCGTTGACTTCAGGGTGTCCCACCCCAGGACTGACAGAACGGACAAGGGCAGTGTTGCATTCACACTTGAGCTCAGCTTAGTCAAGCTAAACATCGCCTCTCATCTCCACACATGCCTGTACTGTACATCTACAGTTTAATGGAGTAAGGATCATCAGGGTCAGGGCTCTAATAAGTGGATAATGACTCTGTGTTAGGCCTAAACTCACGTCTACTCATTAGCATGTAAGCTGTTAAAGTGACATTAAGAAATGAGGAGGCTGGATCCCTCAGACACTTAAATTGAATAGAGAATGGACCTCATTCTCTGTGTGATTGAATTACTCATTTACTGTAGGTCATTTCTATTCCAGCATGTTTCACAGATGTGGCCATCTGTATGATAAATGATTTGACTATTGTAGTGCTGAGTTGAACTTTTTAGTACAGGTTATACAGAACACAACAGAGGATATTTTAATGAATGTGAATATGATTTTCATCTTACAGACAAAAAACACTGACACAAAGTATCTTCTTTTAGGTTCCACAGTAGAAATGGTCATAGAATTTTAGAGCAACACGAGGGTGGGTAAATAATGACAGATTTTTCTTTTCTTTTCTTTTTTTTCAATGATTGATCCCTTTAAGTGTCACTACTAAGCAAAATACCTTCATAAACATGCATACTGCTACAAAGAATTTAAAGGGATAGTTTAACTATCCTCATGTTGTTTTAAGCCAATATGACTTTCTTAATTTAATTATCTACTGGATGCTTTTTACCACGCAATTACAGTTAACAAAGGCTTGCAGCTTTAAAGCAAAAACTATGCAAAAACACCATTAAAGTAGTATAGAAGTAGCCCTTAAGACTTGGGCTGCTGTGAAAAGATCATTGAGTCAGTAAGTTAAACTCAAGCACTAATGTAGTGAACCAGTTGCTGCACTAATCATTTAGAGCAGTTTTGTGAGCGCGATCAAATGATTCCTTGAAAAGAACTCAATGGTTCGTTCGCTCATGAATCACATGACTACTTCTCTCATTCATGAACGCATCAAGAAAATTTAGGGTGGATGTTTCAGTGAATAGTGACATATTTAGTCTGTTCCTTCAGAAGACTTGGAATATAGCACACAAGTTTTGTCAACCACTTTTACAATGTTTTTATTCTGTTTTTATGTACTTTTTGAAGCTTGGAATTTCCATTAACTGTTCATTGAAGCTGCATGGAAAGGAGCCTTTTTTTGGACCAATATGAACATGATGGGAAAAATGTCTTCTCTCACATCCTGTCCTCCCTCTGATATCCATTAAATCAGGCATAAAAGGCCCAAAAACAGTCTGCAGTTAGCTCCTGTTGTTTTTAACCTTTGATAATGTCCAAATCGATAACACTGATCATTTTGAGCTGCTCTCTGCACTCATGTACACTCTGTGTTTGTTTGAGTATTGTGTGAACGTGTGAAGTGTGCATCAACAGCTCCTCCTCAGCACTTTCACTCTGTGTTACTCCATACTGAGCTGTGTCAGCTGAGCGGGTCTGGCAGTCAGAGCCTTTCGGTCAGCACCGAAGAGCCCAGCTCTGGTGGGGATCAGCTGGGGGAAAAAGGCTCTCAGACCTTGGGGCTCAGCACATTGGCTCGTACCCCATCACAATTCTTTCCAAACCTTCTCAAGCCTCGTCTCACTCATTTGATGTTGGCCATTTAGTTCCATTCACTTCTCCTGGAACAGATCCCGCACACACACGGGGATTGCACACACGCCTCCACCCTCTGCAACTCTTCAAGATCTGGCTTATTTCGGACGCTGATCCAGGCACACGGATCGGATGCTTCCAGTTGGAAAGAACCGAATATGTGTTTTTTTCCCCCCTTTTCTTCTCTCATCATCTTCTCTTGAATAGAAGCTTTCTTTCAAAGCAGTAATTCCCTTTAACAGAACCTCAGAGGGGGAATCAGGAATCTCATAATTCCAAATATATCCCTGGCCAGTGAAATGGTAAGACCCACAGAGCTTGTCAAATGAGGAATCCAGGTTTCATTTACGCTACATGAAACCATTTTAAAGAGTTTCAAAATGCTGTTTCAGACTTTAGGACTAAGCTGCAAGATTTTAAATAGATTAGAAGACTGGGTTTGTGCATCCACATTGTTTATTATAATGCCGTAAGCATATTTGTGGACTTTTGCACCATACTTCAAGGGATAGTTCAAGAAAAATTTTAATTGTCATCACTAACTCACCTGCATGTTGTTTCAAACTCTTAAGACTACTGTTCATCTTTGAAACACAAATTATATTTTTAATGAAACTTGAGATTCCCTCCATTCATTGTCTATGCAACCAAAACGTTGACACTGTTCACAAAGACATAAAAGTAATCCATATGAATCAAGCAGTTTAATGCAAATCTAAAGAGACATGATTGTTTTATATGAGCATTTTATTTAGTCTTTTATTCACATATAACTATTGATCGACACACAGAGTGCATCAAATATGTTAAACTGAAGCTCAGTGTTTTTGCTGTGCTCATATGTGATGAGCTATATGTATGTGTGCTGATCAGTTCATAGGAGTTACATTTACAATTCTTTTTGTATTTGTTAATGTGTGAAAGTTTTGTTTACGTGGACTTTCAGTGGACAAAAACGATGAGAGAATATTAAAAATATCTTCATTTGTGTTTTAAAGATGGGAGAAAAAAAAACATTGGTTTGGAACAACATGTGAGTGAGTAAATGACACTTTTAATTTTGGGGTGCACTATCCCTTTCAGATATTTTTGTATAATTGCACAGACTAAATTTACTAATGCAATTCTGTAATTCAGCTTTGTGGCGTTTAGCTCACAAGCAAGTTACAGTCGTTCTCATTCCATAGTTGGCTGGCAGAAGCCCACCTCTCCCACTGCTATAAGTACTACTCAGGTCATTAGCCCAGACAGACAGAAACATTACCAGACACGACACACAGCTTACACTGTGATGTATTGATCCACCTTGAGGACTCTGGACAGGAAGAAGGACTATTTGCTAGTTCAATGGCTCTCCACTACTGTTAGTGTTGTAACTGCAGGAGCAATCAATATCTGGAGAAGCCCAGTGTCACCAGATATATTCACCCACTCACAGACATCATAATGCCATCTGGACTCTGTGTTTATCAGGCAGATATGAAGATTCTGCAATTGTTTACATTTATATTTTATATTTTATATATATATAATATATATATATATATATATATATATATATATATATATATATATATATATATATATACATATATATATATATCAAGGTTCAAGATGTACAGTTTACCTCTCTTGCTGTCCATACCTGGCTATTGTTGGGGGTTGTGTGAAGATATTAATGCCATTGGGTGGGGTGGGGGGGGTGGGGGGTCTATCGCCTTAGGGGACAGCAAGGGCAGCCCATCCTTTCCTGGTTCTGACGAAGAGGTCACCTAGAATTAATCACTCAAGCCCAAGTCCTGTCTTGATGTTACATAGCACAATTATCGAGTTGCACATTTGTTCCGGCTCTCCTCCTTCTCGTGTTCGTTGCTGTGGTGGCAAATACAATACAGGTATATTGTCCGCCTGAAACCTCACCTTATCCAAATGCCCCTTCATTTCAAAACCTCATGCAGTATGTGAATCGGGATGTTTCCTGGAAACAAGCAGTCTTAAGTTATAGGGGTTCACGTTTGCACCTGACTCTCGGTAAAGCCCCAAGTTTCCCTTGCATTGCCAGAACGTTGTCCAAACGTTTGCCCTGCTTTGCAACCCCTCTCACTAGCTGAAGTCAGCCTAGGGTGTAATCCCTCCCTCTTTTTGTGCATATGCATACTTTATGGCTGTGCATACATTTGCATCCCATTCTTTCCTTTCTTCAGCACGCCGGTGTAGCCTCGGAATGAACCTGTTTACGTTCGTAGATTTCCACTGGCGTTTGAACTTGGCCCATCGATTTGTTTACGGTCAGGGTTACAGCACAGTTCCTTAAAGGGCCTCGCAATCGAACGTCTAAATATTTGAGTAAGAGGTCAGCGGTGAGAGCTGGAGAAACAGCCTGTAAATGCAGATGGGGCAGAGAGAAGAGGAGAGGGACTAACTGCCTCCGTGTTTCGGACAGGAATAGGGTAATGGAGGTGGGGGGGGGACGTAAGACGAAGAAGGCTGCCGCATAGTGCAAGAGAGCACAGTACCTACTAAACTCACAAGAGGGAGCTGCTAGCCAATCCATTCACATCTGTGTGCTTGATGAAAATCCCCATTCGCACCTTAATGCACTGCAATCTGCTCGATTTAGAGACACATGTACTGTATGTGGAATTCAGACTTAAAAACTGTAAGGAATGTTAACCATTATCATGATAGCAGGGGTTAAAATATGACATCTGACATCATGTCCCACAAGCTTTCATGAAATCACTGATATGTCATATAATAGGTATGATAATAGTCATTAGACAATTCTGTACTTTTCACTTCCTACTTTTAAATAAATCAGTTATACATGTGTGTGTGTGTGTGTGTGTGTGTGTGTGTGTGTGTGTGTGTGTGTGTGTATCTTGATAATATTATTATTCTTATTATTAGGGTTTGCACTTTTGTTCAAATAAATTAAATTATAATGAAATTGTTTTTATGTCAGCAAAATACATGTATATCATTCAGTTGAAATTGTATTATTAATGTACTGTTGTGACATTTCAGTCTAAAGAAAAAAAATGTGCCTGTTGACATTAAATTAATTGAAATACATATTTTAAATATGAGTGGGTTATGTGGATTTAATGTTTATTAAAAAAAAAAAAACACTTCAGTCTACTTCACAATACTCATCTGCTAATATTGTCACCTTCCTTCTGCATTATGCATTTGAAGTCTGAAACATTCTACTTCAGTGACATTTAGAAAATGCTTTTGCTTCACAATAGTCTGTCTGGGAATAAGCCACTTGTTATTTGATGCTGGTTAAATAACTGCAATTACTGAACGTTTTACATTTTGTCCTTCCAGTGAAAATTATGTTGTCTCTGTTTTTCTCTCTTGGTCTGTATCGCTTTCTCCTGCTTTACATTCTCCATTTAACATGACACACATTTGAGCTGCAGGAGAGTGTGTCTTATGCCAGATGTCATAGTTAAATATGAAAATATTTTAAAAAAACAACAAAGATGCAAAAACTACATATAACATAATTACAAATAAATTATTTATATGTAAAAAAATAAATAAATAAATAAAAAATAACACTTTCTTTCTCTTTTCACTTACTATTACTTTTTTATTTCCATAATTGAGAAAAAAAACACTTCGCAAGTTTCTTTACTGTATTTCTACTATATGTATTTTTAACAACATACAACCTTTTGCTGTATTTATGAAAAAATAATTTAGATTTGTTGTTCTTGAATGGACAATATTTCTGTAGTACCTAACTAAAATAAAAGTATTACACCTATAAACATAATAGCTTAAATGCTATTATAGTAAATTTCTAGTCTTAATAAACAGTGTTATACTGTAGTGCTTCTGCTGGCAGGAAATTTCATTTCGGAGGAATAATATATTTTCAGAGGCTTCTGAAATAATAAATTGCCGGTAACGTGTGAAATACTAGAGATATCCATGCAGGAGCAGCATACAGATATTCAGCCGTACTGCTCAGCTCAAATCTTCTAGCCGTGTGCAGTTAAGAGGCAGTTACAGAGCAGTTTATATAGCATATATTTAAATATATAAGTCTATCTATAGCAAAGATAGGTTTTCCCCACCACTTCAACACAAATAAAAGATGTACTTAGCCTGTTGGATCAATTACAGAGCACAAAAGTGCCTCAGCGAATGCAGCGGACTTATTCACTGTGTGTTATGGAAACCTGGAGGAGAAATCAGCTGTTTTATTAAACCTTCCATCATACCTAGAATGTTCCACACAGTAGATGTTCGTCTCTTTTTTCAAGCTTATAAATTGAACACTTCAGTGGCAGAAACTACAGTGCTGGAACAGTTAAGCAGTAATATAATAAGAGGGAGTGTACTATTTGTACAACATTTGGTGAATGTGGTTTATGGTTTACAGTGTTCTTTCAAGACCCCCCCCCCACAAAAAAAGTATAAAGTAGCTTTGTTTTAACCAGTCCTTTAGTATTTGCTGATGTCAATGTTTTCTTCCTTTTTTGTTAAATTAACAAAGCAAAAGCATATCACACACGCACACACACACACACACGTGCACACACACACACACACACATATATATATATATATATATATATATATATATATATATATATATATATATATATATATATATATATATATTACTTATTCGTATTCTTATGCTTATTCTTATTCTTTGATAATATCATAAACATATTTATGATTTTCTAAGGAGAGGTATTGTCCAAAATAAATTAGACTGTGGTACTTAAGATTTAGGTGATATTTCATCAAGTTACTTTTATTAGTTTAATTTATGGATAAGCAATTTACATGACCGAAACTACGCCATAAACATCGTTTATCAAAATACATTATAATAATGAAGCTGTTTTAAAATGCATATTAAAGGGACTAAAAACACGTTAGTCTGGCTAGCTGTGATGGTTCTGTCGTTGACATAATTAATGGCTAAACAGTGGAAGAATAAGGACTGGCCCTGCAAAAGTGTACACTATAAATACAACAATAGGTAAGATTAACCTCCAGCGATGAACAAGTGCACTTCATCATCTGGCACAATAATAATGCAGAGGAGACACAATTAAATCTGAAATTAAAAATGTGCAAGTCTGAGCGCAGCAGATGACATGAGTGGTACTGTATTTCTTTATTTGCCTCTTTGTATTTGTGAGGAAAAGAGCGAGAGTTGAACCGTTAACAACAGAAGTCCAAATCAGGCTTTTTTTTTAAATTCATTTTGACATTTAAAAATGTTATTGCATTTATTGTTTCAATTTTATCATTGCAATTACAAACTAATTAACCACTACTGCTGTAATATGTTTGTTACAGGGTGTTTTGGATTGTTCTAATCAGCCAAACAATTGAACACAAATCTTGTGTCCCCTGTAATGCACTTAATACACGCTCGTAGATGTCTCCCTCCATGATTTGAGGACATCTCTCTCTGTCTGCTCGGCCCTCATCAGCCATGAGGAATCATGCCTGGGTGTCTTGAGTGCCATTTGTTAATCAAGGCCAAAGTGGCAGATTATAAATATAACAGAAGAAAAATGACACATGTAAGTGATCTCATTTAAGAGCATTACATTTGAATTTATTGGGGTACTTAGAGGGGATGGAAAGGGTCGTGACTCTAGGGTGGTGGTTTAGAGTCATGCAAATGAGAGAGAGAGAGACTGAGAGGGAGCGAGAGTTATGGCGACGGTTGGCGTCTTAGCCTTCACTTCATTATCATAGAGAAATGCTCCATAACCATCTGCTGTTGGGTCCCCAGGAGGCCGTACCCCAGTGCCAGCCCCCCTCTTGTTGCCAGTGTACACTTGTCCTCGCATGTGCACTTCAAGTACACCTCAGTATGTATGACTCTTCAAACTGGTAGGGCATACGATGATGACATCATTATGATGTCAAAGTAGTGGTTTGACTGTGTTTGTGTGTACTTAAAGGGATAGTTCACCCTAAAATGATCATTCTTTCATCGTTGACTCACCCTGTGACTTATCACAAAAC
This sequence comes from Cyprinus carpio, assembly GCF_018340385.1. Lineage (NCBI taxonomy): Eukaryota > Metazoa > Chordata > Actinopteri > Cypriniformes > Cyprinidae > Cyprinus > Cyprinus carpio. Next base: position 26,515,806 of record NC_056576.1, read on the forward strand.
ACACACACAAAATAAATAAATTAATAAATAACATCACACAAACAAACAATAAAAAAAGTTTTTTTTTTTTTTTTTTTTGGTCCATACAATGAAAGTTAATGGAATTCAAACTTTTATTATGTGGATACTGTATGTTAGCAATAGCATTGGCTCCTTTAATTTTAGTCTCCCTAGTTATTAACAAAAATAAAAAATAATTCTCAGATCAATTAATAACCCTCATGTTGTTCCAAACCTGTATGACTTTTCACAGCATTTTGGAAAAAAAAACAAGTTGTATAATGAAAGTAAATGGGGCTCAGTGTTTAAAATAAAATAAAATAAAATAAAATAAAATAAAATAAAATAAAATAAAATAAAATAAAATAAAATAAATAAAATAAAATAAAATAAAATAAAATAAAATAAAATAAAATAAAATAAAATAAAATAAAATAAAATAAAGTGTGTGCGTGCCACTGAAGAAAGTTTTTGGGTGAACTGTTTCTTTAATTATGGCTAGAATTTAAATAGACTTCTTTTGAAAAAGGATCATAACAAGCTTCATAAATTAAACATTCACACAGATTTAGATATAATGTAAAATGTAATCTTTAAAAAGTCTTGGCATGCTGTATATTAAAAATTGTTTCACAGAATCTTCTTTAAATAAAGCATGCAGAAGAAGTGAAAATTACATTAAATATATAATAGACATCTTTTCACTCAGAAGGATAAAATTAGAATAGACAGTGAACATAATGTAAGAAATTACATAAAACCTGTAAAGTCTTATTCATCCAAAAACATGCTGCTAAATTAAAAAAAAAAAAAAAAAAAAAAACATATCCCTTTTGTGTCTTTTCATTGGTTTCAAAATCCTCAAAATTAATGATGGATGTCTTTAGATTCAACTTTAAAGATTGTGACTGGAAGGGCTTGTCTGTTTATAAGTACGCTTTCACGCGAATGCAGCAGAATCTAAACCTCTTTGTCACCACCAACTGCATCTGCCCTGTGCATTTTTTCCTCAATCTTCACTTAAAGCAAGAAACTCAAGAAACGCTTCAGACCATCAGATACACTTTAAATGCCGCGAGACAGAGTGATAGCTTCAATCCATTTGTTGGCCCCGCTTCGTGTTTTGTCAACAGATCACACTGGGTTTTTGTCAGTGGATGTTGACAGAAAATCAAAAGCGCCACTGTGGCGGCAGCCCATAATGGTGACTTAGCTCTGATTTACACATCTCTTATAAAGATCGACAATTTGCTAAACAATCAATCCTCTCACAAGAGCTTATTTTACTTCATAATAACTGTTAGCGCTTTTCAACATCCCTCCGTGGACAGGATCGCGTTTGCACAGGAGAAGCGCCTCTTATCTTTAGTGGAATGAATGCGAGTTGAAAGGATAATGTGCCAGTGATTATATTTTGGAACGTCCCACTGCTTTTTTCCCCAATTTTTTTTCCCTCCTTCTGAGTTTGTGCTGTTGTCAGTTGTTATTGAGAACAGGAAATATCTTCACGATGCATCTCCGCTTAAAAAAATCAAGGTGGCACAGCGTGGAGTCTTCGAAAGCTGCGCTGCGGATTTCCACCCGCTCTATAATTTGATCAAAAGGAGATTTAGTAAAGAGTATTTGTTTCGAGTACGCATCCGTGAAAGATTCTCACCTAAACTCAACATATCAGGGTCTGCCCGAGAGTGTTGTTTGCGTTGGAGGGTCTTTAATTTTATAATATAGGCCTCGATACGTCAGGCTCCCTAAGTTTGCTTGACTGTCAATGCTCCAGAAAAGTTTCTCAAAGTTAAAATGGTCCAACCAAACGAGGAGGTAGAATCGCTCATCCTGCATGGAGAGCCAGTCTGTGGAGGGAAATCTCCACCGATAGTGTCTAACAGTTTTAGAGGTGGGCAGGTCTTACGTTTCATTGTGCAGGCCTCTAGCTCAAGGCTTTGCCTCTGACAGTCCTGTTATGCATTTTTGCCAGACAATTGACCGTTTAACCATCTTTTACTGTCTTTTTAGCTCCTTGACGCCTCGGCTGTTATTACCGCATTGTTCCTCTTCCCACCATGGTGATGTGTGAGCTCCTCTTGCACATGTGTGGCACTTTTTCCGTGGGCTTTTCTTCTGTGAGGGCGGTTACATTTTTTCTCTCCCTCTCTCTCTCTTCCTCTGCAGAATACCAGCTCTGCTTTTACTGGAAAGTCAGATGCATACGTGTGTTGCCATGGCAAAGCTTAGAATATATATTTATATATTATATGTGATTTTTTTTTTCTGCTTTTGGCCCCGATTGCTTTATCTTGGTGGTGTAGAGCCTGTTGCCCTCAGGGCCAGATTTAGATGTGTGTGGGTCTTCAAGGGTTTTACTGCAGAAAAGCTGTTTGGATTGGGGCTGCTACGCCATACAAGTGCGACCGAATTGTGTCATTTCTGGTTTTCTACTTCGTGCCGGAACCAAAGGAAAGTCCAAAAGAAAAGCAAAAAATACAAGACAAAAGCTGATGAATACAGGCCCGATTGGATTATGTCAGACCTGGCATATTCCTAGTTTTGAAGAAAGTCTTGGTTTGCCGTCTTATCAGCCCTTGCCTCCCAGCTAAATGAATTAAACAGGCACAGCCAAATGATTGTCCCTGCTTTGAGTTTGTATGTGTAAGTCTCACACAAGGAATGAAAAAAAAGGAATGAAAAAAAAAAATGCATTTATTAGATCTTCATGTACCTGTCAGGTGCAGACATCTCTAATTGCTATTGATAATGCTGAGGTTTGAAGACAATGCTTGAGTAATATAAACATTTACGGATACTACGGAACAGTCAAATTGTTCCATTCACACGAAACACCTGTAAACATGGCAGAAGGAATTGCGCTACATTGCATCAGAATTGCATAATTATCAGTTCTGAAATTAGTATTTTGCTCTAATTTCTCATTCAGGTATAATCAGCTCTCTCTAAAAGCATGAGAGTTTCTCCTCGTTGCCAACAGGTAATCATGTCTGATTAGCAGTTCAACACACTAATTACATTCAGTTAGGAAGTATAATTTATCCACCATGACTTCAAATATAGAAGAGCTTTAAGGGAAAACACTGTATTCCTCGAAAGACTAAATGGGTTAGAAATAGATGCTAATGGCAAAAACAAAGACAAAAATTTTATACATTTATAAATCAGAAACATGTTCTTGTAAATTATTTTGCTTGATTTAATTTTCATTTTATTCTGATAACATTGCACTTTGTGAGTAATAACATGCACAAACTTTGTACTTTTACTGTATATTATTCTAATGCAGAATTGTTTATAATAGAATAGTGTGTGTGTTTTTGTCCGTGCTATTGAAGAGATATTAGGCAGCTCTTTTTCTCCCTGTGGTGTGGTCATCTGTGTTGTGACACATGTTGAGATCATGCTTTAGCACCTCGATCTCTCTCAAGGCTGCAGGTGTGAACAGATCCTTTCTGTCGGATGTTTAAACTCCACAGACAGAGGCACAGGTACTTTGGAGTTGGACTGTTTCCATGCCCCAGTAGCCTTTCCATGCCTTCATTTGCTTATGGAAAATGTTACGTATTGCTTCACCAAAGAGAAGAATGGTGCTTTTGTGATGTCGTATGGATATAGCGTTGTTTTGTTTTATTTATAAATATGGACTGAGCGTCTACCATTCAACCATTTAGAGGAATTTACAACAAAGAATTGTTCTTATACTGATGCTTGATTTGTTGTTAAATCGGATCAATATGATCTGGAATGAATCTGGTATTAAAGGGATAGTTACCCTAAAATTTAAATTCAGTCACTCGTCTTAAAAAGAAGTATGACATAGTTTCTTCTGTGGAAGATATTTTGAGAAACATTTTTTTTTTTTTTTTTTTTTTTTTTCAAAATATTTTATTTTGTGTTCCACAGAAGAATAAAGTCATACTGGTTTGTAAAGATGTAAGGGTGACAGAATTTTCATTTTTAGGTGGAGTGGAAAAAAAAATCAACTTAATTTTGGGTGGGTGTGATTACATGTGGACGGCACTAAATAAGGCATCCATCCTAAAGCATCCCAGACAACAGCAAAAGAGTGCCTACTCACCTGTCAATCATCTGTTGCACTGAAAAAAGTGTTCTAGATTTTGCATTACATATGGCTAATAAATAAAAAAAATAATTAAAGTGGGAAACAACCACCCGAAGGAACAAAAAGAGAGAAACCAGTACATATACTGTGCAGACGTACCGCACAGAACATCCTCACAATGATGCAGTGACACAGATAATTCACTTTGAATAAAAATGTCTTCTAAATAAAATGAAAAATATAGATCATGTGAAGAATGCTCAATATGTAAATAACTATTTTTAACTCAGATCGGTGTTTGTGGTGAGATTAAAAATTACGTACATGAGAGCAATACTCTCCTAAAAGGTTGTCCTTTCTGCCTTTTTTTTTTTCAATGCTTTATTATTATTATTATTTTTTTATTCTAAAGAAGGAAGCTTATACAGTAGGTTGTACTTTGACTGGACCTATGTAACATGCTTTCAGACAAATCGCACGTCCTCTGAAGCTAAACCTCAGTAAAAATCTCCTTCGCTAACCTGTCTTGCCTTAACAATGAAAACTCTGAGAACAACAGAAGGCCGTTAGACTTTATGATCTATAAGAGAACTGCTGTGCTCCTGCTCAAATTTATAGGCACTTATGAAGGTGCCTGACTCTATATTTATAAACACAACTTCAAAAGAAGTCAGCACCTGCTATCAAGTTTGAAAGCTTCTGTGCCTGTAAATAAATATCCATATGCCAAGTTTATAGACACTAGCAATTTAATATATTGGAACTAACAGAATTTTACCACACATTAATATTTTATGGGGCATTGAATATTACTGCATTGAAGCTGAAGCTTTTATTGTGTATTCTATTTTTTATACATTTAAGTGGACAAAGCACTTTAACTGTTATTATCATTATGAATTTTGTAATAAGCCTTACTGGGGTAACTCACTTAAAGCATGTTGTTGTGAACATTTGGTGCTAGTGTGCTTACGGATATTAAAGGGGTCATATTATGTGATTTCAAATTTTCCTTTCTCTTCGGAGTGTTACAAGCTCTTGGTGAATAAAGAAGTACTGTGAAGTTACAAAGGCTAAAGTCTCAAATCCAAAGAGATTTTCTTTATAAAAGTTAACACTCGTCCACGCCCCCCTGAAACGGCTCGTTCTAACATGCCCCCACATATCTACGTCAGTATGTGGGAAGATTTGCATAACGCCGCCCAGATGTTCACGCAAAGAAGAAGGTGCACCTTTTATTCTCATTGTAGTATTATTGTTGCCGCCGCCATGTCATATAGACGCTGTGTGTTTCACTGTGAAAGCGAAACTACTTTGTTTGGCCTTCCAAAACAGGATGATATCTGCTTCGTCATGCCTGGAGCTGATCCTTGCTGGTCGCTGAGGATATACATCAACTTTACACTGTGGATCGCAGAATCGGCTTTCACCATGGACGAAGCGGCGTCCAGCCCCGGGGTCATCACATGTGGTTGCTGCAAGCCCAAGGTACGCTCCTTCGTAGAATCCACCTGCTGCACCATTCTCAAGCCGCCGGCCTTTGCTTATTCAAGCCAGCCGCGGCTCACTCTAGACCGCAGCTCACTCTAGGCCTCCGGCCTTTGCTCACTCAAAGCCGGGGTGTGTTGTTTCATTGAGAAAGCGAAACTACTTTGTTTTTGCATTCCAAAAGAAAATACTAGAAATCATGTTTATATCACATTTATAAAGGGTTTTATGTTTTTGTCTCGTCGCTCCGGCCAGACAAGGCATCACAATATGTTAAGAGGCGTAACATTTCTGTCACACGCTTGAGGTATTCGGCCAATCACAACGCGCTGGATAGCTGGCCAATCACAGCACACCTCTCTTTTCAGAGAGATGAGCCTTGTGAAAATTGATGCGTTTCAGAAGGCGGGGCATAGAGGAGAGACAATAATGTACAGTACAGGTATGTGGAAAATAATGTTTTTTTAACCTTAACACATTTCATTACACCAAATACACAAAATAATGTTCTTTTTAGCAGCATCATAGGACGCCCTTAAAGGGTATTTCTAAATATTAAAAAAAGTTTACTTAATCCAATTTGTTAAATGTATTAAATGGTTTTACTATTTGCATATTTGTGTTTCCTTCAGCTGCTTTGTTGGTATTTTATTACAATATTTTTCAGTACAAATTTTTGACATCTGAATATCAGAAACAGCAAACTGATTCATGGTGTATTACTCATCCTCATAGTTTTACTTTACTAAGGAATGGCCTGTTGTGTGCTGCTTTAATGTGTTAATTCTGCTCATCAGCTAAGTCGATTGTGCAACAAAACCTGCCAGGCTCATTATTACTCAAACAAACTATAACAGCTGCATGCCTGTGTGCGTGTGCTTGTGTGGGGTTTTCCTGTCGACATAGTCTTAATGAACCAGTATAATAATTATCAGTCATTCTGTCTGCACTTAATTAATGAAGTATTAATAAGTTTACAACACAGTTTCTGCTGTTTTGTCAGTGTGTCCCCACAAAATGCAGGTCAGTCATTTTAAAATGATACTCTTCTTGTCAGTGTTGCAGTAGCTTTTACATTAACTGTACAGATGAAGATTCAGTTTGTACCATTCAGTATGTCATTCCAGCGTGATCTCATGAGAATGTATTTTTACTTAAAGTGTGGTTGCACCACACATAAATTTACTTGTGTTTACATAGACACTGAAAATTAAAATACTGACAGCATCTAAATGTACAATATTGACATACTGACAGCATCTAAGACATAAATTATTACCATTCAATTTGAACAACTTTACATATATACAAAATAATCCTTATGAATATTGAAATCGTGTCATTTTGATTTTATTGTACTCAGTCGTCATATCAATGGTTTCAGTCGCATTTATTAAAGGGGTCATATGACGTTGCTAAAAAGAACATAATTTTGTGTATTTGGTGTAATGCAATGTGTTTAAGGTTCAAAAAACACATACCGTACATTATTGTTGCTCCTCTATGCCCCGCCTTTCTGAAACATGTTGATTTTTACAAAGCTCATCGTTCTGAAAAGTGGTGTGCTCTGATTGGCCAGCTATCTAGTGCATTGTGATTGGCCGAATACCTCAAGCATGTGACAGAAATGTTAGGCAACTTACCAGGTTCAGGAAATGTTCCTCCTTAAAATGCGAAAGTGAAAGTGAAGTGACATACAGTTAAGTATGGTGACCCATACTCAGAATTCGTGCTCTGCATTTAACCCATCCAAAGTGCACAAACACAGCAGTGAACACACACACACCGTGAACACACCTGCGCCCGGGGAGCAGTTCGGGGTTCGGTGCCTTGCTCAAGGGCACCTCAGTTGTGGTATTGCCGGCCCGAGACTCGAACCCACAACCTTAGGGTTAGGAGTCAAACTCTCTAACCACTCAGCCACGACTTCCCCTGCACACACTCAAATATCAGGGTCATACTGTTCTTGAACAGTGTTGTAAATGCAACTTAACCACTGAATTCCAGTTGTGTCCTCTTTTGGAAGACCAAACAAAGTAGTTTGGCTTTCGCAATGAAACACACAGCGTCTCCATGACATGGCGGCGGTGGCAACAATACTACTACAGCGAGAATAAAAGTCACGCCTTAGTTATTTGCATGAACATTTGGGCGGTGTTATGCAAATCTTCCCACACAGTGACATAGATATGTGGGGGCGTATTTAAACGAGGCGTTTTAGGAGGTCGTGGCTGAGCATTCACTTTATAAAGAATTTCTCTTTGGGTTTGAGACTTTAATCTTTGCAACTTTAGGGATCTTATCTATGCACGAACAAATATTCCCACATTTAAAAAAATACACAATTTACACATTTACGTAATATAAATTGGTAACATTTCATTCTGTTCTATGTGATTTCTGTGCCTACATTTCGAAGAATTACATGTTAAAGATGCCTACACTTTAAAACATATATATATATATATATATATATATATATATCTATATATATATATATATATATATATATATATATTATCAAAAACACAACATAAAATCACAAATATTATCAATTGGTCTATCATTTGTCAATTTATCGTTCTTCTGATCAATCTGTCATTGTATTTTATGTCTGTCATTCAGTCTGTCGTTCTGTGTCGGTTCTCCTCTTACATATGTTGGAGAATCTGTGTAGATCCCAAAGCCCCTCTTCTCTAGTTGGGGAATCTCATACCATCTTATCCTTCTCTCTTGCGAAGGAGGTTTCAGATAGGAGATTGATGTGTAGATGGGGAAACAACAGGATTTGCCATTTTAAACCTTTCCAAACCCATGTGATCTCCCCTGTTTGCCCTCTGAGGGCTCAGTGTGGAATGCAGTTTCAAAAGCCAATGAAGAAAATGGAAAGAAAAGCCCTGTTCCCACCAGAAGAACAATGAATATCTTCACAAATGCTAAAACGCTAGGTAGGCGGAATACCATTTTGGATTTTGTTATTGAAAAAAGTGCAGCAGAGCCACGCTTGCCTTGGGACATCTCACAAGCGTTTTCGAAAATGAAGTATCGCGTTTCACTTATAAATCATTAACTACACCAAATCGTTTTCATATCCTGTCTGTGCATGGATTTGTTTTACAAAAACGGGCAACGTTTCGCTGAGGGCGGGAAAGCAAACGCTTCACGGTTCCTCAGTTCTTTTTATATCTATGGACTACAGATGGTACAAGCTGTACTCTTGTTCTGTTTGTTAACACATCTTTCTCCTGTAGAGGGGCATCAGGCCTAACCTTCTGTCGCTTTTGGTCATGTCATGGCACTTCGCCATGGCTTATTCAGCTAGCGAATGACACTGATGGTGTAATATGACTTTGCAGCTCTGGGACAAGATGTAAGGGAAAAATAAAACACCCTACACTCATTCAGTCAGGCCATTCTGTCCCTTTTTTGACAACTTTGGTTTTCATCAGATGCTTGTTCCTGTGAAAAGGGAGAAAGAGAGTGAGAGGCACCGAGCGGGAGAGGTACATAACGGGTGTGAAAGGGCCACCTCTACATTCCTCATTGAGTACGGCTACTTAGGCAGCCATGAGCCCTTGAGATGTGAAGTTCTTTTGAGTCCGCACCAGGAGCTGTGGGCTCCTAATTGTTTCTAATAGATAGGGAGGTGTCGACGCTTATTCTGCCAGCCTGGAAAGAGAGAAAGAGGGAGAGAGGGAGGAGAGAATGAGGTATTAAGAGCATAAAAGAGGATGGGTGAGAGCGGTTGCAAGCCTTGATTTGTAATGACTCATTAAGTTTTCCTGGTTTTGTGCTGGCTGGCTCATTATAGCCCATAGAGTGGAGGGAAATAGAGGAGTGGAGGTGGGAGGTGAGTTTAAATAGCCTGAGCCCAACACTAGGCCACAAAGCATGGACAAATAGTTGAATAGAAGGATGAACAGATGCAATAAAGGTGGCAGATGCAACCTTGCTGGGCAAATTGCCAAGTTAATTCAGATATATGCCATTTCTTTATTCAAAAAGACTGAAAAGGCAGTACCTTATGGCAAATTCAGTGATGGGGACTATAAAAAGTACTTTTATAGAGGTTACTTGCACATAATGAGCACTCAATAAAAGATAATTGCAATAGGATAAAAGATAATAACATCAAGTAAATGCTTGACTAAATTAAAGTCATTGGCCTGAATTTTCTATACTGTAGGTTTTGAGAAATATCCAGCCTGGATTTTCCATTGCTATTGCCTTATTTGGGGTTCAATACAAATAAGTTGAATATTGGCCATATTTGTGGTTGAGTACCAGGTTGAGTACCAGAAAAGTAATTTCAAATTCTTCTGTGTTTTCTTATAAATAAATACTTACATACACACATAAACAAACAATGAGGTTCTTACAGTAAAACTATTTTTTAAGCAGAAATGGGAATCTTAAAATTACTTAAAAAAATATTTAATTGTTTTGCCAACATGTGCTATTTGAACATGTGCCATATCACTCTAATTTTTAAATTTATTATTATTATTATTATTATTTTTATAGGGATTATGGCACTGTCTTGTCATGGCAATTAAAATGTGAAATTCAATACAATATTACATAGAAAATGTAACCCCATTCTTCTTCTTTTTCTTCTTCTTCTATTATTATTATTATTATTATTATTATTATTCAAGAAAAAGAAGGACAAATGGGTATGCATTTTTGTGCAAATCAGCATTATGCCACAAACAAGGAAGTGAAGCCAGAGTATTTCTTTATAATAAACTTATATTTCAATATACATGATAGTTAGGCCCATTCTTGGCATATTACACCTTTAATACATCTAACCTGAATTTCCACAGAGAGAAAGTGAGAGAGAGAGACTGAAAAAAATAGATGTGTAGAGAGAGGGGTACAATGGCCCTGGCTTGGCTGATCCATAACAGTCATTGGCTGTTACATACATTTCAAGATCCATTCAGGCTCTGGAGATAATCGAGCCGGCCGACAGTATCCACCCCCCACCCCCCACCGCAGCCCAATGGATTTATGATAGCACTGTCAAGAAAATGAGCCAGAATGACACAGTAGCTGACTTTAGCTGCAAATAATGTGATAGGCCGTACAGTGGCTGTGCAGCAGCTGCTGTCATCGCAGGTAATAGGCTATAAAGAAGCCTGATAGCAATACCTGTCATTGCTTAATGGCTGACTTCACTGAAGAGCTTTTGTGGCCTTTAACATGGAGATAATAGAAGATACAACACATTTTATAGCTTCCCGTCTTGCATTCATAATTTATTGGTGGCGGGATACCACACAACAAGGACAACGGTTTTCTAAATGGGATGAGAAGTTTGACGGGTAGGCTGAGACAGACAGGATGGGAACGAAACATTTTCTTGCTTGAAGGGATTGAATTGAGAGATGAGGAACTTGAGTCCTATAAATTCAACCTTGCTTGTGTAAACATAACTCACAAAAGTAACAAAATGTAAGTTAATGCTTTTAGCTGAGTTTCATTGTTACAGCTGAGAGCATGTATGCACGTATTCTTTAAAAAAAAAAAAAAAAAAGGAAAATTTGACTAATAAATTATATATTTTCACTTATAAATTGTTAGTAAATTTCGCAAATAATTACAAAGAAACAAAAATAAACAAATAATCTAAAATAAAAATTCAAATAAAAAACACTTTTAAAAAAATAATAAAATATAAAATTATATTTCAATAATCTTAAAACGTATGCATGTATATAATATTTGTATATAATGTATATAATATTTGTTTATTTTGTTATTTGGATGTGTACATGAAATATGTTACATACTTTTTAACCTCTAGAAAGAAAATCTGGCTTGAACTTTATTATTTTATTGTGTTGATGAATACAACCAAACTATGTTGTTGTTTTTAGTGTTATTACCGTTAGTTTATTTGTTACGGGAGTCTTGTGAATTCTGTAGTCTACAGTATATACTAGGCTATGTGCTAGTGTATTGAGCACCGGCTGTCATTTGGAATAACTAAGCAGCCTGTACACCAAGTATGTGGCGAGGCCTCCTCTAGCCCTAAACTCATTTCCTTTATCGCTCACCGTGCTACTGTTACCTGTCCACCACACTGTGAGTAGAGAGTTGCCGACATGGTTATTTTAAGGACAGTAGACTGTTGCTGAGACACCCAGTGAGTTGCAATATCAACACTGGCGTTATTTTATTTATTTATTTTTCAGTAAAAACACACTAGAGAATAGTGCTGAGATTGACGAAAAAAAAGCTACTTTCACATTTCAGGCATCCTCGAACTGACACAGTTAGCCAAATTGTTCTTAAACGAAAAGTACAGTACAGTACAGTACAGTGACCTGGAAAAAGGGGGGGGGGGAGGATGATATTAAATTGTAAAAATGCAAAACATTTGCAATGCAAAACATTTTCACTCAGTTTTTGTACCTGTCATCCATTGCGAAAAAAAAGAAAAGAAAAAAAAAGTAGAAAGATGATAATGTGCCTGTTGAAAGTTACCAGTACATTTTCCATTAAGTTTATATTCTCTAAAACACAACACAATGCAATGCCTAATTCAAAATAAAGATAAAACACCCGTGTAAATAATGATTCCTTCATATTAACGTCGTACATTGTGCTGTATTTTTACTTTATTTAACTGTATTTATTTTACTTTATTTTACTGTATTTTTTTGTACTGACTTTTTTCAGATACTTTTTTTTAATCAATGGTTCATATTAATAAAATGTAGTAATAATAATACATATTTTATTAATTTTAATTGTAGATATGCTTTAGACACACTGATGATGTTTGCATGCATTGCTATATCTGGGGGCTATAGTACTTTTAATATATTTTGTATTGTCCCCATTCAATTCCATTTTAAATGCATCACTTTAACCTAGATTTATGCTTTAAGGGGAAAAAAAACAAGATTAAAACTGGAATGTTCTTTAAAAATCAGAGTTATTAAACATATTTCAGTATACAAGGTAGTCAGGCCTATTCTTCAATATTCTTTAATACCTTCAATGTGAATCTCCAAAGAGGGAAAGTGAGAGTAGTAGTAGTAGTAATAATATTAATTTATTTATTTAGGATATGCCTTAGAACCATTAATAGTGTTTAAATACAATTTACATTTACATTTTTTTAAGGAAGAAAAAGTCCCTGTACTTTAAAACTTGTTTGAAAGTAATGCACGTACACACCCACACACACACACACCCACACACACCCACACACACACACACACACACACACACACACACACACACACACACACACACACACACACACACACACACACACACACACACACAGTGTGAATGTAATCAGACAGCTCCATATGTCACCATCCTTCATTATGAACTCTTACACCCATAGTGTGGTTACATAAACACTGAGGTCTAGGCCATGCTCTTTCTTTCACCTCTCACTAGAGGACTTCAAAGTCACTCCTGCACACCAATTTCTGATGAATGCTTCCATCTGCCCTGTCTGATGTATGTCTCCATCCCCACCTCAACTCCATTCCACTCTGAAAAAAAAAAGCTCCAACCTTTCTACAACCTCCTGTGAGTATGGCCATTTGTTAGCACTTAGCGTTAGCCTGCATCTGGGAGACCCAGCTCTAATTTGGTACGCTGGCCCATCAATCCTTTTAATACAATGCTCCTGCAAAGTTGCTCAGCCTATGTAACTAATGCTAGCTATTACTATCCTTATTAAAAGTGTAATGTATTCAATAAAAATACAAAAAAAATTTAACATTTTGGTGCAGCGATTCTATTCAAATGGAGCATGAATATATGATGGGGATCTTTCAGTGCCAAAATAGTCTCTGTTGTAGTAGGGGAGAGTGGGGATAATTGTAAAGCTTTTAGCTAAATTATTCAGAAATTATGCCCAAATATCTTCACATATTAGCAGTCTTTTCCCATTTCAATTAAATGTATAACTTAATCAAGTTGGATACAATTAAACTAGAAATACAAAGTTCATTACACCCTCTTATTGTGAGTAACTTATGTTTTATGTGCACATTTAATATTACAAACACCATACAGATCATCAGTTCCCTTTCGGTCGGTCACTCTCGACGTCATGTTGGATGAACAACGAATTGGGATATTGCTTTGATAGACCAATCTACTTTGAGTGTAAACTAAATGAGCCAATGCACATTGGCATGCAGTTATTCCATCCAGCTGCAGCTGATCACTGCGTGAGCATAAAAAGGCAGCAGCTGCAATGCATACCGCTTCAGAGCCGAGCAACAATATCGTTCCAAGAAGGTAGGGCTCGAGTGGAAAAATCCACCTCATCCCAAGCCTTCAAGGTTGGACGATTGGTTTCTTGGGGGAGGAGGGCCGAGTGGAGAATCTGGACATCTTGATGAGAGAGAGGATTTCTCTATCTCTGGGTCCCAGGAGGACACGGAGAGTTGCGGACGGCCCAACACTGGACGTCACTCATCCGCCTCCTTCGGTGGTGGTTCCGTTGGTCCCGTTTGCACGGTTTCTGGGTGGGATTCGGTCGAACAGACAGCACGCCTCACAGTAGAACGTGCGCAGTCAGTGTTAACCTGCTTGAATTTTTTCGAGGGCAGGACGGCAATTCCACCGAAACTATTTCAGAGGCTCCTGGGGCATATGGCAGCTGCAGCGGCACTTACACTGCTAGGGCTATTGCATATGAGACCGCTTTAGCACTGGCTTCATGGTCGAGCCCCGAGGTGGGCGTGGAAGTGCGGCACTCACCGGGTCAAAGTTACACCGGCCTGTCACCAAACCTTCACCCCGTGGTCTTGACCCTGGAACAGGTCTCCAGGCATGCTGTGGTTTACACGGATGCCTCCACCACCGGCTGGGGGGCAACATACAATGGGCATGCAGTGTCTGGGGTATGGACGTGCCCCCATCTGCACTGGCATATCAATTGCCTAGAGTTGTTAGCAGTGTGCCTTGCCTTGAACTGTCTCAAAGAGCGCTTACGAGTCATTCACATCCTGGTTGAACGGACAACACAGCAACCGTTGTGTACATCAACCAACAAGGTGGTCTGCGCTCCCATTGAATATTGCAACTCGCCCGCCATCTCTTCCTTCATGCCATTAACATTTCGGGCCTGCTCAACTGTACGGCTGACGAGCTGTCTCCAGCTAAGATCCCGGGAGAGTGGCGACTCCATCCCCGTATGGTCCAGCTGATTCGGAGACATTTCGGAGCCACTCAGGTAGACCTGTTTGCCTCACCAGAGACCTCTCACTGCTAGTTGTCCTACTCCCTGACCAATGGAACACTCGGCACGGACGCACTGGCACACAGCTGGCCGCGGGGCTTGCGCAAGTATGCGTTTCCCCCAGTGAGCCTTCTCGCACAGACGCTGTACAAGGTCAGGGAGGACGAGGAGCAGGTCTTGCTTGTGGCACTGTAATGGCCCACTCGGGCCTGGTCCCCCAAACTAGTGTTCCTCGCGACAGCCCCTCCCTGGCAGATTCCTCTGAGGAAGGATCTTCTGACTCTGTGGCACCCGCATCCAGACCTCTCGGAAACTTCATGTCTGGTCCCTGGACAGGACGCAGAGGTTCTTGGTAACCTACCCCAAGAGGTAGTGGACACCATCACTTCGGCGAAAGCACCGTCGATGAGACACGATTACGCCTTACAGTGGAACTAGTTTGTCGAGTGGTGTTCTTCCCGTCGAGAAAAACCCCGGAGATGCCCAATCAGAGTAGTGCTTTCCTTTTTGCAGCAAGGGCTGGAGCGAAGGCTGTCTCCCTCCACCCTCAAAGTCCAGGTTGCTGCGATTACTGCGTACCATGACCCCGTAGAAGGGAAGTCGGTGGGTAAGCATGAGCTGGTCATCAGGTTTCTTAGAGGGGCTAGGAGGTTAAATCCCTCCATACCCTCTTGGGAGCTGTCTCTAGTGCTTAATACACTACAGCAGGGCCCATTTGAGCCTTTGCACTCAGTCAAGCAAAAGTTTCTTTCATTGAAAACTCTGCTCCTGCTTGCATTGGCCTCCATCAAGAGGGTAGGGGACTTGCATGCATTTCAGTCGACGAATCGTGCTTAGAGTTAGGGCCAGCTGATTACCTGGGAGTCAGCTAAATTTGAAAGTTGGTTCCTAGCTATGTGCCCAAGGTTCCTAATGCTCCCTTCAGGGATCAGGTGGTGAACCTGGAAGCGCTGCCCCAAGAGGAGGCAGACCCAGCCCTAGCTTTGCTCTGTCCCGTCTGAACCCTGAGATGCTACGTAGACAGGACACAAAGCTTTAGGACCTCAGACCAGCTCTTTGTCTGTAACGGAGGCCGGCAGAAGGGGAATGTCTTCTCTAAGCAGAGGATGGCCCACTGGATTGTGGATGTCATCACCCTGGCTTATCAAGCACAGGGTGTGCCCTGCCCATTCAGGTGGTGCGCTCACTCAACTAGGAGTGTTGCATCATCCTGGGCGCTGGCTCGTGGTGCCTCGCTGAGAGATATTTGTAGAGCTGCGGGCTGGGCGACCCCCAACACATTCGCTAGATTCTATAGCCTTCGTGTGGAGCCGGTATCATCCTGTGTTTTCACCTCAAATGGGTAGTGGCACTGAGAGGCCCCAGTTAGTGTCGGCTTGCTAAAACCTCTTCAAGAAGGATCAGGGCCAGCACCAAGCGAGCGCTGAAGAGGGGGCGTCTGAAACATCGAGAGGGGGTGATCACATGAATGCATATAATACTCCCAGCTAGAAAATATATATAGCTATGGTACGTACAGTACGTTCCGTATGTTTAAACGCATTATAAACAAACATCTCAGTGCTACAACCACAAAAACTGCAGCTAGTGAGCAATGTACAGAGCTCTGAACAACCTTGCTATATATAAGCATGATATATTATATATATATATATATATATATATATTTTATATTATATATATATATATATATATATATATAAAAATCCCTATATCTACATATTAAAAAATTCATTATGACAGGCTTATACGTAGGTCTTAGATCAACAGATGTGTATATACACCATTTCAGAAATATTACTGCGAATGCGGGCATGTTACCACAACACCACCACCACCAAAATAAATTTATGCCTGATAAACCCTATATGTTCATTTAACGGGATATTAAAACAACCTGATAACAATAACTTCATCCCCATCACACCCGCATAGAGCCCTGCGCGGGACTGTTTTCTTCATCCCGCTCCCGCCCGCCTGCCCGCCGAATTTCTGACCATTACCGCCCGCTCCCGCAACGTATATGTTACACTCCCGCCCCGCTCCCCGCAATACGTATGTCCACTCCCGCCCGCACCCGCAAAACTCTGAGAATTTATTCCCGCACAATAATAGAGATGCATTGATTTTGGTGTCTTTCTCCCGTCCCGCAGGAAAAAAAAAAAAAAACACGTATTTTGTATTGATATATTCAAGAGATTCATGGGGTTGTTTGTTTCGTTTCCCTGGCCTGCATGTAAAAAAAAAGAAAAAAAAAAGACAAAACACACAATACATTCAAATATAATTTCGTTTTTATCAAAAACTTTGCACATAAAAATAGACTGCTTTGCAAAAAAATATATACATAATATGATAAACTAGGCTACATGAAAAACAGCAGTTTTACAATTATTAGCCAAATGTCGCAGGTATTCTGATACAAATAAGAATAAAAACATTCAAACTTAGGCAGCCTGCTCAATAACACTGGCATCATCACGCCTCTTGACCTAATTAACAAATGGCAACGAGGGGCTGTGCTCAAAAAACCAACACTAATAAATAACATAAAATAAACAACGTTAACGAATGAATTTAACAAATGAATCACTTTGCAATATTGCTGTGGAGGAAGAGAATGTTGCTGATCGACTGCGGTCCCAATCCCGTGCGTCTCTCTTCCAAGATGCGCCCACAGACACTAAAGGCCCGCTCTGAAGGCGCACTGGATGCGGGGATACTAAAGATGAAACGTGCCAGTTTTGATAGCGCTGGGAAGCGCGCTCTTGTTGAACTTTCACCATTGAAGCACGTTGTCTGGGTCTGGGTTATCAGAGAGCCGGGAGCTGAGATATTCAGCCATTTCATCATCGATCGGCTTTGGCACTGAAGCAACGGACGCATCGTCTTCCCAGTCTGCGAATCGTCCTGTACTTTGCTTTTTGGCTGGTGGCTCATCCTCTGCTGTGGCTGGGCCCAGGTGAAAACTGCATCTTCTGAATAATTTCCTTTGCGCCTTTGGATAGGATTTGATTTATATAAAAATTAATATGTATTTTAAAAACTCATCAGATTTTTTATTTATTCATTGTCTTTTATCTCCGTTTCTATTTTTTTTTTTTTTTTACTGCTTTTCACTTATTCTATTGTAATTGCACTGTGTTTTGTTTATGTCTGTAATAGGTTGCATATAGCCTACCTTTAACCACTTCATCTTTTTCATCTGGGGGCAGCATCCGTAGCATTCGCATTTTAGGAGTCAGGAGCGTTGCAATTCTGTACATCATGTGGAGAGGTAATGCAGATGTGTCACTGGTACCCATCAGTTCTTCCAGACGCGAGGCACACACATTGGCGACTCCAGAGAGCAAGGCTCGAGCATTGCTGCTTGCAGTGTTCAATGAGTTTCACGGACCACGGCAGTGGAATTGATGCGCTGGGAGTGAAGTTGTCGGACTCTAAGTCATTCGTAGCTTCCTTGAATAACTTAAGGAACGCAACTACTGTTTTTAAAGTGTTTGCATTGATCTGCGCAATTCTTTCATACTGGTTATTTCTAAGCAGTATTGTGGAGATCTCCTCTCATGCTGTTGCAGTATGGAATCCAGCATTTCATAATTTGAATTCCATCTTGTCTCGATGGATTGCTTGAGGGATTTTTGTAAGCTGTTTGGAAGACCTGAATGTTTGAAATATTTCACCAGTTTTTTTGCACTGGTCAACAGTTCAGACAGCTCAGTACTTTCAGCCAACACGTCTGGTGCAAATGCACTTGATAGGGTGACGTTCAGTATGTGCGCGTTGCAGTTCAGCCTGGTGTATCTACGCAGGGCAGCGACTATGTTGGCTCCACGGTTAGTGACAAACACAACACGGCCAGATAGAAGTGACGCATCTATTCCAAATTCACGGAGTTTCTGGAACAGCAGGCTCCTGATATTCTCCCCTGTCTTTGACACACCACTCTCAAAGGGAGCCGCGAATAACACCCTGGAAACGAGGTCGAAGTTGTTATTTGTATAATGGATGGTGCCGGATATGAAGGAAGTTTTATGATAATCCTCCGTCCATATATCGGTTGTGATGGCACATCCATATGTATCAATGATAGGCTTTATCTCCGCTGCCACTGACGCCTGCAGTGCTTGGGCTCGCCCCTCAACATGTCTGGATACAGTGGTTGGATGAGGTAAAACATCTTTAACATCAAATTTGCCATATTTAGCAGCGACATCAACAAAGTGTTGCGATATATCAACAAAGCCTTTCCCGGCGACGAAGTCATATGGCCTTATGTCTAGACAGCACATTTCCACACATTTCTCTGGTTTCTTGTTTAATGTGTGTAGGGAGATGTTGTTTATCCTTGAAAACCCAGCTTACTTTGACCGGGGAGAACAGAGCAGGTGTGTCGCCTTAACCCAGACGTGCCGGATTTGTGCCCATTGTAGAGGAGTATTTTTGCACATTTGTCACAATGAACAAAGTCCAGCTCCTTTCCATCTTTATCACAAACTGAGAGAAAACTTCTCCAAATGTCAGACTTTCCTTGCTTAGCTTTTGTGCCGTAAATACCTCGTTTGAGGTTCTTTTCTACATCATCTATTGACATCTTCTCCATCATGTCGCTAGGCAACCTCCCTATCCCGCGGTGTTTTTTTTTAGCCGCCCATTCCCGCCCGCAGCAAAATTCAAAACCGCCCGCTCCCGCGAGATTTGCGTTGGGTCCCGCGGGACCCGGCGGGACTCAATCCAAAAGCAAAACCCCCCATCAAACCTTTTTTAACATGACCAAAATATTTAATAACTTTAGCCTCAGTAGAGCTGCAATTGTCTCTTCGATGAGTGAAACCTCCTCAGCAATAACTCTTTCCATTCTTCTCTGATTTTTCTACTTAGGTCATTTTCCAACACCAGCTTGATCACATATGCTTTTCTTCTATGCAAAATGCTGCGTCTGTGCTCAGAAAATACATTCTTCAATGTAGAGAAAGAGTTCTCACACATAGCAGTAAAGGCCCCAACTGTTAGTGCATTTTTTAGGGCAGTCAGCACCACTGGCATGGCTTGGAAAATGCTGGAGTAACTTGAAAGAAGTTTGTCCAAAGTCATTTTCTCGTCCTGGCCTGTGCAAAATGTTTGCCAAAACTGACGTGCAACGGTGAACTGAGACACCATTTCGGTGTTTGTTAAATCCAGTAGTGGTTTCACTTTTCCTGCATCCAAAAAGTTTGCACTTCCAGGGTCAAGTGCATCCAAAGCTGTCATGTACTTGCTATTGCGTTCGCTGAAATGCACAGACATTTCTCCGAGAATGGAGTCAATAATGTTAAAATGGCATGCACTATGAACAAATGTAACTGATGATCAAAACAATGGATATAAGGCACTTCTCTGTTTAATTTGTTTTGAATATGTTTCTGCATGCCTCCTTCTCTTCCAGACATGACACTGGCCCCATCATAACACTGACTTAGTATTTTATTTGTATCGAGACAAACATCTGACAGCTCTTCAAGCACCATGTTAGTGAGTGACAGGGCATCACACTTGTCTGTGGTCAATATTGACAACAGCCGCTCTTTCACTGAGCAGTTCTGGTCTACATATCGAAGAACAACTGAGACATTCTCACTACCCATTGGGTCCTTGGTTCCGTTCAATTTGCTCTGTCATGATTGTACTCATCAATTCAATTAAATCATTTTGAACATTGTGTGATGTGTATGTAGCATTTTTTGGAATTGTACTGAAGGCCTGGGCTAGCTCTTTGTTTTTCCTCAGCATGTAATCAAATAGAGACAGGAATAGTCCACTGCCCGCTTGATCTCTGTCATCAACAGAATCAACTGCACCCCTCAGTGGCAGTTCGTTTGAGACCAGGAATTCAATAATGTCTATAATTGCAGACACATAAAGGCGGTTTCAAGAAAGCTGATCAGAATTAACTAGGGTTGAAATCTCCTTTCCTGTGGAACATCGCAACTGATGCTCTTTCCAAATAGCCATGCATGCCAGATGCTCTTTACTAGCATGTATGTAAAATCCCTTTGCTTTGCACCAAATTTCCGACAGGGGAATTAATATGCCGAATCTGCTTGCTCTGAATATTCTAGCCATTCTCTCTCATTGTACCAATACGGTGAAAATGACCGCTTACAGTCATTTTTATGTTGTTGTTTCTTTGGAAACTGCTTGATACGAACCTGGACTGGCTTGTCTTTACCGAGGTCCTCTGGGATTCTTGACAGTGGCGTTGAGTCCTTGCTTTTGGCGAGCTGAGTGTTTGTCAGTGGCGTAAGTGGGCCTTTACTGTCAGTGTCCACACTGCTTATTTGGAGCTCAGACCCAGAGGTAGTAGCAGTTGCTGTAGGTTCTTTCTTTTTAATCCACTTTCGAATGTCCATGGTGAAATTATGGAATGTTCTTAGCCTTCGTTTTTGCTTTCCATAGTGCAAGGAATTTTACTTAATGTTATTAGGGTGGGGGAGCACGCTTAATCAAGCGACCAATCAAAATTCGACTTTGCCTAACACAATGTCCTTAACTAAAATATTGCTATTTTAGCTAATTATTTAACATTAACATTAATGGTGATCTGAGGGGCGGGATAGTTCCGGTGAGGGGGTGACCCCTCACGCCCCCCTGTGGCGCCGGCCCTGTGAAGGATGGAGCTTCCACAGCATCCCTGTTCCAAGTGGAACAGGTACGTTTTCCCAGTGTTATCCAATCTCACTGAGTGGGTGGTGCTTCGACAATGGTGAATGGAACTTCTTGTTGTGAGCCCCGGCCTACACCAAAAAGGGGTGCAGTTGTCTCCCACAGGGCACTGGAAGGGGCAGCATCCATGGCACTTTGGTAGGAATCCCAATTCTTCCATCATCCGATTTGACGTCGAGAGTGACTGACAGAAAGGGAATGTCTCGGTTACGTATGCTTACCATCGTTCTCTGAAGGAGGGAACAGAGACGTCATGTCCTGTCAGCACGGCTGCTGAACCACCGCTGAGCGGCCGGGTCACTGGCTCGGCTCCTCAACGAAAACCTGTATGCATTGCACCTGCTGCCTTT
Organism: Cyprinus carpio; assembly: GCF_018340385.1. Taxonomy (NCBI): domain Eukaryota; kingdom Metazoa; phylum Chordata; class Actinopteri; order Cypriniformes; family Cyprinidae; genus Cyprinus; species Cyprinus carpio. Next base: position 26,537,641 of record NC_056576.1, read on the forward strand.
TTATGCTCACGCTGTGATCAGCTGCAGCTGGATGCAATATTTGCATGCCAATGTGCATTGGCTCGTTTAGTTTACACTGAAGTAGATTGGTCTATTGAAGTGATATCCCAATTCGTTGGTCATCTGGCGTGACGTCTCTGTTCCCTCCTTCAGGGAACGAGGGTTACCATATGTAACCGAGACATTTATGAAGGACAGGCTTTGATATATTGAAATTTTAAACATCTGGTTGATATGAAAAAAAAAAGAAAAAATCTGTTTTAATGACTATAGATACACATTTTAAAAGAATAAAAAGTTAAGTCAAAAAGATAAAAAGTTTAAAGATAGTTTAAAGTCTTCCTTCATCCAGACTTTAATCAAACACTTTAGATATACAAAGATGGTGCACTCCTATTACTTATGAATGGGAGAAAGTATAACATGCAATATGCTGCAATACTCCCGCCTTCTCAATTAAAGGGCAGATCGCCAGTTGGTAACGTCAATGCATCATTCTCCGGTTGCTATAGAAACACTCAGCGTTCTGAGACGCGCACTTAGGACTCACATGCACATTGGCTGCTGCTGTAGCCTGAAAAATAAGACTTTTTAATGATATTTGAGCATAAGAAACATCATTTATGAGGCAGTTGTTGTCAGATTTCATTGGTGATTTCAAATATGAAATTTAATCGTAAGCTGGGCGAATAGATTTGGAGAATTTTATGGTGCCCCATTCGAAGAGCTAGGATCTGCACTTGCATGTCTGAGAGGCATTTCAAAGTTGGCCGCTGAGTGAAATGACTTGTGTCCAGAGTCATCAAGCACGGCATCTGCATCAACATTTTGGTTAGGTCTAGATTTCTCTGGAGTTGTTGTACGTTGTAAAGGCAGTGAATATCTATTCATTTTATATACTATAGGTTATTATCTGCCAAAATGCATATTTGTCATGCCACAACTTGACAAATGAGATTGGGAGGCATTAGTACGTTTGGTTTGATTTGATTTATTAATTTATTTACACAATAACAATTTAAACTGTATTAAAATAGCTATGTTGTATGCATATTTACTTTTGAGTTGAAAATGTTATTAATAAAAAATAAATAAATAGTAAAATCTTTCAGTCGCCAGAGGCCTGGCCCCCCGCAAGCTACGCCCATGTTCAACACATGTACTTAAACAGTTTTAATGAAAATGTATGAAAATGTCCATCAGAAAGACACCTGAATCATGCATGACCACCGTAACTGTGTTATTACCGATGTTTATGGATTAACAATGTTGTGGAGTGTTAAAATCATTACAGATTATAGATGATACTGGAAATAAATATATTCACTAGCACACAAAATTCTACATACACACAAATATGTGTACTGCAATCAGCAAAAATATGACCAAACATTCCATTTTCATCATAGAACCTACTGTAACATTTCTGCTCTCATATAGTGACCTACACCTACAATCATAATAATGCCCCATCACAAATGCAACTACAGTATACACAAAGATGCACACTCTTCAGATATAAAGCTTCCTCTGGAACATCATTCGTCATCAGTTAATGGAAAGAACAACACAAGGACAAGTCTAATCATCATCTACTGCAGACCAGAATGGCAAGAGGAGAAGTCTTAAAGAGAGCTGAGAGTCACAGAACACACATAGAAATTAATTCCCTCCTTTCAGAATAATAATAAAAAAAATGTTTGATTCTGACAAGCAAGTATGAGGAGAGACCATTACAGAAAACACACACACACACACACACACACACACAACAATACTCTCAGGACTCAGACGAGAAATTATGAAGAAGTGAAAAGAATAAGATGGGCAGAAAAGCGCTAGAGGAAGAACAAAAGAGAGGCAGAGAAAGATGTCAGACAAACAGTGTTTGGTTAAATTGAGGTCTTGTGTTCACCAAGGCTGAATTTACTTGATCAAAATACATTAAAAACAGTAATACTGTGAAAAACCATTTAAAATAACTGTTTTGTATTTTAAGATATTTTAAAAACTTGATTTATTCCTGTGATGGCAAAGCTGAATTTTCAGCATCATTACTCCAGTATTCAGTGTCACATGATCCTTCAGAAATCATTCTGATATGCTGCTCAAGAAACATTTCTTAGAAGCATATATACTGAAATGCATTATTTTCTTAATATTTAATGCATCCTTGCTAAATAAAATTAATATATTTCAATAATCACATGTCCAGTATACTAAATATTAATGTCTTCCATTACAAGTAATGATCCTTTTGTCTCTGCCACATTTATTCAGCCCACGTTACACCCATACAGTCAGTCATAATTAACTCTGTCATCAGGGCCGGTAGCCTAGTAGGCCATTACTTGGCCTGTAGTTTCTTGTCCCGGCCCTTTGCTCTAATGCTTTATCAGGCTGAGGTACATCACCTCTGGATTGCTTTGTCAATACGCTGACCGGGCCTGACCTGGCTTGGGCATCTCTAACCAGACAGCCTGAGTGACAGGTCGAAGATGGCTGATAATTCACAGAAATTGGAAGTGTGAAATCTTTAAGGGCCACTTCTCACGGCTGCCAAATGCCAGGGTATCTCTCCATCAGTATACTGTTCTCACAATCTCAGGCATTGTTAATGGTGGCCTGTCTGTCCATCAAGACCCTGCTTCTGCTGGGATTTATCCCCTGTTTGCTTCCTTATCTCAGCTGGCTGGTTGCACTATCCTAGCCTAACGGGGCTGCTGTGTACCTGTATATATGTGTGTGCATGGTTCAACTGAAAGGAAATGAGCTTCAGCATGAGCGTGTCCTCACCCTCTTTTTCTCACTTTCCTATGTATTGTCAAGGTAGAGTAGTTCAAGTTTAACGTCTTCTGCCTTAAAGGGATGGTTTCCCCAAAAATGAAACTTGTGTCATCATTTACTCATCCTCATGTATTTCCAAACCTAAAAAGCAGTGTGGTCCAAAACAACATATTGGCTGCCATTGTTTGATTTCTCCCTCCCTCTCTCTCTCTCTCTCTCTCTCTCTCTCAAAGATGATTTCCAGCTTACATCAGTGTCTTTTGTAAGTTTATGTTTGTCTGCATGCCAAGCTGGAAGCCCATTTTTACCTGAAAGTAAACATTGAAACAATTAATTTTGCAATAAAGTTTAAAATATGAATTAAACTCACATTGTAAGACATACAGAGTATATATTATTTTTTATAAATAAAGTAATAATTATTATAACTACCACTAAAACATAAAAATAAAAACATTTTATTTAATTGAACTTTTACTAAAATAACAAAACTCTAAGTAAAACAAATTATATATATAAAAAATAATAATAAAAATGACAAAAATTCAACAAAAGTACCAAAACTTTAAGTTAAATTCAAATTGAAATGGAAAATATAAAAAGCAAAAATAAAAATTCAAAATATGAATAAAAACTACAGTAGTATCTCAGTGATACTAAAATAACTCAAATTTAATGATTCAATGACATTTCAGTTGTCAAATAAAAATTGCAGATTGTGATATCTTAAGTTGCAATTATGAGAGAAATATATTGTGACTGTGAAATATAAATTCACAAATATAACAAATAAAGTTTCAAAGTCAGGAACAGTCTTCCGTACATAGAAAGTATTTTAACATTTTCTTTTGACATTGCTAGGAATGAACTCCTTTCTTACTTCTGTGAACTGTTCAGTACCAAGTAAAGATCTAGGCCATTTTATTACTTTTATAATTAGAGTCAGACAAATTTAAACAGCCTAAAAATTAAACCAAATTTGAGGTTAATTATTAGGATGATAATTAGCTTCATGATTAAGAAGATAAGAAAAGAAACAATATTTTACTTGTTAGATTTGGTCAAAAATACAAAATGGCACAATCTCCTCTGGGTCCAGACTGAGATAGAATCAAATATTCATGTCAGTTTGACATACTGCTGTTAATATTACAGTCAGTGTGACTGGCAGCCCCAATTAATGTGAATTTATCTCTATACAAGTGAACATGCAAGATAGTATGTTAATTAGCATGAACAATTAGTGATTTTTAAAAATATCTATTGTAATGACAATGGAAATGTTTCTTTTAAATTGTCACCAGCTCTTTGTCATGATTTCTTTATGGATAATGGCCAATTTTAATATTTTATAACGAAAGTACATTAAGAAGTGTGTATATAAATATGTCTAAAACTAGCTGTGCCCCAGCAATAAAACGGAAGAACATCACCTCATGGGATGTTTAGAATCAGACATTTTACAGCAAAAGCTGATTCATTTTTAAACACGCATTTTGTTGGTATAACAAATGAAGCTGAACAATATGACTTGCTCCATACAGCAGAAATAATGAGCAGCACGCTGAAAAGCGACTGTCAGCTGCTTCTAGCTGAGGAAGCGGCTTCCTCAATCTGACACAAACACTCAGAGATGTGAACTGTATGTTGAATTGCACTGAACAAACCCAGTCTCTTCCGAACCTCATGTTGTCACTCATTCTACTTACACCACATGCAAACCAGATAGTTCCCACTCGCTCTCTCCAACGGAAGCTATCACTCTCTGCTGGAACTAAAGGAGGTGATAGAGATGGAGCAAAAACAAATGGTAGAGAGGGAGTGGGTGATGGGAAGAAGAAACAGGAAGTGAGGGGGAGAGATTGAGAGAGAGGAAGACGCTCCACATCTGTTAATCCAAAGAAGCTTAGTTAGGCTGAGAGTTTGTCCTGTATTTGTTTGTAGGATGGAAAGCTATGGGAAGAGAGAGACACTTCCATATTTAGCTACTGAGAGGTTTAAAATCTCAGCCAGCCTTTACTGTCAAAGAAAGTGAGTTCCCAGGCCGACACATCTCAAGCTGTTCAAATACCCATTAGGATGTTTTGTTTCCCATGCGCCCTGACAAAAAAAAAAAAAAAAAAAAAAGGAAACGTGAGCGAGGGGAAGCCGATGGAAATTTATCAACAAACTTATGTGATATTTAATGATCCTTGTATGCGAAGGGAAAGACCACAGCCTGATTCGCCTCTGCCAAATACCGATCCCCTAACTTAATTTCCTACCCAATTGCTGTTTTACAGTGCATAGTACAGTGATACCAGCTAGTAATATAGAAAACAGATTGCCTGTGCAGCCATGTGGATCAGACTGTTATGGGGCTGGGGAGAACCTGTAGTCTCTAGGGGGGGTCTGTCGGTGGGCTTCACTAAACCAACAAACCCAGGCGCTTCCCTCATCCCTGACTGGCAGCAGCTGGCTGGATTGGGAAGAGATTGAGATTCCAGAGCTGGAACTGTGTCAGAGACGTACTTTAGGTTTAACTTCAGTGGTGTGTAGACAGTTCTGATACGTTTATTATTAGAGAATATTCATGTGCATAATTGTTGCCTATAAGGCTACAGAATGACTGATTGTGTAGATTTATCAGAGCATTTACAATGGTTTAGAGCAGAGTTTTATGAGTGAATTTCACAAGTTTACATTGAAAACCACAAACTTTGGTACAGTGAAGGGGAGTCAATAACTAAAGTAGCTACTTCACTGCATTTTTTCAATAGCATGATAGTAGTTCAGCTGTTTTAAAGTAGCTCATCTAATAACAAGCAAACACTGCATCACTTTTTGTAAGTCACATTTCCAGTTTCTTTGAATGATCCATTTTAACCACTTAAAAGAAAGTTGTAGTGATATTTAAAATAATTTTGCCATACTATTGCCCCATGATTTTCTCACACACTCATACAGTGAAAAGTGAATGGCACCTGTTGTGTTTGCCATTTTTTTTCTTTGATACAAATATCAGTGCAGTGTTCAAATCTCTCTCTCTCTGTGAGTAACCCTTGTTTGAGTTATGTGCATGAGTGTGTTGAGTCATTATAACCTGATCCAGAGAAACTTACATTGTCTAATGAGCATGCTGTTGAAAGCCTGTTGAAAGTCGTTTAGCAAGTCTATCGTTCATTTGTGTTCATATGAATATTCAGTTACTATGAACATTCTGAATATGTGTAATAATAAAAACATAATACAAATGTGTCTTTCCATTTAAAATGGATAAAAATATCTGCAAATCCACTTTAAAAAGCTCTATATTAGTTCTTAAATTAGTATGTCCCTTTTTCATTTGTGTTTAGTACAAAACGTATTATATATATATAATATATTTAGAACAGCTTGTTTATGTTTGCTAGTGAGTAATATATTTTAGATCAAAGATAGAAATGCATGGAAAAGGTACATTCAGAAAGAGGAAATGGTCTCTCCCTACGGGCAGAGGTAGGATGTAAAACAATCTCCCTTCAAACCACATCACAAGGGTTTCTGCCAAGAGCCACCAGAACTGACCCTTGAGGCGCTGCCAGTATTTCTCATAACCATTCCACAGAATGAATCTTCCATTCTTGGCATTATCACATGTTTTATATATATATATATTTTTTTTTTCTATCCTCCCACTCACAGGGCAGTGGGAATTATCTTTTGCTTCCTACATTCTTCAGATATTTGATATTATTTATATCTACTTTTGCAAGGGCTGGCCTTAGTGCACTGTTTTGTTTCATTGTTTTGATTTAATACCAGTTTTTCTTTTTCTTTTTCTTTTTTTTTTTTGGGGGGGGGGGGGGGGGGGGGGGGTCGCAATCTAATGTGTTGTTTTAAGGGGTCTTTTCCAACCCTCTTTCTTCATAATAAGTGCAGTATTTTAAGCAGTGTTACATTTTGAAGGGTAATTGCTCTCAGTTTCTTCATTTCTTCACTCTGTTTACTGCACAGACATCAGGCTTGTGCTATATTTACCCATCACCTTTTGCTGGTTTATCACTCTGGCATGAAATGGACACCAATAAATCATATTTGTTCTCTCAGAGGTACATAAATCGACATATGAACTCATAAATTGTGGATTTACTGCTTAAGATAAGTGGGGGAAATTGGTTGTGTGTTTTGAGCCAATCACTGAGCCATTTTATTTGATTTTCCAGGTCCTTAAAAACATTGAAAACACTCTTACAGCCATAATTTGATATTGCTGTACAACTCCAGGCCATCATTTAAGAGATCCATTTGAAAATGTTTGATATGAAAACACTAGTGTTGTCCATGTTTGCACGCCCGTATCCACAGACAGAACCCTGCCAGGCTGTGCTAACTTCTTTTGCAGCACCCTGCTCCTCTTTAAACACGTTTTTTTCCCTCCATTCAGTTTCTGCTTTTTCCCATTGCTGGATTTGTGCACAGAGGGCGATTCGAAATTAGTCCTGAACTTCAAGCAAAGGTTAATGCTATTCACTGTTTTTCTTTTTCTTCTCCTCTCTTTCTGTTCATATTTTCTTGTGGGCCGAGCCACCCACTTAGCTTAAGGTCACAAGCTGAGGCTAATACTGCGTGGAAGGGGCTGCCCGCAAACTTGGGATCCCTAAGATTAGATGTCCTGCTGGCCTACAACACATACCACCTCACTTGCCAAGTCAAATAACACATTTAGTGAATTGGAAATAAGATTTAAGTGGCTCAGGACAATGCTGCCAACCCTGTCATCTTTTTTCCCTCAGCCATTTCTTTGTGTATTAGTGGGTGAAACGGCTCTTGTTCACAGTTAGGAGTTAATCGTTTTTTTTTTTCCTCGATTATTTGAAAACAGGTGAATGGAGAGCCAGGGATAAAACCACTTCTGGCTAAAAGGAGAGAAAAGGTGCAGTTATGTGCTACATTGCATTTGTTTCTCCGCTTTCTTTCCTCAGACTTTTTGTCTTTCTTTTGCTCTTTCACTTTTTCTCTCTTTATTTTTGGATAATAACCATTTTCAAGTTCTTTGGCCAAGTGTGGGGCCTTCAGATGTTGGCATTTGATTCAGAGATCCTATTTTCTTTTATTACATATATGTATATATACATATCTTTATTACATATCTCTCTACATATCTCTGTTATTACATAACAGTTTTTTTTATTTTAAAGGGGTCATATGATGCAATTTCAATTTTTCCTTTGGAATGTTACAAGCTCTTGGTGCATAAAGAATATTAAGATTAAAGTCTCAAATCCGAAGAGATATTCTATAAAAGTTGAGACAACCATGCCTACCTAAAACGGCTCTTTCTAACACGCCCCCACATGTCTACGTCACTGTGATGAGAGGGGTGGGGCCGAGAGCCATGGGAATGGAGCGAGGCCGGTGCAGGCCTGGTCCTCTCTCATCTTACACATTCGTCACTCCTCCTTTTATCTTTCCAGAGCTCTTCCATGGGACTCTAGACCAGTGAGTGGCGCAGGTGTCGTGCATTATCATTAACTCCACCAGCCTCACTCCGTTCCCATGGCTCTCGGCCCCGCCCCCTCATCACATTCACGATGTGGAAAATTTGCAGAAAGCCGCCCGAACGTGCAAAGAAAGAAGGCGTAACTTTTATTCTCTCTGTTGCCGCCGCGGCCATGTTGTGGAGATGCTGTGTGTTTTCTTGTGAAAACGAAACTACTTTGTTTGGCCTTCCAAAAGAGGACACGACTAGAAATCAGTGATTAAGTTGTATTTACAACACTGTTCCAGAACAGTTCAACCCAAATATACAGATGTGTGCAGTGCATTTTATGGAGGATGAGGACTGTTTCCTGTAAAAGTAGCCTACAATGCCTGCGTCTGTTTCTATAAAGTGGGGCAGTTCCAACTTTGCAAGGAAAGTCTGGCGCTTCTGACACACAGTCTGTAAGTACGTTTTCATATTTAAATAATTTGCCACTGACGATTTAAATGTGAGTTTTGAGCAGTGTAGAGTAGGCTTGTTGTTTGTCATTTCTCCGATCACAAATGCAGACATGGTTTTATGTTTACGCGTAAAAAGACAGTACAAGTCATTATAATCAGTAATTATGTCCCCACTGGATGCAACAAATGCCTCGTTTATAATGTCTCGTCGCGCCGAGACATACAGCATCACAGTATGGTAAGGGGCATAACATTTCTGTCACACTCTTGAGGTATTTGGCCAATCACAATGCACTGGATAGCTGGCCAATCAGTGTACACCTCGTTTTTTTTAGAATGACAAGCTTTGTAAAAATCAATGCGTTTCAGAAAGGCGGGGCATAGAGGAGAAACAATAATGTAAATTATGTGGAAAATACCACATAAACACATTGCATTACACCAAATACACAAAATAATGTTATCTTTAGCAATGTCATATGACCCCTTTAATATATTTCATTTTTTTTATTTATTCCTGTAATGTTATTGCAGCAGTCATTATTCCAGTCTTTAGTGTCACATGATCCTTTAAAAATCATTCAGATACACAGATTTGGTGTTTAGGAAACATTTCTTATTATTATCAATGCTGGAAAAAAAAAAAAAAGTTGTGCTGCTTAATATTATTATTATTTTTTATTTTATTTTATTTTTTTGTGGAAACTGTGATACTTTTTTTCAGGATTCTTTAGTATTATTATTAATTATTTTTTGGGAATTTTTTTTTATTAGAAATGTCTTTACTGTTGATAAATTTAATGCATCCTTGGTGAATAAAAATATTTCTTTCTTCTTCTTTATTTCTTTCTTTCCACATTTGGAAAAAAATAAATATATGGCAATATTTCTTGAGTGCATTACCAGGAAAAGAGCTACTCATGGATGTTTCCTTGCATTAATTTAATCAAAATACTAGAAATAGTAGTTCCAATCTGTGCTCTGACATCTCAGCTGCCTACAAAACAATGCTTTGGAGGCTGTGCTAAAATTATGCTAACTGCTTCAGAGCCAACAGCACAGTGCTACATGTTTGCTAAGCATTATGTAAGAAAAATCAGCAGCACCCGTGCACTATGTGACAGGCATCTAATGAGGGCCTAATTAATCTTGCTGCTTTTGATGACATAAGCATGTCTGGATCAAGAGTCTATGGCGAACAGCTTGTTTTTACACTTACCTCAGTGACAAGTGCCTAATGAATCACCACTGCATGTGACAGTTTGTTGCATTCAGTCAAGGTATGGGATACATCACAGACACTTTATGTATTTGTATGTGAAGCAGCAATGATAAGAGAGGCTAATTAGCATGTTGATTTCATTTGGATGACATTAGGATACTTTGGGAAAGAAAATCAGCAAAAACAGAAAATTAGAATTTACACTGTAAACATGATTTATTTTTAAGTTGTAAATAAAACAAAATAAATTTCAGTGTTAATACTTCAAAATTTCACATTTTGTTTAGTATTTGTGAAATAATAAATTATTTAGTAATTATTTGTGAAATTCACTAGTAATATCTGAGTGAAAATTGTTTCACAGTAAATCCTACACCAGCTTTATTATTATTATTATTATTAGTAGTAGTAGTAGTAGTAGTAGTTAATAAATGGCATTTAAAAAAAAATACAGTATCTGACAATGTTTTATAATTCTGCATTGTGGAAAAAAAAAGCAAAAATTAAAGGGAAAAAAATATTTTGTATTACAGAAAAAAAAAATATATATATATTGTTTCAAAACACCAAATAGTCTCCTCAAACTCACACTATTGGTTGAGTTAAGTTGGGGTTGGTTGGATAGTTAAACAAAGTAATGTTCTGATTTCTCCACAATGCCAGTTTTGCATCTTTTCTGGGTAGAAAAAAAAAAAAAACAACCTACAAATTGCTTAGTTAAGTCTGTTTTACACTGAGAAAAGTTATGTTTAACACACCCCCACACACACACAAATACTTACTACATGTCAGTGCAGTGTGTGCCTTTCACGAAGAACAAGAAAATATAAAATACACTATACTATTCACTGAAGCACCAAAATAGCAAGCAACTTTAAATTATAATAAAATGACATTGTGTTAGGGCCAGGGACTGGCCTCCATTTCCATAATAAAATAATCACGTGATATCAGTCTGAAAGTGTTTGAGCCTGAAGGAGTATAGAAACTTCTGTAAAATCTGTTTGAACTAGCAGTTGAAAATGAAGCCATTGGAGCAGGAAGTTCCTGCAGCTAGTAAGCTGCATGAAGTGGGGTCAAAACTGTGCTGGAAGAACCACTAGCTAACTCTCGTCTGGAGTCCCCATAGCGCTGTACTGTGGCATCAGTTCAACAACTAATTTGTGGTGCATTTGCAAGAGTGAAGCTGGGAGAGTGGCTGTGTGTTGGCTGGCGGTTAGAAGCAGCTCAGATCAGGGTGCTGCTTGCAGGGACCAGCTGGTTTGGAGCACCCTGGACAGGGTCCAGGCCACCCACCACCTCCCTCCATCCCCTCCCTCACTCTACATTTGATCTAGCTTTGATTTTGTTATGTTTCTGAGGGCCAAAGAAGAAAGACAGGGTCAGAAAAAGGGGAAATAAGTTTGTTTAGGGAAGTTAAGATGAGTATAACAGATGTAGCGTAGACATGAAAGCAATTATGCTTTAGTTTTGGGAAGCGTTTTCTTGAGTTATTTATGTATGCATGAATGTTGTGTGTGTGTGTGGCCTTTTGGGGAAAAAATATTTAGTCAGTTATCCAGATAAATTTAGACACATCAATAGGTCTATAAAGGTTTAATTAAAAAAAAAAAAAAAAAAAAACTGGAAAACACAAAAAGGAACTTTTTTGAACAACACTTTTGTCAAAAAATAAGGCTTATCAAATATTGAAGTGAATAATTTTCTAACTGAACTAATATATATATATATATATATATATATATATATATATATATATATATATATATATATATATATGCACACACACACATCATTGTATTTTTTTTTCATTGGTCAAAATCTGATTATACAAAACAACAACAAAAAAGATGAATTTACACTGATCCAAAAAAAAAGTTGTTAAAACTTAGATTTGCTTTGGTACAACATGGCTTATGAATATGTTGGTTTTTAACAGCAGCATGTATGCATTCTCATGACATCACATCAGCTAATGAGATTACAATTTGCTAATTAACAAAAGTCGCAATTCATTGTGACACATAAGCACATATTGGTTGCCTGTAAGAGGGGAGATTAGGAAACTAGGAAAACCTTTGTCCAGTTAATGATTGTTACTATCTTGTGTCATGCATTAATTAAGCCATCCATTGTTACTTTTAATAGACAACTATACTATTAAAGACAATTAATATAACTGTAAATTAAATAAATATCAAAAAGCAAATATTTGAAGAGCATAACAGAAATTGATTATTTCAAGACCGTAGCATTTCCATAGAGCTGTAATGATGCAGTAAATAAATACATAGCCTACAAATATCTATTTAATTCAGCACTGACAGAATGAGGTGATAACTGACCTGTAAAAGGCTGAATCTGAAATGATTAATTCTGCTAAACATGGAATAAACGTGACGGGAAATCACTGCTAAGCTGGGCTACTTTCACATCAAATTTATTCTAAACCTGTAACGCAGTGACAGATATTGCTACACTCTGTCTGAATTACAGAATTACACAGCCTCTTGCTACAGAGAATATAGACATTGTTTTCTGTTTATAGTTGCTCTTTCAGTTCTGCTACCAAGTTGGTGCTATTCGTTTGCCATTATAATAATGCCCAAAATAAACCTTGATCTCCTTCTGTTGGCTTTTTCAGCTTGAGAGAGAATTTTTCACAGTCCATTAACAGAGCATGGCCGGCATGGCTGGTGTTAATACTTGTTCAGTTACCGTGGCACTCAGCTTTATAACTGTCTGTTTATCAAGAGAGAGGTTTTACCCTAATCCATAATGGCCTGCATTCGGTGATTGCTGCCGCACTGTTGGTGCATTAATTGAATTCATGTGCAAAAGTTATTTTGCTTGAGTGAGTAAATTTGCTACATTTATGTAACAACATAAAGTTATTTATTTATGTATTTATTTTAATGCATTTATTTATTCCTTTTTTTTTAAATAGGAATTCCTCTTATTATTATATAGATAAGAACATGCTTTTTCCTCTCAAACAGAAACATGTTCTTGGTCACAGCTCTGAATATTGTTATGTAGCTTGAGGCTTGTATTTAAAACCACTGAATAAGTTCAATCAAATTATTTTAATTGAGTGCTGGATCAGTAATTACAGGTTGGAGTCATTTAAACTGCCCTGGAAGTCATGTGATCGTGGGCATATTAAAAGTTTATGTCCAAGATAAAATTAATGAAGACGATTGTAATCTTCGGACTGCCTGAAACAATACAGCGATGTGACTTGAGTGATGTGAAGAATACATCATATTCGATAGTCAAATGCCTGAGAAAAAAATAAAAATAGGATCGTAGCCGTTCACCAGAATCTCCGGCTGATGCCCTCATTTGCACCTGGGTCTGTGCCATACGCCAAGGCAAATGTTAGGTAACTTTAAATGCCACCAAGCCTGTCAGGAACGCAAGCGAATTATGAGATGTGTGTGACAGCAGAACCGTGGCTATAATCCTGTTTACCCACATCCGCATCTTCTTGTCACGAAGCATAAATGCAGGAAGAGCGGTTCGAGGGGCATTCGAGGAGGAAATAAACTCGCACGTGTGCGTACGTCGGATGCGAGGACATCTTCGCAGCGCATAATTCAATATGACTAATCATGGTGGCCACTGCCAACTCAGGAGCTCCTCTGACAATCTCAACCCAGCGGTATTTCGATAAAGCCAAAAAAACAGTGAGAGGGGGAACCGGGGCCAGATGTAGTTGGGGCACGTACCTGGGAAGCTCTGCATCTCGGCTGGGCACCTGTCCATGCCCGGCTCCCTGAGCTTAATCCTCCATTCACAGCTCTGGAGAAAGTTGGCTCCCAGGCCCGGCTCCTCTCCCTCTCCTCATCACGCGGCTCTCGCCCTGCTAATCGGCATGCCAGGAAGCAGCCTACAAAAGGCAGCAGGAATTTACAGTAATAATCAGCCAGGAAATAAGCAGCACCTATGCGTTTTTGAACACACAGGGGCTTACGAAAATTGATCGTAATGGCTTTCATCACCATTACTGATGCTTCATGCCTCACTTGCAGGTATTGTGAGAAAAGCAGGTCATGTCTTAATCTCTTTGCTGTACCCATATAAGGGCATAATCCCATATGCACTGGTATTGAGGTGAATTTGCATATCTTGGGAGGATTGGAGTGTGTGATATATCATTGAACAGGCATATTTTCAAGTACTTAGCATTACTTAGCATGGTTGTGTGTGTGTGTGTGTGTGTGTGTGTGTGTGTGTGTGTTTTCTCAGCCTAACGTAGGAGACACAGTTAGATGACACAGTGCCTTAGTGAACCCACAACTTGCTAGTGAGCTGCCACTATATTGCTATTAAGAATAATGGATTCAATTTGTGGCAGTATTCCCTCTCACATTTTAAAGGTAAAACTTAATTGGTCCTCTTTGATTTGTGGTATTGACTAAATACAACTTTTCAGCACAGTGTGGTAGTTACTGTGCACAATGCAACTGATTTGTTTTGATTTTTCTTTCATTGCAAAAAAAATTAGCTAAACTACAGTACCAATTACCTGACAGAAAAAATAAATAAATGGTAACTAGTTATGTTGCAAATGGCAAAAGTAGTTTGCTAAAGTTTAAGCTGCTTGTTTTTCTTATACATACTAAATATTAACAGGTAGTATTAATATCGGGGCCTGCACTGCAAACTATTTTTTTTTCTGTTAAGATATTTGTTTTGTTAAGGAAAAATGAATGGAAAAGTGTAAAGAATTCAAAAACGTGAAGTGTTTGCCATTTTCTGACCATACAGAGTAGTTTAAAAATACTCTTTTGTGCTCAAACAGAAGAAAGGAAGTCATATTTGGAAAAACTTGTGTGTGAGTTAATTGATGACCATTTTAAGAATTTTGGGGAGAATAACCCTTTTAATAGCTGAGAGAAAATACAGGTTCTGTGATATAAAATATCATCAGGGAAAATATAGCATTTAATCATGTCAACTGTGACATTTCCCAGTAGAAAGATGGTAACAGCACAATTTTTTTAGTCAGCTGGCCAATACTGACATTACTATGGTATGGCATTCGGTTATAAGCAGCCTTGTTCTCCTTAACCACATAATTATTTTGTAGACTGTGCTAATGCTCTCCCAGTATAAGTCACATGACCTTAGGCGAGTGCTCGGCATAGTAATCTTCTCTAATATCTAATATCTAACATAACCAAGTATCAAGCTTTGGATGAAGTTCCTGAAATGTTAATCATCCGAAACTTAACCATTGGCCATTGTCGGAGAGGTCAACAGAAACACATTAGCTAATTGGAGATTGGCATTTTCTAGTTAGTTTTAAAGATGACAAGAACAAAGAACACAGGCTTTCTGCACTCTATTCATTGGCTGCTGCTTTGTGCACTTGGACTGCAGTGTGCTGTGAATGTAATTACTACTTATAAAGAAATCCACCTTTAATGCATATCTGCGGAAATAGCTAAAGAGTTTCAGTCAGGACAATGCACTCTATCTGCACTAGTACCCTCACTTTCTAACAGGGAGGATAATGGTGCATCCTCATAGTCATTAAGACTTTATCTTTGCACTTGATCAGTGGTTAGTATAGAAAGGTTACCAGTATTATATAATTGTATAATCAGTATAATATGTATATTGTCTTTAATTAAATCATAAGTTTTCTTTGTTCCATTTAGAACCAACCATTTTTGAAAATGTTTTTGAAATGTCTTATGCACACAAAGGTTACATTTATTTGATCAAAAGTAAAACAATAATTTTGTGAAATATTACTATTTAAAATTTAAACTCTTTTTAATTTGAATATAATTTAAAATGTAATTTTTACCAGTGATGCAAAGCTGAATTTTCAAAAGCCATTACTGCAGTCTTCAGTGTCACATGATCCTTCAGAAATTATTCTAATATGTAATGTAACATTTCTCATCACATCTCAAAAGTTGTACTACATAATTTTTGTGAATACATTTTGTTTTTAGAAAGTTCAAAAGAATTGAGAAAAGATTTTCAGAAAAACTAATTAATATATGCAGGTTTTAAACGGTGTTCTGGTTTTTGGAGCATGGCACAGGATAGCATGGACTACTAGTTGTAATCCCGCACCAGCCAATTCAGAGTCTCTCAAATTGTCAAAAAAGGAAAGACACCCTTGAAAGATATAGATAGGTCTTTGAAACTTTTAAGGCTTTAAGATAAAGCTGGCAGGTTATTACACTTTTCAATTCCAGAGTCAAATATAAAAATTTCTATTATAAGGACAATTAATTACCTTGCAAAATGGCAAATGTGCATCCTTGTCAGGTGGAGTGTACTCTGATGGCCTTTCCTCAAACACTGGACGGGCAGATTTGATCTCTGCTAATGGTTCTTCTGGAAAGGGTAATTACGCCATGGTCAAAGCTAATTTGCTCTCTGCCAGATGAACTGTTGTATTTTATTGTAGGCTGACATTTGAAAGTAATTATGGTACTGTTGACCCTGGACCATTCCGGTTTGTAGCACTGTCTTTGGTGTCCTAGCTCTCTCCTTCTCTCTCTCTCTCTCTCTCTCTCTCTCTCTCTCTCTCTCTCTCTCTCTCTCTCTCTCTCTCACTCTAGTTCCTTGGCTGGTAGTCAGAATTGTAACAAGCCAATGACACGGACCAGGAACACCATATGGGGCTCCAGTGAACAGCCCAAATGCACTTGCTCCGGCTTCATCAACACCCACTACTGAACACGTAGCAAGTGGCGCGTGATTTTCATCCATGTCTCATCTCTCTATTCACTATTCTGTGTAGATCCATGTTTCGGTAAGTGTGCCATTATGTGCATCAGTGATCACCTCTGTGTGGCCTTTTTGCTGGTGAATTAGAATAAGCAAAAGGTCACAACGGGTTTCCCTCCCAATATTGCTCGCTCCAAATGAAGTGCTCGATGAGAGCAATTATGGATATTTTCAATCGGCTCTCACTTTTGAGTCTGTGAATACAGTAAAAAATAAGAATCAACAGGGCTTGTGCATGGCTTTACTGTGGGCAATACATATTCATTAAAAAAATGACATACCTAATGTAATGTGGTATTCTAAAAGGAATAGTATTGTCGCTTCAGTTTCTTTCTTTCTTTCTTTCTTTCTTTCTTTCTTTCTTTCTTTCTTTCTTTCTTTCTTTCTTTTTTGATTTCTTTTTTCTGATTTCTTTACCCCCAGGGACCCAGTGACTTTATTGTACAACTAAAACATTATAAAAAATATCAATACAATTAAATTCAAAAAGTTCCAATGTCCAATGTTGTTTTGGACCCCAGTGACTTTATTGTGCAACTGAAACATTGTGAAATATTATTACAATTTAAAATAATAGTTTTCTATTTTAATATAGCATTTTGAAATATTATTACAATTTAAAATAATAGTTTTCTATTTTAATATAGTTATGTAACTTATTTATCAGCATCAGCAAGAATGACAGTTACGAAAGGTACTAAAAATCCTTCAGAAATCATTGGAATATGCTTATTTGGCGCTTCTTGAATATGCTTATTATTAACACAAATATTTCCTATTATTGTCAATGTTGAAATCTATTCTGGAGCGAAGTGGCCACCTCGCTTGGAAAGATCGAGATTTTTTAGATTGATTTTGATCACCCCCGTTGAAAAAAAAAAAATTTCAAAAAAAATTTAAACATCATCATACATCAATTAAATGTCATCCTTTTACCAAATTAAAAAATCTTTGAATAACAAAAAAAAGAATTTCTTACAAAAAAATAAAAATAAATAAGTAAATAAAATAGGAAATAAAGCATCAGCAAGAATACTGACCGAAAGGTTGAAATCTTGGAATGTTTATTTGGTACTTCTTGATACTGTATATCCCACATTTTCATCTGCAAAAATCAAAGATTCTTTTTATTATAAAAAAAAAAGTAAATATACATTTAACTGTCATCTTTGATATGGGTCTTTGCTGATAAAATTTGAATTTCTTATATATAAATAAGTATAAAAGGGAAATAAATCTATATTGAACTATATACTATATCCCACATATAAAATATAAATATATATATATATATATATATATATATATATATATATATATATTAAAAACAATTAATTAATTATAGCCATATGTATATAACAACTCTTAAAGTAACAACCAGACCAATCAAACCTTAATCTTTCACTGCATTTTCTGTAGCCATATTAATATCCCAACTCTGTTAGTAAGAAGTGGATTAATCCATCCTGTGTCTTTGTTAAATTACAAGACATTTTAATCAGCGGCGGGAATTATGTTAGTCCATTGGTAATGATTGCTGACAAATGGTCCCACAATTGAACCTAAAGTCAAGCATTAGCTAGCGTGACAACCTCCAGCACTGAAATCACCCGGAACATCACAATCCCAGGTAGCCTTGCCAAGTTTTCTTAATTCGTGACACATTCGGTTTCTTAGGCTGGAGCGAGGCTATTATTATTAGCCTTTATTTCTCTCATGCTCCGTCGTTCTTGCTATCTCTCATTGGCCATCCTCGCGCTGAATGTAATAAAGACTGACACTTGTGACACTTCAAACATGTAGCCACCAACAGCTCCGTGACAACAAAAGGAGTTCTCAGAGCAACACAAATTAATAGTGGGGGAGAAAGAGAGCTTGCTTGGGCCAGCTCAGCAGGTGTGCTCCCACATCTTTGCACCTCTTAACACCCCCTCTCATTCCGCCTGACACATCGGACAATGGCACAAAAAGCCCTTTACTGACGTCCGCACAATGCGCCAGGCGAGGAGACAGACCAATCTTTTTTGTGCCGCTGCTGTTTGCAGGAATACGCCGGGGTAAACACTCTCCATTGTGAGCCGGCTGCACTCGAGAACATGATGAAAGTAGAAATTTGAAGGGCCTGGGATTGAGACCATGGCTGGATTTGACAGTTCTTACCTAAGAGACTGATAACCATTTCAGCGTGCACCGATCTTTGCATATTGAATGCTTTTCTCTAATCAAGCTCATTAGCATAATTTATATCGTTAGAGATGCGTGTGTTGTGTTAGTGCGCACTTGTAATTGATAACGCGTACGCCCATATTTTTCCTCCCAAAACGAGGTCTTGTTTGAACTTATTCAGATCAGCAATCCACCACTTATTTGATTTGTGCAACACTAAACAATTAGATTTGGGGATCAAAGCCCTGTTCAATTCTACGAGCAATGGGGGGTGTATGTGAATACGAAGGCCCACTGAGCATTGCATAGCTCTCAATTCCCCCTCTGTTTTTCTGTCCGTACAGCCACATGCTAACAGACCCGGGATAGAGCTCATCATATGGTATAGAGCAACACCAACAAAGCAGCCACGTGATCCCGAGGTGTGCTGTATACGGCACTTTAGATCCCTCTTAATCGTAACAGTTAATTTGTTTACTATGGATGCAATTAATGCACCTAAAATCCACAGTGGAGCGCTTAGGCGTTCCATTATGCTACTCATATGTGGCTTAACCTCATTCATTAAAGCCAGTATTAAGTTAAAAAGAACGTATTTGTAATTGGCTACGATAATACTATGAAGTATTTGCTAGTGCCTGTGTGCCTTCAAGTAAATGTGTAAGTGTGCTTCTCTAAATCCACCTAAACGGATGACTAATTTTACCAAAATGATTTTTCTGGTGAGCTCCACACTTCTTAATCACCTTATGATATTTAAAATTACCCCTTTCATGACTGGATTTTCCTTTTTTGGAAATCAGCTAACAAAGACTGTCCCCCAGTGTACTACAAATCTGCATTAAATTCAATTAAAACCATTCCAGTTTTGTGCTACCAAGAATCGCTTGTCCACAAGATATCGTTTCCTTTATAGAGTGCAAAATGATCTTTACAGCATCTGCCATTTTTTTTTTTTCTCAACGACAGCTACTTGACCTTTTTAGGGACTTTGCTCCAAGACTCGGGTAAGACGCATCTCTTTCCTTGCAGCTTCCTGTGTTTCGAGGTCTAATCCATATTTGGCTTGGATGAGGCTCATCGAAAAACGGTTCCCTAATTCATCTCACAATCAACGAACCATATAATTTAAATACTTCTTTGGGAATTAGTGTAATGTTATGATAATTATGTTATGATTTGGTGTAATAATTTCGCACTGCTTTAAAAAAATGACAGCATAAAAGAGTGCGTAATAGGAGAATTTTAATTGCTTAATAAATTGTTGGGAAATAAAATGAAGAGGGATCGGAAATGGAGCTCGGAGCTGGCGCTTCATTTGATCTGCTAAAGCTAGCGTCAATCATAACAGGAATAAACATAGACAGCTGTGTTTTTTCCTCTTTATTTTTGTCCTAGAGGAATGAGGAGAAGAGATGGGATGAATAGGGAATAGGGGAACAGTGTGCAGGAGAAGAATAGAATAGCTTGCTGGGTGAATGGAAGAGGCCAAGGCAAGTCAAAGGTTGGAGGGATTAAGCTTTCATTTCCTGTTCTCCACGCTGGGTCTGTTTTGGATTCAGGGACGCTCCCTGGTGTCCTGCTGCTGTTTGAGTTTGTACAGTAGACCTTGCAAGGGCCTTGGTCTGGTTTTTGATCTCGAATGCAAACGCAGTGTTAAAAACATAAACAGTTGTTATTTGAAAAGTGTCAGAGGATGGTCTTTGTAAAACTGAGAAGTAAATAGTAAAGTCAAAAAGACTTCTTTTTCTGCAGTTCATTTTGTGCCTTTATGTAGTTTTATTTTAAATTGAAATGGATTTTAATAATATAATAAATACATATAAAATTATTATTATTGTATTATTATTATGATTAAATAAAAATCATACTAATCCCAAAATTTTGAGCAATTCATAAAATACACTCTGTCCTAACCACACAGGACACTGTCAATGTTTCACTGCATAATCCGTCAGATCTAAGTGAAGGTGGTTAAAAATGGATTTTGTACTGACACTATAGTGTACATTAAAAACGCACATGCTCACACACTTTCTGGCTTCGAACTATAGTCAGCCCTGGCAGGATACATGTTGGCCTAACAGTAAGTGAGAAGCGGGTTAAAAAATTATTAGCTGAGCTTTCATTGAGTCCTTACTGGTTAAAGGAATTCAAGCATTCCTTTAGCAATTTAAGTATAGTACACTGATGATGTCTCTACTTTCAGCATCATCAATGCATCTGAATGAAGTCTGGCTCAAGGTCACCGAACTGTACTTGTTCTTGTACACCACAAAGGGTGAATGCGTTTAATGTGAGCATGTTGTAAGGCTTGCACGTGACTTTAATTTCCAGTGTGGGATCACAAAAGAAGATGTGGAAATTGCTTTTCTGTACACACAGTACACACTACCATATTTCCTTGTCTCTTCTGCTCACTACTAAACCCTTGGAGACAGAAAATCCATTACAAAGGAGTGACACTCATGGTAAAATGCTCCCAAAGCTTGGCATGTGTTGTTGAGGTCTCTATCCAGCTATCAGCAGGAACACTGTCAGACTTTTTCACCTGCCTAAATCCCACCGCATTACACCCTCAACATCCAGGTGCCTCTGCCGCTGACCTGAATAGACAATGCAGAGGTTCTCATAAAAAGAAAAACACAAAAAACACATCCTCCTCACACATACTCAAAAAATATGTGTAGATCAAAACCTAATCACAATGTCAGGTGTTTGGGAATATTTTGACATAATTTGAAATTATTTGTCATAATGGATATGGATGACAAATTAATACATGATTAAGAATAAGGGGTGAATTCAGTTTTCCACTTTTTGGGCTCTGCATCTTATTTACTGACCACCCTCAATACAACTTAATCTGGTATTACATGGCAGCGTCATTATTTGCAGAATGAACACACCTCTTTTCTATGTAAATAAGGCTTGTTAAAAATTGTGATGTGCTGGTTAATTATATATTGCATTCTTCTTTCTTTCTTTCTTTCTGTATTTTTTATTTTATTGCAAGAAATATATTTTAATAAATGTAAAATGTATATATTATTGTATATATGTTTATATATATATATATATATATATAATATATACATTTATATATAATAACAATTAAATAATTAAATGTTTCATAAATGCATTAATTTAATCAAATAGAATTGTAAACCTTTACTTTGTTTCAACATATTTCTATTCTTAAATAAATATTGTTTTTGTAGCATTCTATTCACCAAAGAATCCCACGGTATCACGGTTCACATGTAATAATAATAATTTTCAACTTTAATAATAATAATAAATGTTTCTTGAGCACCAAATCAGCATATTCGGTGACACTAAAGTAAAGACTGCAGAAAATTCAGCCTTGCCATCACAAGAATAAATGACATTTTAAAATGTATTCAAATAGAAAACATTTTTTAATAACATAAATAATAATACTTTTACTAAAACTAATTTTTATCAAATAAATGATATAAGACTTATATATAAGACTTATTTCAAAAAAATAGATATTTATATAATATTTTTATTCAATATAGATATTTCTTGAAAGAAAGCTATAATAACGCAGGAGCCATATTTTGCATGCTTCTTACATCTGTTGTTAAACGTTAAATATTTATGGGGAGAGACATTTGCTGATACACATTCACTCTATGATACGATAAATGTGGGATGCATTGATGGATGGTGACGGGGGTACAGTTTAAGGCTTGATTGACAAGTGTTTTATATAAGTACAATGTTCTCATTGAAGCACCCAAAATCAAGTAGCCAGGCTGAGTAGGGTACTGGAGTGACTGGAGGTACACGGCTCAATTTTAAACTGATTAATCGGCTCCCCTCGGAGACAGAGCCACACAAAGGCAATGAAAACCAAACCCGACCGCAAGCTATTTTTCAGAAACTGATTAAAGAAAGAGAAAATACTTACAAGCTATAATTACAAATTATAATTAAGTGCATTAGAGATCACTATAGTGACACGACTGGTGGCCTGCTTAACGCGCAAGATATAGCATTACAAAAAAGGCGCAAATATCTAACTAACCAGCCTAACAGACCAATCAAGGCCAAACATTTACGCAGTGCTAAAGAGACGTACGTTTTCACAGATGACTTAATTTGCTGTGAGAAAGCTGGCGGCGACTCTGAAGTGCTGCCTCTCCCCCTGCTCCTCTGAGCTGCGGTGTGACCTTCATCGCCACTCCACCTGCAGGAAGCCATGTTTGATTCTCTGTCCACCGAGATGCCTGCTTGACAGCAGAATGGTATCATAGGACCCGAGTGGAGGAATTTCTCTTTCTCTGTCATCATTAAGGGGCGTCCCCCCACAGTGAGGGGAATGAAAAGTACGATTTAATGTTCTCACAAGAGTGGCAGGAGAAGAAAGGCTCAAAGCCTCGCATGCTGCTTTCTGAGTGGGTCACTCTAGTCCTTGGAGCGAATGGGATGTCCCTGTGGAATTTGCCATAGACGTGCCTGAAAAGAAAGGGATTAAGGCCCTTTTAAGGATGGAAATGTAACAAAAGAGCACTTTTATGATGTAGCAGCATAAAATGAGGGCCTCCATTGTGGAGCTGATTGCAAAAGATCTTTGAAATGAGGCGGCCCGCGATGTGTTCCCCGTCCCCCGCGGGCGTTAGTGGTTTCTGCAAAACAGACTTGTCTACATTAGTAGAGGCTCTGTGGCTCGCCTTCAAGAGGCAAAGTACAAGATTATTGGTTTGTTTCTGTTTTCCAGCTTCGCCGCTCTTTCTTCGTCTCTCCCTCCTCTCCGCCCGCTCTCCGAGTGCATCAGAAGGAGGTTGGGTCCCAGTGAAAGTTGGTTAATTTGGAGATGCATAATTAGCATCCCCCGCAGGCAAGCGCCCCTCTGTACCCCTGCTTCTGTCCGTCACTTTAAGGCACTCTACCACTGCAGACGTAAGAAAGGACATAGGAAGTTGTCAAATGTGAATGGTATATTTAATTTTCTTTTTTTAAATATTATGAGGATTTTTTTAATAATAACAAACAATAATAAAAAAAAAATGTAATTTTTAAAGATATTGTTACATTATTGTATTTAAGCATATACCATTGTAATGTCTACTCTGAGACATTATGTGATCAATCGGGTCATTGCAAACACTGAAAGAACTAGCAAATGTGGCAAAATCTGCTGCTTTTCATGGTAAAAACTGCATTACAATGAGATGCAGCACAGTGAATTCTGCTCTGCATTGCATTCATTGTGAAACATCATAAAAATCTCATGGCAAGAGTTCACTGGCTGCTGCTTTTGTTGCTTAGAGGAATACAAATGTGTGAACACTAGAGGGGGAGCTTAGCCATGGTGGATGCAGAATTGCTCAGGGGTCTGACATGGGGTCTTCCTTTTAGTCTCCCATCGACTCGACCCAAGCAGGAGGGACTGAGGGGGTCAAAGGTCACAGAAGCACGAGGAGCACAAGGCCGGTTTTATTGTCGTTCTCTCCGAGACTGGCGAAGGCTGCGTTTGCTGAGATTGTGTGGGCTGGTGAAGTTTTTTTTTTTTCTTTCATTATTGCTAAGTGTGTGTGCACTTTTGTGTGTGAGAGGGACCCTCGTATTGAGCAGTAGAGAGAGTAGGGAGGGCTTTACACTGTTTTGTGAGCAGGAGTGAAGTTTTAGTCTACTCCGCACACAGATACAGAGCTTTTAAAACCCCTCTGGAGACTCTCTAATATCAGGATAGGGATTATTGCTGTGGCCCTCCCCTTCACTCTCTCCACTTGTCTATTCCTCTGCTATCATTTAAATGTCTGTGGAATAATTGAATGAATTATCATACAATTTTGACAAATTCATTGACTCGGCCACAGCCGCGAGTGAGCAAGAGCGTTTCCTTTCATTTTAGCCGTGCAAGACATGACATTTGAAATTCGTTTATATGCCGCCAAGACCTTTTGCTGTTTCGTCAGTGGTCCAAAGAACAAAACGAGGTAAGGGCTGAGAAGTAACTGAATACGATCTGAATATGGCAAACCAAACAGGATATTTAGCAGCGTACATGTTAAAATATGCAGGCTTTCTTTGGGACATGGGTTCAGAAAGCAGGGCAGAACTTAAAAGAGAGGAACTGATGCGGGGGAAGGAATTGTCTGCTGCACCGAGTGATCTCTCTGACCTCGGCGTTCCCACATTAAAATGCTTCCCTTGTCCAATTCTCACAATGAGCTTAAGTAGATTATTTTCTGTTTTAACGCCACTTTTATTTCTTCAATTGTAAACAGAGGAAAATTAAGTTAAAGTGGGTTGATACGTTAGCGCTCTAAATAATGCATGTACATGGCTAGTGGTTTTTCATTAAAGACTACAGTAGTGTGATTTTGTTTATGAATATGGTATAAGTGTGTCACTTTTAAATCTGTATATAATAAAGCAGTCCCTTAAATTAAATTCCCCTATAAATGTCATTGTCCTTTCAAAAAGTCCTTTTTTTTTTTTTACTTTTTAACCTACTACTGATGCTTCCAGTTACCACTGGTACAGAAGTTTATACGCTGTTTCTGTTTGCAGAAATTGCTGTATTTAGCTTAACGGTCACAGCTGCTCCTCTGCAGGCTTTGATCACGGTGACCAACGTTAAGTCGACAAAGTGGCAAGGGTCACATGTGCGGAGGGCCAGCTGTCACCTCGCTCTCCCTAGGACACCATAATGATTCTTGTTAAGGGCGCTCGGCTCCCCCGGAGGAATGTTGTTTGCTAGTAACTCGGGATTTTGGGTTCAGGCTCAAGGAGGAAAGGGTGGTGGAAAAGGAGGTAGCAGTTGAGATGAAATGGGTCACTTCTTTTGTCCTCTGCTGTCAAGCAGCTGTGCAGTGCATTTCTTTTTTTTTTTTTTTTTTTTTTTGTTTGCTTGCTGTGATGTATTCTTGAAAACCTTGTAAACCTTATTTCCTTTCAACTTTTTAAAATCCCTCTAAAAGGCCACTGTTTACTGATAAGATGTCAAATAAAAAGTACTGTTTGTACTGCTTGTACACCTCGTGGGCATTGTGCAGGTGATTTAGGTTACTAAATGTCCACTTATTATTAGGAGCCAAGCACTGAAGTTGCTTAGGCACTTATTGTATCCATTGGTGTTCTTTCTTTTTCTTTTTCTTCTTCTTCTTCGTCTCAACATTAACCATGGCAAGTTTGGAGTCTCTAACCCACACCCTCTAGAGCCACCCACAGTTCAAAGTTGCACTCATGTTTATGCTAATAACTTTTGAGCCGTAAATTTTAAAAGCTATTTTTCCTCCCTCTGATTCCTTGGCTCCTGTCGAGTCGAATGCACACCAAAGTTTTAAATTCTACAGGTCAAGATTTTTCAAAATTTTTAATAGTTAAAAAAAAACTTTTTTGAACTCGTCCTAGATGGTTTTTGTGTGATTTTCGTCAAATTTGGCTCAAATCATCTTCAGATCATGCTGGCAAACAGTTACAGAATTCAAGTTGATTAGTCAAACTGTTCTCAAATAACATGCAAACAAATTTGACGAAGAACACGCAAAAATGTATATGAGGCTATATCTTCCCATCGGTTTTATGTATTGAGACCAAACAACTATGACCTGAGGCTACCTGTTTTGGTGTAGCATCACATACTGGTCAGGAGATATGAAAATTTTTTATTTTTGCTTATAACTTCTGAATGGTTTGGCCAAAAATCACAAAACTGTTCCCTTTAGATTCAGGTGCAGCATGCTGAGTTGAAACATACATAATTTCCTCATGTCAGACATTTTGGGCATCAGCCATTTTGAATTTTTTCATATAATTCTATATTTTACAAATGCATTGGCGTATCATTAAGAAACTCTGCTTGCGTCTTCAGCACCATGCCTTGATGGCACTTAAAATGTTTTGGGGTAACTACGTTTTGCCAAACTACATCTGAAGCTGTATCTCTGCAAAGCTTTGACATATTGACACCAAAATTTGTGTGCGCCATTGTCACCTTACACAGAACACACCACATCCATTTGGTAGCAGTGTGCCTCTTATTGGTCAAAAGTGATAGCCCATTAAATACTAGTGGTTGTATTTTTGATTTCTTATCTTAAAATGGCTTTAATTACTATTTGCTGCAGGTGGTCTGATGCTTGCTGCATTGCTTGCGTCTGTAGTGCTTGGCCCCTTTATTGCTGCTTGCAGCTATATTTATTATTATTATTATTATTATTATTATTATTATTATTATTATTATTTTGGATATAAATTGTTACTTTTATTCAGCAAGATTGCATGAGATTGATCAGAAGTTGTAGTAAAGGCATTTTACATTGTTTTACAAAAATGTTATTTCTAAAGAAAGAAAGAAAGAAAGAAAGAAAGAAAGAAAGAAAGAAAGAAAGAAAGGTATCATGGTTTCCACAAAAAATAAATAAAAATAAATAAAAAAATAAGCATCACTGTTTTCTACACTGATAATAAGAAATGTTTCTTAAACACCAAATTTAGCTTTGCCGTTTTACAGTAATAAACTGAATTTTAAAATATATTAAAATAGTTATTTTGAATTGTAAATATATTTCACAATATTAGTTTTTTTTCCAAATCAAATTTAAAAAATAAAATAATAATAAATAAATATGAATGAAAGAGACAGAAGATAAATAAATAAATAAATAAATAAATAAATACAAATCAATTAAAATAAAAAAAATATTACCATACATGTGCACACAGCATACACACACACACACACAAACACACTAAACTCATTTTAGCCAAATTCAATGGCATCACATTTATGTTTTGAAAAAGGTAATCTCAGAATGCATTGTGACTGTCTAGTGCTGACTATCACTATAAAAATTGGTTTAGTGTAATTAAAAATGTATTATATTACCTTATATTTGTGATAATGCTTATTAAAATGTCGCAACATACTAAAAGCAAACAATAGTTGCAGCCTATATAGAGATTTCCAAATCAGTCATAATTAGAAATCTCATTTCATTTAGGATACTGTCTTATAAGACAGAAACATGTATGTAGACAATGGGGAAGCTCACTAGTTTTTGGAACAGAACTATTATTTTGTGCTCTAAATATAGTCTTAAATAAAAGCATCACTAACCAGCTGTTTTCATATTGTTTTACAAGCGAGTTCCTTTACAAGACCTTCACCAGCTGTTATCGGTTGTCTGTCACACTCCTAGCATGCAGATAAATATAGTTTAGTTAATGTCTGAGGACAATTACAGTCTAACAAGCTTTCTCATGCTGGAAGTAAATTCATGCAACAATATTGAGTGAGACAGATCTGCCTGGGTAGAGACCATATTTATAGATTCATTTGTATAGGTCCAATTACTTTCATATTTGTTCATATTTATAGTGCCACATCTCCATTTTGCCAGCATTAATATTCAGGAAATCCCTCAATGATAGAGCAACTAAACAGATGCAGACCAAGTGCAGCTTTACAGCATTTATCTTTTTGTTCTTCGATTTAAATAAATCCTCTCGATCAATTACCATGTACCTCCTTCATCAGTCTAGTAATGTATAGCCTAATCAGTCATCTTATTGTTATATTATTGGAAAAAAAAGACTTTTGCTGAATGAGCTAATAGTGTAGGAATAGTGTAGCATTCATGATCTTCTAATACTGGAAACAAAGACGTTGATAAAATGAGCAATTTAAAAGAAGATGCAAATAAAAAAAAAATTGTGTTGCACAGAATGCTAAAATGTGTTAACACATAACTCTCATTGGATGAGTTAAGCCAGTATTGTCTTATCATGTGCACACACTGCTGCTTTCTGTCTCTCCTCTCATTCCATAGCTCATATTCTGCTAGTAGAACTTCTGGGTTGTAAAAGAAAAACGCATATTAAGAAAGTAGTTTTTAAACTTTTTTAACAGTGACCTTATTTTTTTTCTTTTTAGCAGCATGAAAAACAAAACTTTTATTCAAAATCTGAATGGATTATATGTAGCCAAAAGTCTCAAAAACCGCTCTCTTAAGGCTGTAATCACTAAAAAGCTGTCACTCATTTAAATTTGTAACAATCTCAGAAAATTACGATATAATCAATGAATCTCTACAACGCACAATTAATCTCTTATTTACATTGTGTCTACACATTGCTCGTTATAATGAGAGAATTTGCGAGCTCTCAGAACTCAGGACTGAAGAAAACCCTGGCGTTTTAAGCAGTGAGTGGATTCTGACTAACTGAAACTGTTCCAGAAATCAACAGATATGTATGTGATTGTTTACAATGTTCAACACTCCAAAACTACATTATAAATAAAAACCTTTGATGATCTCCAGAGCACAAACAACAAATGCGAGTCTGCTATGAGGCGGCTGCAGCTTACTTTTGATTTGTTGTTTGTTTATTTTCTTATTAAAGTTACATTTGCCGGTTCCTGCTTCCTCCTTCCATCAGTCTTGACCTTTTTTACATACATACGTACATACATCATCCTGGCAACCCATTTTTGTCAGTCTCGTGACCTAGGGTTTAAAAACCACTGTATTAAGCAGATCTCTCTTTTTAACTCACATCTTGCAAGTGTAATGTCCCTTTTAAACACTTTTCAAAACCTTTGGCTGTCACATAAAAAGTGTGTAAATAGAGTGGGATAAAAATCACAGACCTGAAGTGCATGCTGGAAACTAATTTTTTCGTATTCAACAACTTTGACAGGTACCAAAATAATATTTATTTTATTTTATTTTATTTTAGAAAATATGTATTTTTCTAGCCTGTGCTTATTTTCTTTAAAGATTTTTAAGATGATTTACATTTTTTTATTAAATTAACACGGTCTGATCTAGTCAGTATTGATACTATAGGTGGGATGTTTTTACCATCATATTAGTTTGAAAAGTTACTTTTTTTTCTTTCTTTTTTTTTTTTTGACAGTATGCAGCAGACCGAGCTTAATATAAAATCCTCTTTTGGCAGTTTATGAAGTATAATTTTGTGTTTTCTTGTATATTGAGCAAAAAAGTTGAAGAAAAAAAAAAAGAAAGAAAAAAAAACCCTTGCTGCTAAAATCTGTTTTCTCTTGATGCATGATGGCACTGGTTGAGCCCTTTTGAGGTTTGTTACATATAATTTCCTATCTTATTCAGGGGAATAATCCAAAGCTTCTAAGAGAAATCTTCAGTGTTCCATTTCAATTAGTCTGATTGAGTAAAACCTTATAGATCTTATTATATCTGGCATTTTAACTGATTCCTCTAAATCCCATATGTCATGGGCTAATTCTCTAATTTGAAAGTATTCTACTTGGGGAAGTCTGGACCCATCACTGTTATGAACAGTAATAACAAAAGACAGATGACGCATCACAATGCCAAATCTATTCACGGTCCATTCAGGTTTTATACATTTCATCAGTTTTAAAAGATGTTTCTGGTTTTCTTTTAAATATATTGAGCTCTTAGTGTAATCATGGGACTCATATATCACAATTACTCATGAAACACAGTGTATTTACAAGTCTTTTCTTCCTGCGCTCAAGACCTTGTTAGGAAATTATCACTAGCAATACCATGAGTCACAGTGCAATGACTCAGTTCTCAGTTCCTGCTTTTCTTTTGTTCATGTTGGCATTTACTACTTGATGAACTCTATAACAATCTCTTTATTTTTAGCATTCATCCATATGACCATAAAAAAGCTGCAAGAAGCATACAGAAATAACCCATGCAAAAGTACCAGAACGTGCATATTTTTGGTGATTTAAGATTGATGGCTATCTAAATTTAATTCAGGGGTTTTCTGGCACATCTATCCATCTCTTACAGTCATAACTTACAAAGCAGCTCTCACACTGAGCTTGTGGTATTTACAGATGGTAGCAGAGACAAATATAGATAATAACCTCTTGAGGATCATTTCATAATCCCGGATATACCCACGCTTCCTCTCCATTACCCATCATTCCCATTTGCAGAAAGACCATCCCACCGTAGTTGTCGCTAAATTAATATTCAAAGGTTAAGAGGTCTGTTCCTAGCGTGTAATGAGGAAGCAGACTAGTTAGTTAGAGCAGGTTCACTGAGCTCTTGCATTAAAGCATTGCACATGGATAATTTATGATTTCCATTGTCCCTCCTTCTGTGGGAATAAATTTTGAATTATTTATGCCCTCTTCATGCTTGTGGAAACGGAACATTTTAGTCTGTGTCGGCCATTCACTCATAATCAAGCGATGAAACATTCGCTGTAGCTTGGGGAATAATGTTCATCTCCAGTTATTAAGTTCCAGCATCTATTTCTCACTGCCTCCAGGGACCCAATAACCCTACTGGAGAGAAGAAAAAAAAGTTGTGAACTTGTAGCCAGAGTGAACTAGAATGTATTGCATTGCAGTGGTTATTCATACATATTGCAATTTATTTAGTTATTTTTTTAGACCACTTTGTGTTCATACAGTTGTCTTGTGTCCTAAATCGGACAGCATGTGCTGTGTTTTGATGTATCGCTGTGAGTGCTGGGGACCTGACCCTCGTCTATTAGACACGGAAAGCAAAGTGGTTTTATTTGTGAAATCTGTGTCAAATGTCAAATCTTTTAAGCATGTTTGTGTTTTTGCACAAATGAAAATGGATGGATGTTGTGAACCCGGCAAACGAAAGGTGCTGCAGGTTAATAGCAGCTTCTATTTTGCACAATTTGTACAGTTACTCTTTTCTAATATCATTAGGGAAATTAGCTGTGAGGTGATTTATTCACTTATTTATTAAATAAATCATTTAAACACATACTGAATCTTAAGTATGCAAGAGGAAGACAAATTGGCAAGACAACTCTGCCCCTCTTAAGTAGAACAAAGATAAATCAAGTAATAAACGTACGGCCGTGTTTTGCATAGCATTAATTAGAGCTGTTTTAATTTGCCTAGAACATGCATGGATCCATTTAAATGTGTCTTACACATTTAAAGGGTGGAGATGAATTATGATAGAGGGGAAGTTAGCTCTGCGTTGTGTTCATTCCATAGTCATGCACCTGACCTTGCTTGTTATCTTATTTCTCCTATATTTTCATACAGAAATTCCTTTATGCGATGATCACAAAAATGATAATTCAACTACCTATGTCTCAACACTCAACAGATATACTACTGAGTATAAGTAACTTTGCAAGTATGGCTACTTATTCTACTAACCCTAACCTAACATTCTACAAATATGCCAATGAGAGTTAGTTGACATGTAGTTGCATAGTTACTTACATTTAGTAGAATGTCTAAAGTGGACTATCAAAATAAATTGTAATTTATTTCAGTTAAAGCAGCTTAGACTTGCATTTTAGTCTGGGACTAGGCTCAAGCCTTGTCTGTGAAACCAGGGGATTATATATCAAGATGGTTCACTCATATTAATATGAATGGGAGAATATGACGGAATAAGTCCCGCCTTCTGAATAAATTAGCCAATCACCATTATGTCACTGCAGCTGCCACTAGAAGCTCAGATTTCTATAGAAGATATATAATGTATATAATAAATAATAATCAAAAACTAGTAATAAATGAAAAAAATTTTGAATAAAATTACAGAAACTTTACAATGAAAATGAAAACAGAAATTATAAATATATATTTTTTTTAAATCATTAATAAAAATTATCAAAGTATCTCAGTTATACTAAAATAACACTGTCCTGCCAATGCAAAATAGCTGCCTGGAGGCATTGCAAATATGGCCACCGAAAGAACTGACTGTCTTTCACAAAAAAAAAAAAAAAAAGAAATCAATTCAAAATTAGTCACATATGCACATTTTTTTTTATTTTTTTTTTTTAATGTAGCCTGGTGTGTAGTGCAAGTGCTTTGACATATTGCAAACAACACAAGTTCAATTCCTCCTCAGGTCATTTCCCACCCCTCCTCTCTTCTCCCCATTGTTTCCTGTTGTTGCTTCTCTGTCCTGTATGATTAAAGGCCAAAAACACGAAGTGTGCAGTCCCTGCATTCTTTTAAAGTCTGAAACATAAAAACAAATCTTTTCCCAACAGCACCCAGCCTCTCGCTCAGCGCAGTGAAGCGATTGTTTTTGCTGTGTGGCTGAATTAGCTATTAGATCGATGTGACTTTTGTGCATAAACGGTCTCTTCCCTCCTGCCCAACAATGTCTAATAAATCTGAGAGGGGTGAATATTGATGCCGCCTGTGACGGTGACACAAAAGGTGGGTATTTAGAATGAGGCCGCGAGGGTCATGAACAGTATTTTAAGTTGGCAGTTTAACCCTGCATCCTGTCAGCACTGACCTTTCGCCAACCCCAACGAGTGGCTTATTCCTCCCTGCTCCAGTTCTCTACTTTAGATGGATAGAGAGAGAGAGGGAGGGAGGAAAAAAAGGGATGTATGAGAGGTGTCAGACAGAGATGTTTACATGAAAAGGAGTTAGGACTTGAAAGCCAGTGCTATTTGCAGTCACCCCATACGTTTGTTTTATTCTCCTTGTGTCATCTCCGCTACACCTGCTTTTTTTCTTTTATTATGTTTCACAAGCTGGCAAATTGATGTTTGGACCAGCACCTCCCATGTGAGGATGCTGATCCGGGAGCGTTATTGATCCGGCTAAGAGCTTGTGCGACCTTCATTTGACCCGGCGTTCACCTGCAGTTGACCTTGAAGGGAGCCCTCTCACTCTCAGACACACACACTCACTTTCTCTCTCTCTCACACACCCACACATGCACAAAGGGTAAATCATGGGTTAGAACCTCTCACCTCTTTGTGAGTTCTTGATTATTAGTGCTGATGTGAATGGGACTGCGAATGAAAGAGGGCAGTGATAACAGAGCTGTTCAGGGCTGGGGGGGAAGTGGGGTGAATTACATAAACTGCTCGCCTTTTAATGCATTCCTTGCTAAGTTAACTTTAAATTTAAACATCATCAAAATCTTTTACACTCTGACCATGGAAATATTCTTATTATCATAGTAGTTGGAAATGTCAAAGTATATGTGTGCAGTGTGTGCAATGTTGAAAAGTCAAATATTTTATTTTATTTTATTTTATTTTATTTTATTTTATTTTATTTTTGCCTCACTGTAGCTTAAACAGCAGAGCATGGCACTAGTGTCACCAAGTTCATGGGTTTAAAACACAGGGAAAGCAAGAGCTGAAATAAATTGTGTACCTATAATGCAGTGAAAGTTGTATTTGATAATAGTGTCTGTCGAATGTATAAGGAAATTATTTTTAACAATGTTAAAAAAATGGTATATTATAATATTTAACTATATATTATTTTCATACGTAAATATTCAAAAGTTTTATTATTATTATTTTTTTCTTTTAGTTTTTGTTGTTGTTTTATTCAGAAAGGACAACCAAAATTGATCAAAACTGACTGGAAAGACAATTATAATGTTTTTTTTTTTTTTTTTTTTTCTATTTTATTATAATGCAGAATTTTATAATGTTTATAGTGTTATAATGTTTCTGTTTCAAATATATACTGTTCTTTTGAATTTTATATTCATCAAAGAATCTTCAGCACCAAGTCAGCATCAAGAATCCTATATAACACAGGAATAACTTGCATTTTAAAACATATTAAACAAAGTTTGATTGTATTATTATTTATTTATTTATTTATTTATTTATTTATTTTTATAAAAATAAATGTACCCTGGATAAATAAATGTTTTTTTTAATATATATGTTATTTTTTTATATATATATATATATATAAAATTTTTACTTCAGACAGCCCTAACACATTGTCTTCATATACTTATATATTTAAATATATTTATATACTTAAAGTATAAGTATCTAGAAATATTTATAAGATTCTGCACTACTTATAGGTAACTAATGAAACTTAGACCAACTCTATGGATTTCCAACTAAAGAGCGGAATGCAAAATTAAATTCTGAAATTTGTGACTTTTTTGTTTCAACATTTCACTCAAATTATGTAAGTTTTAAAATACAAAACTGCCATATAGAAACCTTCACTAGTGGACCTCACTGTATACATGTCTGTGTGTGTGGTGGGGGATGGATTGGAGAAATAGGAGGGACCGTGATTTAAACCTGTTTGAAAGCTTTCTGCAATTATACATGAATTATCCATGAAGGCCTTGATGTTAAATCTGTCTCTGTCGACGTGAGGTTTGTCTGTTAGAGGTGACAGACAGACTGTGGTTAAGCTTCTCACATCACTCTCAGGTATTTTGAGGGCTTATGCCACCAAAGGTGCACTTAGATCTCGACACAAGTTCTTTTCATAGTTTCTGTCACTGGAAAATTGTACACAAAGCAATTAGTCTAATGTATGGTATACCAAGACTCTGGTTTCATATCCTGTGGGCCGCTGATTCTCTGGCCTGTGGAGCAAAGCACTTATGGCCCTTTTCCACTGCACGGTACAGCTAGCTTTTACTGATACTAAAGTATAACATGCAGACCCTGGTAATCACTGATTTAATCGACAACAACGTCAACCAACTAAATTAAATAAACATGTAAACCCTGCTGATCACTGATTTGCCAGAGAGAATCGCCCACCACGTCACTGAACTAGATTAAATCACTAGAGTAAATCACAGCACAGTCAACCTTTTTTGAACGAACGCAGCAGTCTCAAATGAGCACACCTTTTTTTAAGCAACAAATTAATGGCTGTTTTGTGGTTTGTTGAGGAAGTAGAGACATTCCTCTCGTTGACCGCCAAGGAGCGGATCCAGTGAGAGCTTGATGGGATTATGCGGAATAACACCGCGACCCCTATAAATCCCGCTCTATTCTAGGGGTGGTGAGGTCGACCTTTTGCTCTGTCCCCACTTTATATCTGTGTTTTCAATATCACAACCCAAAGTAAACAATCCCAAGTTGAATAAACCAATTGCATGTGTTGAAGCACTGCCTGAAATTCCAAAAATATTGTCATAAATGCATGACTTAATTATGTTTTTGTCATTTGTTTCATTACAGATTCAGAGGCTCATATTTGCATCATTTGTTTTGGATCTCTACAAAATAACTAGGTACTTATGACAAAAAATTAACCCTGATGTGTATTTTTCATTGTCTGTATTTACTGAGAGTGAAATTATGATAAAAATGTTTTATTTTATTTATTTTTCATTTGAAATATGTTTGTTTAATATGTATTGTTTTACTTTCCTTTATTAGAGTTTGGTTGGGGAGTACATGCGAAAAACGTGGCAAACATCATTTTGGGTTGTAAGTTGATGTACATTGGACAGATAAGAGACTGACAAGTTTGTGAGCCAATCAGATTTTTCCGAGGAGAAAGGAGACGGGAGGAAAAAGTTTGAAAAAAGACAGCAAGAAGACGAGAGAAAGGAGAGGGAGAAAGACGCGAGTTTAACGATATCTTTGAGTGTTTAAAACGAGAAGCTTTCCTGTAATCAGAAGTACTGCTCGTATTTCTTCACTAAGGAGGCGGCTCGTTATGACTGTGGACTGTTTCATGTAAGTTTGCAGTTGCATGTTTGGCTCGGCCAGAGTTGAACGCTGTGCATGTTGGCATACTTTCTAGACGGAAACTGTTGTTGTCATCTGTTTAAACCGAGCGGAGTTTCAAGAAATATAACGCAGACTTTTGTTTCCCGGGAGGAAAATGTTGGTGAGCATCGTCCCTAACTTCATGAGAATTCGACGCGCAAACAGCCACCGCACCTGTTGTAACGTTGCATGGAGACATTTCGACACCGGACTCATGACCATTCAATGTGATGAAAGCAGACGTGTTTCAACGCACACTCGCAACCAGATTGAGGTACACGCTAAACAAGTTTATTTGGTTTTTTGCTTCTCTGGAGTGAAGGGGCCAGTTTCAGTTTATCGGCCAATACGCACTCAAGCTCCGTATCAGGCCTGCATCGGGGTGGGATGTGTGTAAACACCGAGTGCACTAATGATATTGTGACAGTTTTTCTTCTATTTTCCATTTTGAGTGTATTTTGAATGTGTTAAAAGCTTAAAAGGGTTATTAGAGCTTACACAAGTTATACAGAGTTATAAGTTAATTATAAGTTAATTTGATAGTAACTTAGTTAAATACATTCAGAACAAGCAACTTAAAATTGATAATACTGGTGTGATACTGAAAAAAAGGTGTTTAGTTACTGTTAAAAGTAAGGCAATCACAGAGGGTTGTTTTGATATATTTTATTTTGTTTTTGTTTTCATTTACATTGTCAAATTCAAATTCTTGATTTATTTCATTTAAATACAAAGTTTCAATTTCATTGAAATTTAATACAACATTTATTGGTTTAAATGTTTATTTGTGAGTGTGTGGGGTTATTGCAGTTTAAAAGTAATTTATAAACAATTCCTGCACTATGAGTAAATAGACGCTTGCATAAAGTGATTCCTTGGAGGTTAATTTTATATTAGAAGACAGGGTTAAAAGATCATTTAGAAGTAAAAGAACTCAGGTCCTTATCAAAAAACTCTAACCAATCCAAAACAATTAACAATACATTATACATATGTGTGATCTCTGGAGAAGACCTAGATACAAGAAACAAAGAATTCCTCTGCCTAAAGGATCCAAGTCAAACCAATCTGTTACAAGTAACATTTCATTATCTCTTCAGATACAAACCACAAGGTCCCGCAAATAGAGGCCTATTTTTCCGGCTCTGCTAATAGAATTGAATTTCACAGAGTGTAACTTAAATTAGATATTCCATAGCAGCCCTGAATGGCAGAAATAATCGGCATGGGTGACTAATTTGGCAGAGCGTGCACTAAGTACACAAATCCCCTTTTTTCCAACCCTCGCCCGAGGTTTGCGAAGAGCAGCACACAACCCACAGACAAAGGCAACGCGCGGCTCATAAAAATTAACATAGTAAATGACCGGAGAAGAAGGCACAGTAAATAATCTGATCTTATCACCTCTGAGTATGCGTGGCATGGATTGGAGGCGTCCGATGAAAATATCCTTGTTTATCTTGCATACCCTTGGATAAACTTCTTCACAGGAAGCCATTTCTCTGCAGAGTCTCTGGGGCTTGAGACAAGGTTCTCTACTTCTATAGCTGAAATTGTTCTCTCTTTTTTTGAGGAGCAAGTTGAGCAAAAACTGACCACGACTAAATCATTTAGCCATTGGGCTAGGTTGCGAGACTTGATTTTCTCAGTACATTTAACATGCAAACTTTTTAAAGACTTCTGGCCTGACTGCTACACTGTAAAAAAAATTATATTTGGAAGTTTTTGACTTATGGGAGTACAGTATATTTTGCAAAAAAATACAATTTCAGTCTTCTGTGTTTAATTTATTCCGTTAATTGCCATTTCGTAATTAGTTGTGACATTTACTAGCAGATTTAAACCATTTTTTTTTTTCAGTGTGCTTGACAATGTATAATATCCTAAGTATAAATTTTACTTGAGCAGATTTTACAGTCATAGTTTTTGTCTTTTGATGAAAATATTTTTTTTAAATGTCTTTATTTAACTTAATTGAAATGCACTTTTTTGCAGATGCCAGCTGTAAGTTTGTGTTGTGTCTATACATGATCTTGTGTGTAGGATGCGTTCAGATGAGTTAATTAACCGGCTAGTGAAGCGCTTCAGATAGTTCACCCCAAAATGAAAATTTACTGAAAATTCAAAGTAGATATCTTCAAGAATGTTGGTAACCAAACAGTTGACTGTAGCCATTGAATTCAATAGAATGGCTACCAGAGACCAATCGTTTACCAACATTCTTCAAACTTTTTTTGTGTTCAACGGAAGAAAAAAAATACAGGTTTGCAACAACTTGAGGGTGAGTAAATGTTATAATTTTCATTTTTGGGTCAACTGCTCCTTTAACAGCAAGTTATCCAGTACAGTCTCTCAGTTTTGGGTTTAAAACACATGTAAATGTATATTCTAGATTGTCTATTGTACAAACATTATGCGTGCATTCCTGCCACTCTGGGACTGATATGTTTATGCCAGATCCAATGCAACCGCTTTACAGTGCTAAATATGTACTAGAAACCACCTGAGGATGAATGTCACAGATCTTTTTATCTCAAGCCCTTCTCTTCTGTGTCCCGTTGCCCTCTGAGGAACTTCAAAATAGAGAGGGCAGTAATGGTTGTCCCCATTGGGCAGGTCACATTCAGTACAGTATTCATGTCAGCCAGGAATATATGTCATTTGTCAGTGTTACAGAGGAGCTTTGAATCAGAGCTGTAGCCTCATAGCTGTGAAGGCCAGCAAATAAATCATTCAGCATACAGACATACAGAATAGCACATAAACAGAGTGATTTAGCGATTTGAGTGTCCCACTTTTGGCTTACTGAATGAGAAAGACTTGAAAAAGTTGTCAAAGCAGCACCTTGCTCGCTTTGGCCAAGCCATGGCCTTGAGATGTTAGAGAATCACATTCTGTTGACTGACGCTTTGTTACAGATGATTTATTGATTGATAAAAGCTCTAATTTCACAAAAGGTGCTCTCGATTTATTTATTTTTGTCCCAAGACGAGAACAAAGGCACAACTATCTGTATTTATCTAGCCACATGCTGCAGCTCAATACAGTTGTCACTGCTTTTCAGAGTTCCTAATCGTTTTATATGCATATAGAATTAATTGGCAATTTATGGGACTGACACATGCTTTGTATAACTAAATTTGCTCACGAAAAAAAATGCAGGTAGTGGTAGTTGCGTTAACATAAAATTTTAGCTGAACATATCAATGTAGGGATGTTATTTAATGACTCATGAACATATTGTCTAGATGTCTTCATTGAATCACAAAATCGTTTAACGGTTTATCCGTGAGTTGAACTGAAGCGGTGCTTGAGTCAACAACTCACCGACTCATTGGACGAGAACACTAAGCATCCTTTTGAGCTGATACTAAGTGCATTGGAGTGTACTGAAGATTTGAGTGATGGGGAGAAAAGCTAATAGCCAAACAGCATAAATAAGAAAATTATAAATATTTCTGGAAATATGTTAATGGACTGATTGTAGGACAACTTGGCTTTTACAAGCATCATTGATTAAAACATGCAGACATTTTTTTTTCATCCAAGTGATCCAATCGGAATCATTTTTTTTTTTTAACTGGTTCATTGAAATGAACTGTTCAATGGAATCAAACCACTTAATTTTACCACTAATGTAAATGAAAGTGTAAATTCAACAGTCTCAGTTTCAACAGCCAGAATGTTTGGTTTATCAATGTTAGGTTTTGGTTTATCACCATGATAACAATAATGCATATTTCTATCATTTATTACCACCACCAAAGCATCTTGAAATCATATAATAACAAGGCCTTGCATTCAGCTAACTGCAAAACTTCACTGCATGTTTCCTAATGCTCCACTAAAGATGGAGTTAATTACTGACTTTGTATTTGCTTTAGCAAGTCTGCCTGTCTGGTATGTGTGTGTATGTGTGAAAGAAACAGGTCTTTGTCATAACCATTAGTGAGCGATTAGAGAGCAGGTTCTTCTGCTGTTTTTATCACCTCTTGTCTGTGTGGATTACAGAATTAAAGCTCTGCCTGTCAAGAGGGTAGAGAGAGAGAATAACAGTGATAATTCCCATTGTGACTAGTGCTCCTTTTGTATATTACGATTGCTTTACTTCCTGTAATGTTGTCCTTTGAGCAGATAGAGTGTCATGTTAAATCAGGTCAGGGTTTGTCTCTTTAACATTCAGGGAAGTTTTAAAGTCTTTTAAACTTCTGAATCTTTTGAAGAATATCTATATGTATATTTGACTTCCTGACATATATTTACACTACCATGTGGGGTCAGTATTTATTTTATTTATGTATTTATTTTAAGAAATTAATATTTTTTATTGAGCAAGTATGCATTAATTTAAAAAGTGACATTAAAGACATTTGTAATGATGCAAAAGATTTCTATTTCAATAAATGCTTTTATTTGAATATTTTCAACATTGATAATAGTACTATTTCTTGAGCAGCAAATTAGCATGTTAGGATGATTTCTGTAGGATCATGTGACACTTAAGACTGTAGTAATGAGGCTGAAAATTCAGATTTGTTATCACAGGAATAAACTGCATTTTAAAATATTAAAATAAACATATTATAATGTTTTTTTATTGCAATAATCTTTCACAATATTACTGTTTTTGCAGTATTTTTGAGATGTTTCTGTACAAGAGGCTTCTTTTACAAACCTCTTTTTGACCTCTTAAAGAAGGTCTTGAGAGACTACCAGCATTTATCATGACTGTGCTTGTTTTTGGTTTTCTGTGTTTCCCCAGATCAGACCGCACACCTCTCGTAGTCGGGATTAGTTACCCTCTCTTATTCACAAGACACAAGACACTT
Organism: Cyprinus carpio; assembly: GCF_018340385.1. Classification (NCBI taxonomy): domain Eukaryota; kingdom Metazoa; phylum Chordata; class Actinopteri; order Cypriniformes; family Cyprinidae; genus Cyprinus; species Cyprinus carpio. The sequence continues at coordinate 26,578,792 of NC_056576.1, forward strand.
ATTCCTCCTGAGGTGCATGAATATTAATGCATTTACTTTTTAAATATTTTCCTTTTCTTCAAATGAAAGCAATCCATCTAGCTGTCAGAAGTCAAAGGAACATATGACCTATACACTGTCACTCATCTTGGTTTCTCTCTCTCTCTCTCTCTCTCTCTCTCTCTCTCTCTCTCTCTCTCTCTCTCTCTTTCATTTTTGTAGTCTGTCAGTGTCCCCCCACCAGTCTAAACTAAACCCTGTTGATGTGAAGTTTAGGGGTGATCAGCAGAAGGTGCTGTTGTTCGGTGAAGAACTGGCACACTTTTGACTTCAAGATGTTGCTGTAAACAGCATGTGATGTCAGCTGTGTGACAGTAGACCTAGATGAGGCTGGTTGTCTATCGCTGTCTCAAACAGACACACACGCACAAGCTTTTTATCTGGAGTGACTTAATTCAGGGACAGCCCTGACGGAGCAACCTTGAGCGCTCTCCTCAAGGACAGTGTGGTGATAGAGCAGGAATGTGATTTTGGAAACTGTCCAGCTCCTGGGTCACCACTATTTGGAACTGAACCTGTAACATTTGTGTTCATGTAACCTCTGTGGGACCTTCGCCCAAAGTGCTCTGATTTCCTGCCCAGGCCATGAACTGACATGTCTATCTCTCTTCCAGACTCCAACAACCCTAAATCAACCAAAACTCTTAAATAACACACAAAATATCAAAACACATACCTCAATCCCTTACAAATGTAAGTAGTGTACTAACTACAGTAACAAGGTCCAACATCTCAATTATATTGCATCGTTGGCTTATATACACGCATACAATACATATACATTCAAAAAAAAAAACTTTTTGTATAATTTGCTAAATCACAAAAAAAAAAAAACTTTTTGTATAATTTGCTAAATTGCAATAGCTTGATTTTTTTTTTTTAACACACACACACACACACACACACACACACACACACACACACACATACAGTAGTACACAACATCTCGTATCTTGTGTTCTGTTCTCCTACACACCTGTTGATAAAATCGTAAGTGATATAAATTATTTTCACAAAACAAATATTAAAATTATTAAATTCATTCTTTTTAGATAATCATAGTTGCAAATGTAATGATTTACATTTTTACCATTTTTCTTTTTTTTTTTTGAAAGTGTGGGTCTGGGACAAGTTATATTACAAAGCAAATATTTTCAGTCCTGGATTTAAATGGTCAAGTTGATGAAACACCAACGTAATTTAGGTATAATTTGCACAATAATGTACTTGTAAAATATGCATACACATTTTTGCATAATTTGGCAAAATTTCAGTTAGATTGAAAATTATTCACAGTATTGAAGTGTTTTTTTTTTTTTTTTTCATGCAACATCTCACATCTTGGATTCTGTTCTCCTTCATATACAACTTAAAAACAATGTGATATATAGTTTTACATTTAATTTATTTTTGTATAGTGTATTTTCATAGTTTAAAGAAGTCTCTTCGGCTTACCAAGCCTGCATTTAATTGATCCAAATTACAGCAAAAACAGTAACATTTTGAAATATTTTTACTATTTAAAATAATGTTTTTCTATTTAAATATATTATAAAATATAATTTATTTCTGAATTTTTAAAGCTGAATTTTAGGCATCATTACTCCAGTCTTGATGGAGTCACATGATCTTTCACATGATCTTTCAGAAATCATTCTAATATTCTGATTTGCTGCTCAAAAACATTATTTTTATTATTATTATTATTATTATCATTGTTGTTGAAAACAGCTTTTTTGGGGTTTCGTTGATGAATAGTAGGTTCAAAAGAACAGCATTTATCTGAAATAGAAATATTTTTCAAAAATATCTATAATTTTTTCTATCTATAATTATTTTTTCCAGTAAAATAAATAAATAAATAAATAAATAAATAAATAAATAAATAAATAAGTAAAAATATCAATAACCAAAACAGCACAAAATAAATAAATAAATAAATAAATAAGTGAGCATGTTGATAGGCCTATCAGCAGCAACTATATTGTTACATTAGCAATCACTAATATCGCCCACGTGATTTTATATCATAGATGCACATATGTTTTCTATGTATTATCATACAGTACAAAAAGGAAATTTTACAGTATATCTGAGAAACTGCACGTTTGAACAGATATTTGCAGACAGAGTAGTTCACATTAATGATTGGTCTAAACATTCTTAGACGTTACTTTTATATCGTCTAAGCAATACCGTTATATTTAGATTGTTTAGATAACAAATTTTATTAAAAACTTATATTTTCAGTCCTTGCTTCAGTTGGTCAGGTTGAAGAATCACCCACCAACATAGTTTAGATGCAATTTGCACTATATTTATTTAAAGTTCGGCCATTAGTGTAAGACCTGTAACATTACTAACATACCAGATGTTTCCTCCTCCCCAGATTTCAGTGGATCCAGCGAAGCCAACCTTTTTAGCCTCCAGCACAGAACTGGATTTTGCTATTCTAGCTTTCAAAATATTGTTATTTTGGTTAATTAGAATATTTTATCATATTAAGAAGTCAATTAACATTGTTATACTATCACCAATGTTATTGCACATGTACACAGATCTGTAAACACACTCTTACCCAAAAGATAATTAAGCAAATTGACTTTTAATTATAAGCAACATTCTTACTAGTAATGGTTATAAAACTGCTAGAATCTTTATAGTAACAATTATTTTTGTAACAAATTGCATAAGCCTAAATATGCCTAAAATTCTGCCCTTCTGCATTGTTACCAGTCAACTGACTTGCAGCTATGTTGATATGTTTCTGTAGTTTTCCTAACCAGAAGGAAAGACCTTTTGATCTGAAGCTGTTTGTATTCTCTTAATTATAATATTCTCTTTTAATTATGAGCTTTGGAACACAGTTGAGGGATTTATTCATCTAGCTCTTTTCCTTGGGATTTCTATGAAATAATTTTGTATCTTGCACTGCTCTGAATTATACATGAAACCAAATGTCGTGAACTCCAGTGTGACACACTTTGAGTTCTGACACTTGTTTTTGTAACGAGGTCACCTTGTCATGCTCCTTTCATATCTTACATCTTAAGACACACGTTAGATGTTTAAGAGACTGCGCACGTTAAATATAAAGCTTTATATCAGGTGTTTTGTTTATAATAGTGGAGGTTCTGTCTGGAGTTTGAGTGTCATGTGTTCTGATTGACTCTGAACACTTTACAGTGGGATTTGAATTAATCTCTTTTCCTCTTAAAAGAGTTTCCTCTTAGTTTCTTTTGTCACATTTGCTGCACACAGACCACACACTCTCACATTTTGAATTCATCTGAAGCTAGATTTTTCCTGTTTCTTTGCCTACACACACACACACACACACACACACACACACACACACACACACACTCATTCTCTCTCTCTCTCTCTCTCTCTCTTTCTCTCAGTGCTTTTATTTTGCACACTACCTAAAATTTATGTAATTTGAAAACTCACTGCAAATTTTGAATGGTAGTGTATCATGATTTTCACAAAATTATTAAGCAGCACAACTGTTTTCAACATTGATAATCATAAAAATATTCTTGAGTACCAAATAAGCCTATTAGAACTGTAATCTTTTGTTTTTTGATCAAATAAATACAGACTTGGTGAGCTTAAGAGACTGCTTCCAAAAATTGTGTGTGTTTAATCATTTTAAATTGCTTGCCTTATTCTATAAATGCATTCTTCTTCTTCTTCTTTTTCTTTTTCTTCTTCTTCTTCTTTGACAATATGTTTTACTCTTGACCTTTGGCCAATATATAATATTATATATCTCATAGCCTGAGTGGATGTTTAGAGTGGCTTTAGTAATAACAGTGGAAGATTGCTTACATTAGAAGGAAGTCTCTTGCCCTGAGATCAAACTTTATAAGCACACTGAAGTGTCCCAGTTTTCCCATCAACCCTGCTGTTCTCCCAGTCCCCTCTCATTAGAACAGATGCTTAGTATTAAACCTCTGTAAACTCTGACAGTATTGCAATCTCATTCAATCTCACCATTGCACTTCTTTTTAAGATTCCCAGCATGTAACTTCTCAAGAAGTCAAGGGGAGCAATCGTGTCTGTTTATGTGAGTGTGTTAATATTTTCACCTAAGTGTACTTAAAGTCTATTTATTATTCTCTGCATGAAGAGAGGTGTAATGAAGATATGAGAAATTAATGACACAGAGCCCTCATTGGATTGTTCAATGTAGAACAGGGAAAGTCTTGTGTTTCTTGTGCCCTCTCTTCTTGTTAACAGAAACATTGATAGCCCAATTTACAAAAGATATATTAAGGCACATTAAGTGATATCAAAGAAAAAACAATATATATATATATATATTTATTGCAAACTTGTATTTGTTCTGGCTTCATTTCTCAAAGATCAAACACACCAAATCAAGTTAACATTTACAGTTAGGATTTTTAAACTCTCACTTGGGATTCATATATTTCAAATGGTTGGGCAGGGGCTACGTGCTGACTGACCACATAAGCTGAGCGCTATATCTCTGTTAGCACACGCCCCTTTCTACTTCCATCCTAGAAGAGTGCAGTGGACAGGCGAGGGAGGATCAACATCGAGTGTGATGAATGTCTTTAGACGGAAGAGTCATACAGGATGTCCTTGACTTTAATCAAAACTATTTGTTTTCTCTCTGTGGCTCTTTTTTTTGTGAGCTGGGCTGTTGTGGCATCTCTTCGCTCATGTCCACTGATAGCTTGACTTTAACAACATCGTTCATCAGGGAAAGTGGGCTGCGCTGTGTTTCAAGGCTGTATGCTGCATTTTTTTGTGTTTGTTAGAAATATTGTCAGACAATTAGTAATGCTGATTTAAAAAATACAATAAAAATACAATTATTAGTTTAGTTGATTTCTTTTAATTGCTTAGTATAAAACAGGAACAACTTAAAGCATTTATGTTTTCTTGTTTAAGTTTTAAACTGATTTTTTTTTTTATTTATTTAACATTTAAACACCCAAAAATACCTATCCAAGCTAATTTTTTTATTTTATTTTTTTATGGAGCACAAAAGGAGATGCACGAGGGATGATGGTTGCAACTGTCAAGCATCCAAAAGCACGTAACAGTATAATTAATATAGTCCATATGACTCATGTGCTACAGTCTGAATACCGTAAGTATAAATCCAATACCCCAAGATCTAAAATGTACTGAATGCAACTTAGTAACACAGAGGAAATTGTTTCAGTCTTTTGTTGTATAACAGACCATATCATTTTCAAATTTATTGCAGCCACTCGATTTATTCTTAAATTAAAATATTTAGTATGTAAAAACTTGTTTACCTGGTTCAGTTCTATGAAGATTATGACCTTATGTGATTTGTTTCTGGCATTTCCATTTCATTGCCTATATAAATAGCGCTGGTCCAATTAAAGCATCTGACCAACATATGATGTAAACAGAAAATAATGAAGGAAGCCAGGAAACACTTGACCTGCAGTATTTAACGGTTTATCAAGTACATCAGCAAGTCAGTAGAAATGTGATGAATATGGAAAATATTACCATTGTAGTGTTGCCAAGTATACAATGCGTACGACAATACGTCAGTGCATAATCTTGATGAACATATGGGATCTGCTTTTAGTCAGACACAGAACAGTGGAAATGGATACCAGCTTTTAAAAGAAATCAGTATTATTCCACGAATAAGATGCATCCTTCAATCATCTCAGAGGTACACAGTTTACTTCACTGAACTGCCTGATGCACAGTGTCTAAACAGAGCAAGGATGATTTACATGGCCTCAGTCTGAGATAACTGTTTATCAGGACAAAACTATGGGAGGACATGCCAAAAACACTTTTTTTAATGCAACCCCAGAGTTCCACGGACAGGAAAGCACCACGAGTTGAGACATTCCCATGTTTGTCAAACTGAACCTCTGCAGGCTGCATTTCATGTCGTTGTTTTTCTCCCCCGTGAGTTTCATTTGGCTGTCTTCGTGATAGGATCAGTGCTCTTTTAGGAACTGACAAAGTTTATTTTAATGTTAGACAAAAATGACATCAATCCACAAGACTCAAGAATTCCAGTTCATCACCCTGTATTTATATAATCTCATAAAAGATTAGTTCCCCACCACAATTTTTCATTTTTTTTTATTTTATTAATTTATTGTAATATTACATGCACTACTGCTCAAAAGTTTGAGGTTGCGAAGGTTTTTATTTATTTTATTTTAATGTTTTTTTTTTTTTTGAAGGACATGTCTTATGCTCAAAGACTGTGTTTATTGAACAAAAATACAGTTAAAACAGTATTATTTAAAACTATTATTACATTTTAAAAGAATTTTTTCATATATTTTATAATCTAATTTATTCCTTTGAATCAGATTTTTTAACAGTAGTATATTTAATATGATAATAACAATTGCAAATGATACTATATATATATATATATATCTATATTACATAAAAGTCAAATATAGCATTGTATGGGCCACTTTTATTATACTTTTTGGTTATTTTGATTGATTTGATGATTGATAATTTGACTAAATTAATCCTTCAAAAAAATCATTTTATTATGGTCTACAAGAATTTTATTGTGAACATTATTCCTAATAAGCACATTATAAGATAAAAAAAAAAAACGTATTTTGTGATAAAATGCATTTTGGGGCAATATTTCCGGCAGCACATGTATTTTCTAATCTGTTTACTTTCAACAGCAAATCTACATACTGTCAAAGAGTGTCAAGACCATACCAAGCAAAGAAAATCCAACCCTGAGGAGGGCAGGTGGACGGAAGGAGGGCAAAAAATGTTCCCTTGAATGAACACTCGTGGTGAAGGGGTCAGCGTGCCAGGGCTTAAAAAACAAATGACAGGAAATGACAGACTTTAAGGAAAAACCTCAGTGAGACCTGATGCTAATCGGAACAAGACTGTGGATGTGGCAGCCCTGCTATCACCTATCTTCCAGCACTATAGGCAACTCATATTGAGGGAACACTTTACATTCTTGTCATTTTGAACAAACAACACCTTCAAACACCAGATAGGACACCATTGTCAGCTCTGTCTGATCTGGTCTGTCCATCAATCTGTGGTGTGTGTGTGTGTGTGTGTGTGTGTGTGTGTGTGTGTGTGTGTGTGTGTGTGTGTGTGTGTGTGTGTGTGTGTGTGTGTGTGTGTGTGTGAAGAGGGAATTAGGGGAAGGAAACTGGCAAGGTTGAATAATAAGAAAAGCATAGATGCTAGACGTGCCCACCTGTTCATTAACTAATTAATCACAAGACTTATGGTGCTATCCTGATTGTAAGAAAGGATGATGCTACTTTTTTTTAAATCCAAAACCAACTATGAAGGTCATTTTTGCTGCATCAATACCAATACTAATACATTGATTAAACAGTTGTAATCGCTAATTAGTATTATATTTGTAACTGAAAATTCAATATTTAAACAATTATAAGATTTTCTGATTTTGTTTATCATACAGTATATTTATTTATTATTTTTATTTTTTTATTTTTATTTTAGTTTATAGTTTTTATTTTAATGTATTTTAAAGAAGTCTTATGCTTACCAGTGCAGCATGTATTTGATCAAAAATACAGTAAAAACAGTAATATTGTGATATTTCAAAACTCTTTTTTTGTTTCAGTGTTTTAAAATGTAATTCATTCCTGTGATGGCAAAGCTGAATTTTCAGCAGCTATTTTTGTAGTCATTAGTGTCATATGATCCTTCAGAAATCATTCTAATATCATCCATCTAAATCATGCTGATATATAACTCTAGTAAAATCCTGAAATGTGTTTTTGGTGTTTCTTGATGTAAGATGAAATGTTAAATATCACCACTGCTTAAATTACATTGATAGTTATTAATGATCTAAAGACTGATTAGCAATTAGCCACATACATCTGTAACTATATGTCCACTTCAGTGTGAAAAGCTCTCATCATTTGCATGCAGCACTTATTTTGGGGCATTGGTGGTTTAGGATTGGTCCCTACTTCCAACATGCAGCATAACATGAAAGTGTGTGTGGGTGGCCCAAGTGCCTCTACTAATTCAATCATCCCCTCCTCTCAGCTTGCTTTTTTATTCCAATTTGATTAGCAGAGCTAAAGCCATCACGATTTTGCCCAGACAAAATGAATGCTTGTATTAATCCTGCAATTTCCATTTAAAATGCAGAGCATTGACTTGATTAATAAGGGGGCCGATACTGAATAATTACGCTGCGAACATCAGCTATGGATGAGAGCACAGCTGGGGTTGCTTACAGATGCCCTATGGGATCTCAGAGGGGTCAAACCAAAGCATTGGCCATGACTGAGGTGATGAATCCGTTAGCCAATCTTTTCGACAATTAACAAGCTGCGGCCCCTGTATTAATTTGCTGCCCCTGTAGTGGAGCCTGGTAAGATGTGTCAGGGTCAAGGGTTAAAGGTCGAGAGCACAGGTCAAACTCACTGATTTGGCCTGGAAAAATCAAGAGAGGAAAATAAGCACATTACATCGAAATGCATTACCCAACCTAGAGCTTCCAGTATCAGATGGTTTGCAAATTAGCATTCGTATATGAATGGGCGAGCTGAGGAACATGAAAAGGAACATGTGGAAAACGTTTAGTTAGTGGTGATCAATCTAGGTGCACTGTGTTTGAGCATTCAATAAAGTGCAATCGATGGGTGCGAGGACAAACAAAGCAGGTGTTATTAGCAGAGGGTTTATAGGTTAACATTTATTCGGAAAATATATTGTAATGCTCGATCTGCCAAATGTAATATTAAACCACACAATCCATCGCCATCCATTACAAGTGTCACACTGATCCTCCACCCATCAACGTTTTGCTTTATCAAGGTGCACTTCGTTCCATCTTGCCTGCTTTATCGAATGCTTCCTGTCTTGTAGACGGGCTGCTCTTTTTGCATGCCAAATGTGTCCGCCTTGTGGGTTTGCTGCACTGAACCCTTCTGGGAACCCCTTGTCGTACACTGTGGCCCATGTGATTGTGATGATTACAATGTACACACTGGTGTAATGTCACCATTCTTGCTCCACTTTATGCCCAAGGTTCAAGTAGAGTTCAAATCCCTCCACACTTTGTGGTAATCACCTCGCCAGAGTCAAAATTCTAGCTCATGAGCCATTTTTCAGTAATGCCACCGTGATCGTCAGCGTTATTGACCTCAACCAGGCTTTTTCCTCACATCAGAGCCCAAGTTTCAAAGATGCGGGCTTTTCTCAAGGTTAATTCTGGACAAAACAGTGCAGAGAGTTGTCAAAACGAACATTATTTGAAGGTAGCTAGGCTTGCCGCTTGGGAATAAGTTGACTTTTATGTCAGAACGAAAGCATTCCCACATGTTTGAAAATATGCTTAATGCTCCTGGGATCGTGTTTCGTGGCAGCCTCCTAAAACCTGCTGCATCGCTCATTGTTAAATGCTGTCTGTGGGGGAAATTAGCCCTGACACTGTTTTTATTATGAAAACACAGTTTAGATGGGCCCAACCTCCCAACTTTCAGCTTTTATATAGCACTCCTCTGTAAAACTATCCCAGTATCTCTGTGCCCCCCTTTCCCTCTCTCACTCTCCCTCACTTTCTTTCCCTGTGAGTGGCTCTTGCCAAATAGGGGCACATATGTTTCTCTGTAATTAAAGCTCTTGTTATACAGTGCTGCTCCCTTCAAGTAGAAATGATTAACTAATGGAGCGATTGAGGGGAAATTAATAGTTATCTCTTCCTGTCATTCCCCCTCCCTTGTTTTCTGTCTAACCCTCCCTCTGTTGAGACACCAGAGCACTTTTGTTCAGAGAAATCGATAAGCAAAGGTGACAATATCCATGTTGTACTGTACACAGGTGTGAAAGCATGAAATTAAATACACAGGGTTCCCAAGAAGTAGTTGGACACATAAGCAACACTAAAGCCAATGTATGAATGTCACTGCTTCTGACAAAGTGGCATTTGCAGGCAAATGCGGCACGCTAGAGCTTTTCTCAGAACTAACTTATTAACTATTATTTTTAATCAACAGGTCCCAAGGTCATTCTGTAGTGGATCATTGAAACAGTTTCTTGACATAGGTGCCCTGGCAGAGTAACCACAGGTGTAGTTACATGACATTATATGAAAATGAGTACCTTATGTTTGATAATATGAAAGACACCATAGTGACCTTTTTTAATCTGCATTTTAATCTGACAAGTGTATCATTATTTTTAATTCAAAAACTAACCAACTTCTTTTTTTGTAAAATGTTTAGCTTGAAAAGTGTGCCTGTGCCTTCTTCCTTTAAATTAAATGCCACTGATTTAAAATTTTTGTGTGTATAATGCAATGAAGTGCATACATGGCTGCGGAATAGTTTTTGGGACCACTGTATCTGGATTCAAGAGATTCTGGGATCAAACTGAATCAGAAATCACAATTTCACATTTCTGAATGTCCTTGAAATGAGATGGAGGCAAACATAGTGCTTACCTAAGAGCTAAATTCCTTCTTTGGACTACTTAATAAAGATAATAGAATGTTTAGTGGTTGTTAATACTACTACTCTACTATTTTTTTAAGCACATTGTTATTCAACAAAGATGCTTTTAATTGACTAAAATTGACAGTAAAAACATATGTAATGTTATAATATATAAATGCTGTTGATCTTTCTATTCATCAAATATACAGGTGCATCTCAATAAATTAAAATGTCATGGAAAAGTTCATTTCAGTAATTCAACTCAAATTGTGAAACTCGTGTATTAAATAAATTCAATGCACACAGACTGAAGTAGTTTAAGTCTTTGGTTCTTTTAATTGTGATGATTTTGGCTCACATTTAACAAAAACTCACCAATTCACCATCTCAACAAATCAGAATACTTCATAAGACCAATAAAAAAAAAATCATTTTTAGTGAATTGTTGGCCTTCTAGAAAGTATGTTCATTTACTGTACATGTACTCATATCTTGGTAGGGGCTCCTTTTGCTGTAATTACTGCCTCAATTCGGCATAGCATGGAGGTGATCAGTTTGTGGCACTGCTGAGGTGGTATGGAAGCCCAGGTTTCTTTGACCGTGGCCTTCAGCTCATCTGCATTTTTTGGTCTCTTGTTTCTCATTTTCCTCTTGACAATACCCCACAGATTCTCTATGGGTTTCAGATCTGGTGAGTTTGTGGGCCAGTCAAGCACACCAACACCATGGTCATTTAACCAACTTTTGGTGCTTTTGGCAGTGTGGGCAGGTGCCAAATCCTGCTGGAAAATGAAATCAGTATCTTCAAAAAGCTGGTCAGCAGAAGGAAGCATGAAGTGCTCCAAAATTTCTTGGTAAACGGGTGCAGTGGTTTTCAAAAAACACAATGGACCAACACCCGCAAATGGCATTGCACCCCAAATCATCACAGACTGTGGAAACTTAACACTGGACTTCAAGCAACTTGGGCTATGAGCTTCTCCACCCTTCCTCCAGACTCTAGGACCTTGGTTTCCAAATGAAATACAAAACTTGCTCTTATCTGAAAAGAGGACTTTGGACCCCTGGGCAACAGTCCAGTTCTTCTTCTCCTTAGCCCAGGTAACACGCCTCAGGAGTTGTCTGTGGTTCAGGAGGAATAACAAAAGACAACTGTAACCAAATTCCTTGACACGTCAGTGTGTGGTGGCTCTTGATGCCTTGACCCCAGCCTCAGTCCATTCCTTGTGAAGTTCACTCAAATTCTTGAATCGATTTTGCTTGACAATCCTCATAAGGCTGCGGTTCTCTCGGTTGGTTGTGCATCTTTTTTTTCTACTTTTTCCTTCCACTCAACTTTCTGTTAACATGCACAGAAACATCACAACAACAACATCCATCATCAATTAACAATTAATGCTTACCCCCCACCCTCAATGAGAACACTGTCAATGATTGTCTTCTGGACAACTGTCAGATTAGCAGTCTTCCCCATGACTGTGTAGCATAGTGAACCAAACTGAGAGACCATTTTGAAGGCTCAGGAAACCTTTGCAGTTGTTTTGAGTTGATTAGCCGATTGGCATGTCACCATATTCTAATTTGTTGAGAGTGTATTGGTGGGTTTTTGTTAAATGTGAGCCAAAATCATCACAATTAAAAGAACCAAAGACTTAAGCTACTAGTCTGTGTGCATTGATTTAATACATGAGTTTCTTAATCAAAAAAAGCCACTTCTATCAAAAACAACAAAAAACAAAAAAATAAAAAAAATAAAATAAATCAAATGCAGCCTTGGTGAGCATAAGTGACTTCTCTCAAAAACATTAAAAAACCCAAAAATAAACAAATGAATAAAAATCTTACTGAACCCCAAACTTTTGAACGTTAATGTGTGTCCTTGTGTTTTGATTGACAGGATTAGCTCTGCATCCTCCTCCCAAATGTTAATTTAGAGCTCCGTTTATGACAAATTATGTGGGCAGTGTTAGACAAATAGCTTTGCTTTCTGACAGATAGTTGTTATGTTAGTCTGCCGACCTACAGCAGCACATCACTTCACGGCTCTTTTAGCGAGTTTTAACATTTCGTCTCCAATTCTGATTCCTTTTTTCCATAAATATACCCAGATTAAACATCTTTGACTGAGCCAGCTGTTGAAGACCCGCCACATCACAGCAAGTTCACAAATAAAACAGGCAGAAAAGAAGAAATCCAGCCAGAAGCAAACAAAGTAGCACAAACAACATATGCTTATACTCTCATTACTTAATTAGATTCTCATAAATAATAAATCTTATCACAGCTGAGTGACACGCTCTGCAACGGTGGCATTTCTCCCATCTGCCAGTGTTGAGCCTACACACTCATTACGAGGTGGGGTGAGACAGCACTGTTGCACCCTGGGTGCGTTTGCATGTGTGTGTGTTTGTGTGTGTGTGTGTGTTTGAGACGAGCAAGATGGGTTGCTGGTATCGATCACTTGCATACACAAGCTCACTTCCACATCAAATTCTCTCATTGGGATGTGAAGTGGTCCTTCAGAGTCCCACTCATCTTACCAGACCCCCTCCTCTCTCCGACACAGTGCTCCACAGTTCTCAGTCTCTCTCTCTCTCTCTCTCTGTGGGGTTGGAAGGTGTAGGGATATCTGGAGGATCTGCAGAGGAGAATGGGGGTAAGTCTTGTACCGGCGGTCCCGAAAAGGCCTTAAGGCTGACTCAAGGGGGCTTATGCTGATACCTTGACCTTTTTACCAGGGCCTACATTTCACACTGAAATTACCATTACCATGCGGCTCTCCCCTGAGGTCTGCAGTCAAGTTTCCTCCTCTGGGGTTAAAAGTCATCATGGCATGCTAAATGACCAAGACAAATGTTAACCATGGAGTAGACCCCATTCAATGCCGCTTGGACTCGCTTAAGAGAGCTGATGTTGAATTGCTTAATATTTGGCCTAGCCAGGGATGGACTGGCCATAAGAAGCACTAGGAGTCCAAGATGGCCAGTCAACATATGGGCCAGATGCTGTTGAAACACTATGTATATGCTAAGTAAATATTACACTCTTATAAAAGAAAAGTTCCAAAAGGTTTTTTTTTTTTTTTTTTTTTTTTTTTCAGCAATATCATAAAATAAATAATTTGGGTTCCGAAAAGAACCTTTCAGTGAACAGTTTCTTGATTGATTTTGCAATGAAGATTTTAAATTTTTTAAAGGTTCTTCATAGAGCTATACAGTAGATGGCAATAAGGAACCTTTATTTTTAAGTGTAAAAATATGTAAAGAGGGAAAAAGATCAGGCTGTCTTATTTGAGATGCTATGATGGATCTGAACAAAATATATGCCATAGTTCAATTTACCTTGGACAAACCATACACCGTTTGACTTTTTTATTTTATTTTTTTTTTCATTAGAGATATTATAGTAATTTCTTAGATTGTGTCAGGTGTTATACAAAATCTAAATTAAGTATCATACCTACAGTAATACATGTAACAGAGTGACTGTATTTTTTATTTATTTATTTTTTCATCTACGTTTGGCACTTTTTTCTGTAAAGATGCTTTATAAGAATATGTATAATAAAAAATTCCAAAAAAATACAATTGAAACTCTTAACACTCTAAATTATGGATAAAATGTTCCATATATCATTTTATTATCAATTACAAATCACTAAAAGATAATAATTTTATTTTAAAATATATATATATCTATATATATATATATATATCTATATAAAAAAAATGATTATTTGAAAAATGATTATCCACCCCTCTCTCCTGATTATATATATATATATATATATATATATATATATCTATATATATATATATATATATATATATATATACAAAGTTTCTTACAGTGCATACAGTTTCTTCTTTTTTTTTCATTAACCATAGTGAAATTTCTTACAGTGCATACAGTTTCTTCTTTTTTTTTTCCTCTAAAAACTGAACCTTGGTGTTGCTGATGTCATTCTCTACAGTCAGTTGAGCTACAGCAACTGTTATTGTTTTGTGGCATGTGATTGTAAGGCATTGATTATTTATTTATATTTGTTTATTTATGACTAAGTGCACTCTTCTGATGCTGTTAAGTGCTGTTGGTGTTGATGCTATCTTAAATAGGATTTAAAAGGGCACTTGTCCTATAAAATAGTCAGTGTGAATGTATCTTTCAAGATAATCTGTAAATATATTGCCATTAACTTGAAAATGGTAGGTCTGTTAGCTAAGGCCGATGTTGAGATTCAGGTAATGAAGTCTTTACCTTCCTCTGGTGCTGTACAGTCTGTTGGAACTCCTCCACTGTGTTGGATAGATGTGAGGAAACAAGATGATATGGTGTGGCCACGTCAAATACAAACACACACCATTTACCGCTGGTTTATTTGTCTTTAATTCTCTCCCAGGTGGGGGTAATCAGAAAGCAGTGACAGCTGTCATTCTGAGATGACCTCCAATGAGCACTGAGTGGTTGTGGCATGATAATTGTGATGGGTGAGTGTGAGTGAGAGAAACTATTACACCCCTGAGGGCATGATGCCAGTGTGCATTGGTGCCACTTGCCAGCAATTCAAAGTGACAGAGTGCCAAACAAA
The DNA here is from genome assembly GCF_018340385.1 of Cyprinus carpio. Lineage (NCBI taxonomy): Eukaryota > Metazoa > Chordata > Actinopteri > Cypriniformes > Cyprinidae > Cyprinus > Cyprinus carpio. The sequence goes on from NC_056576.1 coordinate 26,593,882, forward strand.
CAAGCATACGAACCCAGGTGGATGTGACATGCAGCCATTAACACTTACTGTATGCGGACTGAAAAGAGCGTACTGTATAATACTGTACATGAGATGTGTGCTGTATTGTCACATTAGAGCAGTCAACGCTAAGAGGAGAACAGATATTAAACAAATTAATCAATGTTCCTTTATCACCTCATGACAAATGTTTGCATAATTTTACATTTTGTTCACAACAGCTCAAAGAAAGTGATGTGATAAAAACTGTCATTGTCTCTTATTTGTACAAACATGGAATCACACAATTATGGCACAAATCAATGTTTATTCATTCAAAAGATTAAAGCATCTTAAACAATCACTGCTCTTTCCAGCACACACACAGAAGTGAAGACACATGCCCCTCAGATTTTTTTTAAACCCATCATCATGATGTATCATAAGAACTTTTTTCCCTCCATATAATGCAACTGACGCTCATGCTGCTATGTATTTATAAATTAGTACTAAATAATAGAGTAAATTGAACAAAAGTGTCTGTAAATACTTGAATAATTTTACAAAAGATTTGTATTATTAAGAAATGCTAGTTTTTTTTTTTACTTTCTATTCAACAAAGACCTCTGGGGATCTTTGCAGCACAACAAAATCAGCATATTAAAATTATTTCTGAATGATCATGTGACACTGAAGACTGATGAAAATTCAGCTTTGCCATCACAGGAATAAATTAAACTTTGAAAATGATTGTTTTAAATTGTAATAATTGTTCACAGTATTGCTGCTTTTAATACAGAGTTTTGGCATGAAACTCATTATCATATGGCACAGCTGATTGGTTCTCTCCTTTATCGGTAGCCATTGAGCTCACTGCTCAGCATTCAAATATATGACTTGGCTTACTGTAGCAGTTGCAGTTTGCTTCAGAAACTCTCCACCTTCCCCAGCTCCACCTGTAAAGATCTGCTGCCAGGTGATTCATGTATGCTATATGGGGTTTTTTTTATATTGAGCTTCTTGTCTTCCCTGCTACTCCAACTCTACAGCATGATTCCACCATCCAGCTAGGTTCTTCTATAATTATCCCATCAACTTCGGTCAGAAATCTTGGTGTAACCTTTGATAACCAGCTGACCTCCAAAGACTACATTGCAAAGACTGCTCAATCTTGCAGGTTTGCATTGCACAACATCAGAAAGATCAGGCCCTTACTAACGGAGCATGGTGCACAACTTCTTTTCCAGGCACTTGTCATTTCTAGGCTGGACTACTGCAATGCTCTTCTGGCTGGACTTCCATCAAGCACAATCAAACCTCTACAAATGATTCAGAACAGCCACAGGCTCAGCACCCGCCTACTTCCACTCACTATTACGAATCTACATCCCCTCCAGAAGTCTGAGATCCACTAGTGAGCATCGCCTCGTGGTACCATCAGGCTCAAAATCACTTTCCAGAACCTTTTTTATTCACCATTCCTGGCTGGTGGAATGATCTTCCCACGTGAATCCCTGACAATTTTCAAGCGACAGCTGAAAACTCATACTTGACTTCATAATAAAAAAAAAAAAAAAAACTTATTTGAACAATGTCTAAAACTTTTTACTTTAAAAACTATTACAAGCACTTCCTGTGTCTAAAATTTGGTATTACAAGCACTTGCTGTGTCTGTTTGCCTCTTTAAGAAGAATCACTTATGTATCCCCCAATTGTAAGTCGCCTTGGATAAAAGCGTCTGCAAAATGACTAAATGTAAATGTATTTCATGTATGTTATATTTGCAGCAGCAATATTTCTTACATGCTCACAGCAGCACGTTGTGGATGTATTGGCAAGTCTTGGTACTTGCTCTGCCACAGCAGCAACAGCAGCAATGTAGCAGATCTATTCCGCCAAGACCAAATACATTAAAATTGTTATGCACATTACCATGCAATCCCTCCGAGAGTTGTCATGACAGAACTGTATTTTTGATCAAATAAATGCAGCCTTAGTGAAGACTTCTAAAACACTAAAAAGTTACTGACCCCAAATTCTAAATGGTAAAGGATTATTATAATTATTTATTTATTTATTTATTTTATGTATTTATATAGAGAATTTGTGTTTTTGTAAAAGTTATTTTGATTTGGATAATATATTTATAGTTTATGTATGTGAAATCACAAAACCGTTATCAGAATTTAATTGCATTTTTTTTTTCAATTAAAAAGTGAATAAAATTATATATTTATTTGTATATTTATTTAATTATATCATTTATTAATTTACAATTCCAAATAAATATATATTTATATATTATATTTTTTGTCATGTCTTCTCTCATTTAGGGAAAGTACTGAGTAAAGTCTGCGAGTGGTGTCTTTTCAGAAAGCAGAAGCATAACACCCCTGCATGCACATTTCTTTTTCATTGTCTCGTTACTAATCTGCAGGAGTGAGTTTAGTCAATGCTTTGTGTGGATGGATGAGAGACAGACAAAGGCAGTGAGGTGAAGGCTTGAAACTTTGTCTCAGGAGGAGAGAGAGTGTATCCCCACAAATCAGACCAGACTGGATCTGATGACTGGGGTCATCTCATCAAACCACAGGAAAAGGTGATGTGATTAAAAACGAGATGGCAAAAAACTTCTGTTTGTATTCCACTGATGTTGTAGTTTGAAAGCAGACCCAGTAGATGTGTATGTGTAATTGGCATGGTGTTCGGTGCATACAAGCACACACCTGCATCCACACACATCTTGCCCTGCTGCTACAAGCGATGAGCCCAGAGTGAGGTGAGCGTGAAAATGGGACGATAAGCCTAGCCTGTTATTGACCTCCTTCTGTCTACCTGCCGTCATTCACTCCGAATGTGTGCGTGTGCACACTTGCCTATGTTACAGAATTCATACCGAGGTGCTCACCCTCCTAAAACGATTATATGCCAACACCCCCCCCCCCAGCCCCCCAATCAGGCTGTAAACTCATCACTCCCATCTGGACTATTATGCAAGAAAAAACGCGGCTCTCACCTGACAGCGTGGCTCAGCCCACCGCTGCAAACGGCTGCTGGTCGTGATAAGTCGACCCTGACCAGTTCAAAGCTGATTCAGCGACAGGCTGATTGCTGGCAGCTAATCATTTTAGCAACACCTATGAGCAGGGGGCACGGCTCCAGTGAGGGGAAAAAGAAAAGTTTTCCCTGTTTTCTTCTTTCTCACTTCCTGATCTCCTGTCTTACTGCTGGCCTTCCGCCGATGAACTCGGACTGAACCCGGCTATGTTATTTATATATTTCACTTCTTCTTCCTTGCTTTTTTTGAGAAATTTGTTATTCAGCAGAGCTCCGCATTGTTCTGCAGGCCTTGCCACAATAGGTGATGTGCACAAGGTTACCTTTTGAACCGGTCTATCATTATAAGCCTGACTTCTTTCAAAGCATTTCCAGGAGTGGATGGGGATTTGAAATCTTTATTAGCGCAACAGGGCTAAAAGTGATTAAGCCAGAGTTTTTCGAAGTGCCCCATCCATCTGAGATATATAAGTCATTAGTGGCTCTGTCTATAAAAGCTGATCTGCAGTCAGATCTCTGGATTAATAACTACAAGTCTCTACAAGTCGCAAGTAAGCAAAATCCCAAAACTGATTTGGAATCTTTGGAAAGCTGGCAATCAATAGACTGTCAGAAACCGACTGTGAGGGGAGAATGGCAGTGTAGCTTACAGCTATACAGAAATCCCACAATTCTCACTCACACGTTCCTCCAGAGTTCTGCATACTCTATAATGAGCTCTCTAACGGCACAGATAGAGGAAAGGAAACAAGGGATACTCTCTTCTCTGTCATTCCGACTGCATTAGGATGGGCTCCCCAACCTGCTTCCCGTCTTATATCTATATCTAGCATGCAGATCCCCGCTATAAGAGATCACCCGAGGGTTTTCTTCTCTCCTACTTGTGCTTTTTAGTATTGTAGCCTCACAGATTCACTAATTCAGTCATTCAACATGATGTCTAAATATGTTTTATTTCTCTTTAAAAAGCATTCAGTAGTCTCATGGATATGTAAGATATCACTGTGTATTTCACATAGCAAAGGAGTAATGTTTGCTCTCCGAGCAGCAAATTAAATAGTCATGAAGCTGAATGCTGCACAGCAGGTCTCATAGAAAAAACAGCCCATTGATTCTTATGTCTTTAAATGAGTATCACACATTCCACCATTGTGATGAAAATTGTGTCGCTAACATATTTTCATACCATATTCTCTCAAAACACACTGTGAAACTCCATCTTGTAGCAGTGTGTCGATATTCTTTCGTGCAGGGGAGTTATTGCGCAATGGTGCTGGTTTTCGCCCAGAGCACAATCCACAAGTGCACAGAGACTACAAAGTTACTTTCTCATCTTTTATTTATTTATTTATTTATTTATTTATTTATCTCTTAAGCAGGGTGTTAAAAGAAAAAAAGAAAAAAAAAAGGATCAGAAACATGAGAGTACTGTTAATTTAACTTGCCAGCTTCTGCATCTCCTTTGCATTTTTAGGACCAGAAGCGGTGCAGATTTCTTCAGGCAATTTGTTTCAGGTAGCGTGAGCTTTCAGGTGCAGCAAAAGGTATCCTGGGAACTGTTAGACAAGAGAAAGAAAGAGAAGATAAAATAGGGACAGGCAGAGCTTTTACATCCTTAATAGATTCTGCTTTGCAAACAAAGTGAATGAGGTGCGCTGCTGCACTTGAAATCGAAGGCAAGTCATTTAACAGCATTTAACACATCATACTCATCTGCTGTCTCTTTTGGTAATGCTTGCCATTTGGTTTTAATCCACCAGACAACATTGATTCAAGGCTGGTTTGAACAAATATTCAGACGGTATCAGACAATGCAAGCGCTCTGATGTTGTGCATCGTTAAAACATTATTAATGTTACTGTACAGTACACAAGGTCATTAAAGGGATAGTTTATCCAAAAATTAAAATTCTGTCCTCATTTGATCACCCTCATGTTGATTTAAATATGACTGACATTTTCTCTTTCTTCTGCAGAATACAAAAAGGAAATTTTGGATAATGTGCTCATCGCTGTTTTCAGTGCAATTACAATGAACGGGGACTGGAGCGTTTAAGCTGTGGAAAGAACACAAAAGCATCATTAAAATTGTCCATATGACTCATGTGCTATATTTCAAGTCTTCTGAAGCCATGCGATAGATTATATAGTCAAAGAGTTGATGTTAGGAACTAGATCAGTCTGATTTGTTAATGAATGAGTTTTGCGAACTGGATCAGTTGATTTGTTTAAAAAAATGGCTTGAAAGAAACATTCGCTCATGAATCGGACATACGCGCTTCACTCAGTGAACTCTTATGAACATGCCTTGGATGGATGTCAAGGTTTTTAGTGAATAATGATGCAAATATCTGTCTGTTTATCATACAAATCTATGTTTGTTTGTTTTTTTTTTGTTTTTTGTTTTTTTGCATGCAGTTCGTGAAAACTATTAAGACACTTTTATGGTGCTTTTTTGTAACATTTTGGTTCATAAAGAACAACCATGATATTCTTCCAAATATCTCCTTTTCTGTTCCACAGAAGAATGTCATAAATATTTGAAACAACATGTGAGTAAGTAAATGATTTAATTTCTGCAAGAACTCTAATGTGTCCCTAAATCTGCATACCTCTTTTTCCTCAAGCTTCACAGTGTCTTGCATTTTACATAAATGCAACACGGTCATAGCTCCATTTCTCTGCTTTGCCTCAATTGGAACAAACTTTTCTCATTCAGTTCTCTGATAGCATTTCCCCCCAACAGCAAAAAGAGAGCAGCTTAGGTCTAAGCTGAGTCTTTTATGTAGGCCACAGAATCCTCGGAGGCTGAGAGTTTAAGGAGTGGGAACATTTAGCCCTGTGCATTGAAATGTCATGCTAATGGAGTGGAGAATACTCTTATGGTGCCAGGCTAGTATGGAAAGCTCGGCTTGACCTGTGAGGCACACAGGAGTAATTAGGACATTTGAAGCCTAAGGAAGGGGGCATCTCAGCGGCTTTGACAATATGCGCAGATCCCGCAGCATGTAGATAGGTCACCGTAACCTTAAAGAACAGAACATTAACCAATGAATTTTTTTTAAATATTTTTATTTTACTTTTATTTATTTTTTTTGGTTGACAGCTGTTTGCTAATGTTGTGAAATGAAGGAATCAAAGAATAATTCCCAGTGTGCTTAAAGAAAAGTTTGGCATTTCACAGAGCACAAGCAACTTTTGCAAGACAATGTCAGAAATCATGTGCCCCTAAACCACATTTGCTTGTTCTCATTTCAACTTTGACAGCGACACTAGCCTCAAGAACAGCTAAATGAGTTCTCGCAACATGGGAGTTCTCATTTGGAGATACAGCAATATGTGCTATTCAATATATATTTCAGTATATGAAAATAGTTTTTAGAGGTCACACAGCACCTTTAGCAAGCTGACAGACACACAGTATATGTGTCTCCTTTATAAAATGACTGAGAACTTTGTATGACCCCCATTTTGCATATATGTCATTGGCAATTTGCAGCTGTAGCAGTGTCCTGGGCAATGCAGGAAAGAGAGAAAAAAGCCAATCTACAAAGATGTCAAGGGCACGCTTTGAAATGAGACAGGCACATTCCGTACCCTCCTTTTTTCCACTGTATGTTTCAGTAATATTCAGAGCTGTATTACTGAAATCGACTACATGATGTCACCAAGCTGTAGCTTCTGTGGGAAAATAGTTATAGTGTGAGTTCGGTCTTTGTGGCTTCATGGTTTGTTCTTGTTTTAGAGAGGTCAAACTAGGCCAAAGTGTCACAAAAGTGAAGGTGTCATAACTGACATCTTGCATGGACTAAAATTAGTTACAATAGATAAGGTTCTTGGACTGACCCTCAACTCCACAAACCATGCACACCATCCGACCTGGCAGGTGAATATATCAGGAATGTGCCCAAACCTCGGGCATTGAGACATATACTAGTGACGGCTCTCAATAAAACTCTTGGCGGATTGCTGTGTTTCTATAATCTCCATAGGCAGATGATGGCACGAAGCTTGCAGAAATGAAAATCCCTTCATCAGCAGAATGTGCGGGCGGATATTTAGGCGACAGCCCTGCCCACGCTGAACGTTTCTGAGTGCGCACCCAGCCAGTAATTATTACCGCGGCCTTCTCGGCTTTGATCTCTGCGGATGATCGTATGCAAAACCTTCTGAGAGTGAGACCGGTCGTTTGAGTGCTGGCGAAAGAAACGATTTTGATTCTCTTTCAGGCCTCTCTCTCTCTTTCTCCCATTCATCCTGTCTTTCAGAATAAGTTAATTTCTCTGTATTCCACCTTCGATGAGATGAGGGAGAAAAAAAAAACAGTGAAACTTTTGAAGATTTGCACAAGCCTCTCAGACATACAAAAAAGGAGAGGAAGAGAAAGAACAAGAGCTCGTTGCTAAAGAGCCATTTCATCAAATCCCACCTGCAAGTGTAAAATGTCTTCATTAGGGCCGGCACTACTAAAGAAAATACCAGCCCTTGCACAATGCCGAAGGTCTGCTCGTGACCTTTCTTTGGTTTTAATCATTGCAACTCTTGACAGCTTAATAAGTTGAAGGTGCTGGATTGCAGCCTAACTTAATAAGGCCTCACAGCCCGAGCCTTGGCCACCTATGATTGCTCCCATAAGTCTTTGCACATCTGGTGCCATGTCCTTGGGAGAGAAATATTTTCCATAACTTTGCCTCTGCTCTGAAGCCCTACTGCCGGCCATGCCTTTATTAACGGAGGAATGATACAGTGCAATGTGTGACACTGTGGCAGGACCTGTATGCTTGATGTCAGACATTCTTTGCGACCCACCGCTGCCAGATAAAGACTTCAGCGTCGCCCCCGACTTGAATATTCAACCTATTAGATATTCTGGTAATTTATAGGTGCACTTTGTAAATCATATTGTCATGTTTAATCTATCCCAGCGAGGTGTATTGTTGCACAGGATATATGCTCTCCTTATTCTGGAGTTTATTACTTTATAGATGAATTACTCTCCTTTTATGATACACATAAGCTAGATAATGCTATAAGCAGTAAAGGCAAGGTTTTATGGAGGCTTTTTTTTTTTTTTCACTTGCACCAGTAGATCCGCTCTGTCTGAAACAAGAATATGTTTTCAAACTGCATTTCCCTACTACCAGACCTTTAGTCATTCATAATAGACCTTTACAAGTGGCATCATTTTTTTTGCATTGATGAAATTTGTATCCTTGCATCAAAGGCAGATGCTTATTTTCACTGTGAAGAAAAATGTGATTTGACACTTTTCTCAATAAATTATGTAGTGCCATAGCATATTGCATGTAATACCAAGTTGTCAGTTTTAAAATATCTGTTACAGTTACTGTAAGTAAATAAAAAAAAAACACTTAATTCTCATCTACCTGGAGTGTTCAGTAATAAGCAGAAAAAGTATATAAATCCATATTTTACTTAATGTAGTTTTGTATAAATGTAATGTAGTACAAACATGTAATGCATGACAAACAAATTTAAGACAGGTCAAGATGGACTTGATGATGGTGAGATCAGATCTCTGTGTGGAGTCCTTATGCATACAAAAATTTCACTGTATTGTTACAATTAATGGAAAATAAATATTTGGAAATGCAAACTATTAATTCCTACTGACACACTATGGCAAAAGATCAGAATAACTGGCTTTATACCATTTTTTGTTGGTGAAAATTTGCCCAGTAATGTATATACACATTATTTATTTATTTATTTATTTATTTGATTTGGTCCCAGCAAAATATAAGAAAAAGTATAAAAGAAAAATCACAGTCATGATGATTTATTGAATATTAGCATAGCTATGATTTACCTATTGCCTATTGCCATTACTTGTTACCTATTGTGTGCATGTGACATTGAATGAAAACTTTTTTTCCTGTGCTTAATTTTGATAAGACTGAATGAAAGATGAATACAGACTTAAGGTAAACCTCTAAGGTAGACCTCTCAGTGCTCTGCTTAAGACATAATTGATTTGACACTTGGACAGGAAAAATGGCAGTATCTGGCACAATTTTTATTATTATTATTATTATTATTATTATTATTTGTTTGTTTGTTTGTTTTCCTCTCTCTCTCTCTCTTCTCTGCTCTATACTGTAGATTTGTGCATAGCTGTAGGCCGACATCTGACCCTGTGTTTAGTGTTGAAGGCACAGGAGGGATTTCAGCAACTGCAACCTCGATTTTCTGTCATCCTAGCCAGAGAATCTAGCATCTTTGCAGACAAGAAGAAAAACAGGGGAGGGGCATGTAGAGTGAGAGAAGGAGAGAAAAAAAAAACATTAGGCCTGGAAGGGGATCATCATTTTCCCCCTCATTTCCTCTGTGTGGAGGAGCTTTCACCTGAGAGAGAGACAGGGTGAGAGAGAATACAGTTTATGATACAATTTTTTGCCATATGAGCAGAGAAAACATCATAATTTTGTTACCTTTCATTATATACTGTAGGCCAGCGGTTGTCAATGCTTTCTGAACCAGGGGCCCCCACTGAGACTCTTAGACATCCCAGGGACCCTTTAATAAATAAATGCCATCATTTATTTATAATTATCTTATTTATTGTTATATATTTTTTTTTTTGTTGTTAACTTAAGAAATTGCTTTTTCCAGCATGTGTGCATCCATTTGATGAAAAGTGACAGTAAATACTTTTATAATGTTACAAAAGATTTCTAATTCAAATAAATGCTGTTCTTTGAACTTCAATTCATCAAAGAATCCTGAGAAAAAAAAGAAAAAAAAGTCATGGTTTCCACAAAAATGTTAATCAGCAGAACTGTTTTCAATACTGATAATAAGAAATCAGCATATTTGAATGATTTCTGAAGAATCATGTGACACTGGAGACTGGAGTAATGACTGCTGAAAATTCAGCTTTACCATTACAGCAAAAAAAAACAAAACAAAAAAAAAACATTTAAAATATATATTAAAATACAAATGTTATATTTGAAATATATTAAAATGTTATTCAATTTTAATAATATTCATAATATTTGACAAAAGCACTGTGTTTTCTTATCAAACAAATGCAGCCTTGGTGAGTAAAAGATACTTTTTTTCAAAACCATTAAAACTATCAGATAAAGGTTTTAAATAAAAAATAAAACCTTTGTATTAGTGAAATAATTGATTGACAGCTGGGTCAACTGACAATAGTTTACTGCTGTCTGAGACATACAGTAGCAAGCATTTACACTACAACTGTACATTACTGCATTTTTTTCGACTCCCTCTAAATGTGATCTCATCACAAAACATCATTTGTACCTGTATTTAGTGTTGTCATCTTGTCAACTCTGCTCATCTGGAATGTTAGTACCAGGTGCAAACAGGGTCTTAGAATGCTATTTCTCTTTTACGAAAACCTCCAAGTATAGGAAGTGCTCAAATTATAAAAAATAATGAGAACAAAGAATCTGTGCTCGCCGATGTGACCCGGACATCTTCAAAGGCTGGACCTAGAGGCTCTCTGTCTATCTGTCTGATTCCCGTTCCTCCTTCCCATCATAACCACCCTATTGGTCTGTCTGTATGATGTTCATTAGCTTAACCCATTATAGCTGTCTCTGTGTGTTTTACCCTCCACCAGAGTAATGAACCCTCATCTTTTTTTTTTTTTTGCACTACCTTTCCATTTGATCTCTATTAACACTGAGCACCTCATTCTAGCTTTTTTCTCCACTATACAGCTGGAGATGTTTTAATGAGGGCTTCCATTTGCTCTCCACTCTTCTATCTGCACTATTATAACTTGTTCCTTTTCCATTTACAAACAGGGGGCTATGAGGGACTCATGGGGGTTTTCTTTTTGTCACAGTTCTTTTTACATCAGGCTTTTTTTTTTCGGTCACAGTCACTGGTAAGATATGTAAATTAAATATATAATGAGTGTGTGTGTGTGTGTATATATATATATATATATATATATATATATATATATATATATATATATATATATATATATATATATATATATATATAAACATAAAATCATTTAATTACTTGTTTGTCAGCGTCTTCCCTGAAAAAAATCCTGGTTATATACATGCTGTATAAACTGTTTATTTGTGTTACATCAAGACATTGCAAATGACCTCATATTTCAGCCCATGAAATATTTCAACACTTTTTAGCATGATTTTTAATTAATGACACATTTCTACATACCAGTGTGATGTCTGCTCCCAATATATATATATATATATTTATATATATATATATTTTTGTTTGCTTTTGCTTTCTCTCTGTTGAGGAACAAATTGAAATTGAAACTGTGAGGCTAGGTGCTGGTCCCTGCCTCTAGGGATTTTTACATCACTGTTGACAGAGGCCTCTGTGAATCATGGGAAATGTTTCATCAGTCACAAGGCATTATGGGGTGAACTGAAAGCCACATTAAACTTTTCAGTTACTCCTTCAGTGGCTCACCTTTATTGTTCTGCCCTCATTGACTGACATGCACCACAATACCTCTCTGTACAAACATTTCTTTCCATTTGAGCAGATCTTGCCTGGTTCTGACTATGACAACAAATCCCCATATATTTGGTGTCTCTGAATATTAATCTTATTAAAGAAAAATATAAACTGCTAAATAATTTCATAGACTGTAAATCTGCACATATTTGCAATATATTATACATTTCCATAATGAGCTATGTGCTGATACGATGATTAATATCACAAAAGACTGTTGTAGACATTGCTGCATTTTTGCTGGCTTGAGAGAAAACACACATTGTGAAGTATTTACTGTAAGCACATACTGTAAAACTAAGCTCTCACATTCAAATGCCTGCAACAAAAATTACATCTTTCCTCCATACTCGAGATTGGGATTGGCAGATGTGGTTCATTTATTGTGCACAGTGTCCTCTCCATCAGGATCTCTCCCTCATCCTGCGAGGAGCTTAGTAAACTGTCCTATTCCTCTCAGCATGGAAAGAAGAAGAAGATTCTAGATCCTGTGTAAATATATGTCTTCACTTCACTCAAGGCTGATCCATTCACATTCATTAAACTCTATCTTCACCCCATGAAGTGCTCTGAGCTTGTAAAAATTCTCTACTTGGGGCCTTTCTCAGAGAGATGATAGGTAAGTGAGCGCGTCTGTGGCCATCTGAAGAGTTTGGACTTGATTCATTTGGATTTGGATGTGGAACTGATTGGTTTATGGGTTTGGAGGACTGGGTTTGGATTGGCGCTTATGGTCAGAACCATAAACCATTACTGGGGCATGTATGACAAGGATTTCCATTAGGATTAGGTGTTTATGGGGCCTTCATCTCCTATACAGACATCAAGGCAAACATGCAGACGATCTGGTTAAAGGATGAAATACCTTTACTCCTTTTTTTTTTTTTTTTTAGAAATGATTTACAGTAAGCTTTTATGAAAAACTCCCATCATGCACTGCTTCTATGTGAGTTTGCTGACTACACAAATCATTTTAATGTGATGTTTATGTAGAATTTTAAAAAGTATGACTCTTAGAGTTTTCTCTGCAACTATCTGGCCTGTACCGTCATAGTCATATAATAGCTGAAAGGTCAAATATTGATAGCGTTTCACAGAATGGCACTGTAAACATTCCCATCTGGCTCTCTCTGGTTTGGCATGAGTCTGCCCTCAGTTCAAGAAGATGGCTGACGCGGTCATTCAAGCTAAACAGCCCTTAATCACACCATCAGGAAGCTTGTTATGAAACCCGCAATGACCATTATATTTGGTATCAATCTGAATTTCTCTCAGCTCAGAGAGGAGAGTACGTGGGCCGGGGTCAGCCAAGGGACAAGAGGAGAGAGTAAGAGAGTGAGGAGGCCGGAGCAGGAGATTAGGAGGAAAATAAATGTAACATGGACAAGAGCTTTATTAATAGGATTATAGGCTCATGGATTTCAATACATCATCTGCACAAATAGGGGACAGACCAAACTTGAGAAGGCAAAAGTTGGAAAGGGGGTCATGTTAATGGTTATTTGTCAGGACTGTGGGACATTTTGGTGGAATGTGATTGTTGTGAATAGGAAAGCTGAATGATAGGATGGAGAGGGGGCTTGAAATAGTCATAGAAAAGTAAGAGTTATAAAGTAAATGTAATACTCATCTTTAAGATATGATGTTAACTTATTATTGTGTTGTTTCAAACACCACAGCAACTATATTACTAAGAGTATTGTTCCATAATTACTAAAGATATTAGGGATCAGAAAATGGAAAATCTTGGTGCTTTGATGACTTTTGGAACTAATTTTACTGGTGGGGTAAAATAAAAATTAATTACCTGGCCAAATTTTGTTTGGTGTAATTTATAGAACTATTAGGAGACATCTAAGATAATAAATTATTGTAATTATTTATGAAATTTACTAGCAATTTCTGAGGGATTTTTTCTTTTTTTTCAGTGCCGTTATTTTAGGGTTTTATGCTATCTGTTATCATGGCAGTGTTTTTTTAAGCCTTAAGTTATGTTAATGTGCATATTGTATGACTTGTTGCAAAATTATATTAACAGTGGAAATAAAAAGTATTTGAATGTTTACAGATTGCCACCATTCACACTGGTCTGTAAATGTCTGACTGTAACCTATAATTTTTTTTAAAGAAAAAGAAGGGACAAGTGATTTTTTGTCTTTTATTATATTGCTTTTGCCACCATTTCTTATCTGCTCGTCTCATATTTTGCCTAAGGACACCCCTTACCCATGGTAAAAACACTATGACGCACAGGCTCTTGTGGCCTATTGCTTTACTACTTTATACAGTATGACAGAACAGTTTGCATGTAAGTCATTTTAATATGGCAGCATGATAATGGAAGCTTCTGCTGCAAAACTATTATTAAACAGCGCTTGTGTTAATAGGGTGCAATTGATATGAGTAATAATCACAATGTCACCCTTAGCAACAACACTTGTAAACACTGAATTATGCACCCCATTTATTGTCTGCATAAGGGGAATCATTTTGTTTTAGCTGTTTATTGCATATTCAACACACTGCCTTATAAACAACACTTTTTGCCGCTGCCAGTGAAAAGCAGTCATCCTGAGAGAGAGACCATAAAGGCGCTGCCACCCTTATTACATGAAGCCGCCTTCTGGGTTGTCAAGAAACACAGCAGTTAACCTCCTTAGCATGCATTAGCTGGACTTGTGTAAATCGTATTTCTATTACTCCAAGCATGCTTTATGATAGCAGTATTGCCTTCAAAAGTTGGAGATAGCTGTTTCATGTGGAGCTGTTTTTGCTTCATTAAGCATACATGGTTTTGCGGTTCAGGGGACAAGAGCCATTATGAAATGACGGAGTGCATCCACAACATAATCAAAAGCTCACTTCTGCACTGTTTCAATTACTTTCCACTTTATTTTGCAAGGTAAATCCTTCTCTTTCTGGTGCTATGTGCTCTTTTATGCTTTAGACCAGGTGCCTTTTGCTGCACTTTGCTGAGTGCATGCCGTGCCATAAATTACTTGGATGTAAGGGGTGGTATTGTAAGCTCATGCTTTTTGTTGAGTCTGCCACAGAAGTGCTGGAAAACACACAGACATTTAAATCAATCTGTTGTAACGTGGGTTTATTTAGTGGGAGAATGCCTCTGTAAGGAAGAAGGGAGGAGCACAAGCTGTTAGCGCTGATCTGCATGATTGTTTTTAATTCACTGGCCTCCTGGTGGCTTCAAACAGCTGCCTTTCAAGAAATCCAAACTATTTTGATAATTGTAACGGCTTAAATTTCATTTGTCTGTTGGCTTCAAATGTATCTATTACAGTAGCTTTTAAGCTAATCCATAAACTAGTGTACTCAAATCTTGATTGAATAAAAATGTAGTATTTCAAAATGTGCACTCTGTTAATGTGAAGTGGATAAAGCCCACTGAAAATGCCAAAATCCAACCCAAACGTTTCAGGAAACATGACAAAACAGGAATGAAGACAGTACTCGCAAAACCATTACATGGGATTATTAAAGGAATTCAGCTAAAAAGAAGAAGAAGAAGAAGTAGAAGAAGAAAAATTCTTCATCATTTAGAGAAGAAATGTTCAAGGAGATATTTTGAACTGTTTTTATCCATTTAATTAAAGCAGTGATTCACAGAGAGTCCATAGATTAAAATAATCCAGTAAAATAATGAAATTTCAGGAATCTAGACATTTTAAGAACTTTTAACCAATGAATTTACATGCATTTTCCAGTCGTACAAGAATGATCATATCCAGGCATTCCAAGACAACATCAAAAAAAAAAAAAAAAAAAAGTTGAGGGAGTCAAATATCTTGTCTGATTTTTAACCATTTTTAGTCATCACGAGCTACCCTTGGGGGTTTGTCATTGGGTTCCAACACAACACTAGACCTCAATGACTCTCATTATATAAACAACAAAAAAAGACATCAAAAACATATTTTGTGTTTTATAGTCATATGCTGATGTCGCCCAGGGTTTGGAATGACAAGGGTAAATGAAGACAGAATTTTTATTCCCTGTTGAATTATCCCTTTCAGCAATTACTAGAGAGTAATTGTAAATCACAGTTTGCACTATGCCATTTACAGCTAGCCCTCAGTTAGCCAAAGCCTAAAATTTTACTGCAACCCACTCAAAACTTGAAATGGACATTAGATAGTAGAAATTCTATTCATTCTTCACCCTTGTGCCTCCCTTGCTTCCCTAAAGCATATGCTTTGTGTGAACTGTGTGATTTGGAGACTATCCAAACAGACTGTACTGTTAGGAGTCTTGTACAATGTCTGCGGTGAGACAGATATGTGGCTAAATCTCTAATAACAGAAGAAATCAATGCAGACTGAAAGACATTTAGGGTTGTATCTGACAAGTGCTCAGTGCTTGCAGAAAGAGATTTTTTTCTTCTTCTTTTTTTTCACACCAAGATACTACAGAGAACCTCAACACGGCTCATGTTCACTGAAGTCTGTTATGAGGGATAACTGCCTGCTGCACTTTTAATGAATTTTGACACTAACACAGCCACATAGTGAAATGCAATAGATTTCTATAGCACATATGTGTGTGTTTATCATTACAAGTGACTTCTGAGAGAAAACAAAGAGACTTGACTGGCTCTTTGCTAATGTTTACCTAGCAATAAAATCATAAGTGAGGTTAGTTAGCAAAATTGTGTACTTACGTTTTTGTTGTCACAATCGCGCTCAGGTATTTATTCCAGAACCTGTGGGCACGTGACAAACAGACTATATTTTATTGTCATTGTATTCACAATAGGAAAATGGCGCTATTAGTCCCTTTGTTCCTAAACCTCCGAAAAAGCTTGCTTGTTAGCCAGCACTGTTTGTTTTCTTTCATCTGTCTCTTTCTCTCTCTTTTTTTATTCTTGTGTTAAGCCCAGCTTAGAAGTTGTGTGATGAATGAGTGGAAGTTGAATCATTATTAAAGGTGGGAGATGATTAATAACGACCATGTGTGTTTTCCTCTGTAGTGTAAATAAAATATATCATTCACGGAATACATGGGACGGCTAGGAGAATGATTTATGGTGTGTTAAAATGCACAGAGAGCCAAAGGCTGAAGCCCTTTTCACACAGCACTCTACCCACGGCCTAAGATTGGCTTAGACTTCCTTTCCCTTTCTGTGTATGTCTTTCTCCACCCTTAAGTGCCTGTCTCATTTTTGTGCCAAAGATAAATGAGCTTACTTTGAAAAGCCACTTTACCTTGTAAATCAAAATATTACTTCACTAACATCAGTATCCAAATGCTAATTAGGAAACGACAAAAGCAATATAATGTCACGATTCAGCAATGGTATTACAGTAGTTCAGTCCAATGGTGGAATGGAGTGCCACCCTACAGAATCCTTTTTTATTTTGCAGAACATTAATGTCTTTTAAATTATATGTACTTATTATATATATACATAACAACACACTACCACCTGTAGTGTACTTGAAATCTTACAATCTTACAAGTATATCAAGTATAGCATATTCAATAAATAAACAAACAAACAAACAAATAATAATAATATTAATGAAATAAAAGGCTAATAAGTGAACTTAAGTGAACTCTCTGTTTCATAACTGTCACGGTTCTGGGGTCTCATTTATAAAACTCTGCGTAGATTTCATCCTAAAATTTTACGTAGGCACAAAAGCTACATTTTGCGTACACCCAAAAGTTTTCAGATTTATAAAACCATGCACATGCCAGAACCTGCGCAAAAATCCCTTTATAAATCCCCGTCAGGGGAAGATTGTGCGTACGTGCATTTCAACCTCATCTCCTCCCCGAAATCACCAAATATGGAGCTTACAACGCCTAGTTTTACTATGCATAACCATTTCCATGCGAATTCCCATGCACGTGACACCATGTTTAACACAGAGACAGTAGGGAAATAGTATCCTTGCTATGTTTAAGAATAAATATACGAAAATATCCATAAAAACAAATTGGTTTCAAATAGTTCTCAGATATTTTAGGTGATCACATTCTTTTACACTGGCCAAATAGAATTTCAATTATTTCAAAATTAAATGTATGCAGTTTTGCTGATAAGATAAACATATTTTAGCTTTTTTAGTGGAAACCGATAAGCCCATATTTATTGCAGTGTACTGTCTGATTCGGTGCATCACTGACAAAGTACTGTAAAAAGGAAACATGCAAATCTTACCGTTTTCTCCTAGTTATGTCCTTCAAATATAGTGGAATTTTTCATAATGTTGTAGAGATGACTTTACACGACATTAACACCTCCGTGCAGCTGTGGTTGTACAGTAATCCAGCAGTGTCCGCCATAATATCGCAGTAAGTGCGCATCATTGATCATTGTTCTAGCTAAAATATTTCTCATAACGTGATCATAATGTGATCTGTAGTTTAGTTTCAAGATTAATTACTGTGCACCTATAGCACTCCTCGCTGTCATTAAAAAATAACATGTCACAAAAAATAGTTTATTGTTAATGGAATTATGCAATTATGTTGTTTGTAAAATTATGTAATTTCAGTGTTAATCTCCTTTAATGCGAGTGGAATATTTAATGTAAATGTGTATATCGAGTTTAAAGTCATTGTTTACTTCATTAATTTTCTCACTCCATGAAAAATAGTGCGTACGCATGGTCTAGAATGTCCGTACGGTCACCACATACACACGGAAAGTTTATTTTTTTATAAATCCCGATATGGGCGGAAAAAATAGTGTACGCAATTTCTATGCCTATTTTGTGCGTACGCAACATTTATAAATGAGACCCCTGATCTGTTTTGGTTTAGTTTTCTGTGTTTCCATTATCCTGCCTAGTTAGTTTCCATGGTTTTTGATTAATTAGCTCCACACCTATTTCTGTTCCTCTTGATTATGTTAACTGTTTAAGTCCTGTGTTCTCCCCTGATTCCTTGGTCTGCTATCGTTTGGATTTGTGTTTGGTTTTGCCCTTTCTCTCCTATGGATTATTAAAAGAACTATTTTGTTATACTTCTTCATTGTGCGCTTCTCAATACACACCAAAAAATAACAGTAACGCAAAAAATTAATTTTCAAAAAAAAAAAATATTTAAAAATTAAACAATCATCAATAAAAAAAAGATTTTAATGACACAATTTTCAATATAAATGGAATTAAAGTATGTTTTAATTTTAATTTTTTTTAAGACCATACACTGTAAAACCAACTTTTCATTTGAATTCACTAAAAACATTTACTAAAATATATACTGAAACGTATCTGTTATTATTCAAACCACTTAATAACATTGACTCTTCTCTTTTACAATGACCTACTAGCAAGCTACCCAGATAGCACACGTTTGTCTGGCAGATGTCTGTTAAAGATGACTTCATTTGGAAAGCATCTGCTGTGTACAAACATCTGATAGACATCTTTAAGATGTCAGTTTTACATGCATTCTAAATCATAAACATCTTAAAGACATTTTCTAAACATCTATTTGACCGCTGATAGGAAACGTCCTGTAGACGTTTTGCAGATGAGCAAACACTCTAAAAAAAAAAGATATATCTTGTAGATGTAAATGAAGACAAAATAGACATCTCTGTGATTTACGTGTGCTATCAGGATAACAGCAGCTAGCTACTTAGCAGGCTAAAGCACCCATGTACTAATACAACAAGAGACTATCGCTGCATCAGCAAGTGCCAATACTACTTACAAAGTAGTATAGAGATAGTCTTGTAGACATGTTTTGTTAGGGCATTACTCTTTAGCACAATGGTAAGCCCCCAAACTCAAACCTAACAGAAATCCTTGTTGTATAATTGTCTATAATGTAAACATTACAAACAACATCCAAGGTTTCCATATCACTGATTTTATACAGTGCGCCCCTTTGTGGTTTATCATTGAACTGTAGGTTGTCTAACCAATGTGGAAAGTCCCAAGGGGTCAAAGCACACCTCCTAAAAAGGACAATTTGTCTCTTCTCTTCCTCTCTAGTGCCTGAATAAGATACATTGTGTGTGCCAATTCACTTGGCAGCATGTCTCACTTCCATGGCCAAGATATTGATTAAATTCTGTGGTCTTCTAATTCTTCAACATCAGACCACAACACATCCCAAGTGTTTATAAATGGTACATATAGTACCAGAAAACTACATGAAATGTCTACATCGGTTTATTTGTTTTGAATCTGGGGAATGTGCTAGCGTGATGTGGTGTTGAGTTGATATCAGAGTTCTGTTTAGAGTCTGTGTCTACAACCTTGTCCTGAAGACTTCAGAATAAATTTTACAAATCAGCGAGGCCAGTTCTGTTTAAACCTTCAAGCTACATCTCAGGGTCTGACCCTCAGATTTTTATTCCATCTGCCAACAAAAGTCATCAATCACAAATTCTGATATCTTTATTTTACTGCTCGCCATCAAACAACTCTCTTTCTCTCAGTAGTGCTTTTGCCAGAACTGAGAGAATAGCAATGCTTGTTTATGTTGCCTAGATCTGAGGGAAACTCAATGTCACTGTCTTAGTTGAAAAATTTTCCAAACATTTGGCCAATGCCAAAATGGGCTTATGTAGGACTGCTTTAAGCAATGTCTTTTTCCCAGTGGTCGAAGAGTGTTTAGATGCAATGGAAAGATTTAACGTGGAATTCTTAGTGTGTTCGTTTTAACGTGGGGATTTTATTGAAGGCCCTGTGCCCCCTAAATCCCTGTGGAGATTACTTCATCATCATATTCTCCATGTTGCATTTATATAATTTTCTCTTTTGTTTTGTTCATTTTGTATTGTTGAAAAAGTGGGTTCGAATTGAAAACGCAATATTGCATGCATGCACAAACTATCTGAGGAATAGCTAACGCTAGGCTAGCAATTTAATGGCTGTGTGGAATGTTTTTAGGTTATGAGCCATCACAGGTTCTTCAAGAACATCAATTGGATGTCAGTAATCACCAAGTAATGAAACAAAGCCCTCTGGAAGCTCTTGGTTATGGTATATCAAATGATGCTTTTGTCATCATAGGCCTCATCTGATACTATTTTTGCAGTTTAAGAGTGGTCATGCTTTAAAAATATATTATTTTATTTGTGTTAAATGACTCCTGCTCTTTTAAAATGAAAAGAACAATGATTACGTGATAAAAAAAGGATCAGGAACTTTTGTACAGCATCAGTGTTAGCTTAGATTTTCAGTTCCCTCTCATTTGTATATTTCCAATCCACTCTGTTTCATTTTCATCTCTCCTTTTAATGATAGTTGCTTTTTTGTTGTTGTTGTTGTTGTTGTTGTTGTTGTTCACTAGGGACTTGCCCTGGTTTCAGGAGTGAGGTTCTGGCACAAACAGGAGAGTGGGCTGTCCTGCCGAGCAGCATAACCCCACCACAGCCGCGGTGACACACTTAGCCTCTGTTGCCTTTCAGCCATTCCTGCTCCCCCTGACAAGTTCACAAATCAGTATTTCACCTCAGGACTGCAGCTCTGGGATCAAAAATCTGTAGGAAACCAGACTGCAACCGCTCCACTTTCTCTTTAGCCAACTCCCACAAGTGCGTCCGTCGGGAGGAAACCTGAACTAAATCTGAATAAAAACGCTGGCCCCTTGCTGTGGACTTCACATCCTTTGTTTATGTTGCTTGAGGAGTGGACCGCCTTACCTGGGCTGTTACGTTCAGTCTTACAAAATCTTTAAAACGCATAAGTGAGCATAAGGAGCTTAGCCTAGAGTAGGCAATTCAAGCTATTACCCCTCCTATTGAAATGACAAATTAGAAATGTGAAACAGTCTGTCTTGGCATTAGTGCTCGAAAAGCTGCTTTACAAGTGAGTTAATCATAAGGAGAAAATACCACATTACAGCAAGTAGGCTTTTATGCCAGGATGCATCGCGTTGTGTGAGCAATAAGCACTATATACAGTTGCAAATAGTAATAGAGTTTACTGATAAGTAACTGTCTTTTTGAGCATTCAATAACTGAGTGCACTTGGGGAGCTTTGCATTTCATTCATCTGTTTGCATTCATGTCTGTTAAAAGAGTGAATATATAGTGGAACTCAGCATGTGGAACATTTTAGAAAAGAAATTGGCTAAATAAACAAAGAAAACTTAAAAAGAGTATGAAAATAAGAACTGGGTTGTTCATTGTGTATGCAAGAGTATTGCATATTTTAAGTCAATTTGTGTGCATGATGTGCCACTGAAATAAGTACATATTTATTAATTTGGTAAATATCTACAGTTACCGTCATGGTTCAAAAAGAGATTATACCTCTAATGTTTTACATTTACATAGAGTAGGAGTAAGTCATATCAATATTTATATGGTGATTTGCATAGATTAAGTCATTATGCACACAATTAATAACGCTTTATTGCAATAAAATTGCCTAATTTTGCTGCTAAAAGTATTAGAATTAAGCAGATGGTTTATATATATATATATATATATATATATATATATATATATATATATATATATATATATATATATATATATATATATAGCTTATTTACAAGAACAGCCTGGTATAATGCAAAGTGAAACTTAAACTATTCTAACTGCAAATAATGCACTACAATATTCACATTCTTGAGACAGATTTTTCTCATATAATCCTGATAAGGTCTTAAAATAACCTCCGAAACGACATGCACTGTAGTTGGGTTTCTCTTCCTGTTTACACTTAGTTGAACCCCCTAGTGCCAGAAAAGGAGATGAATCTTTGTTTAGACTCCTGAGCACAAAGGAACCAGAGCACCCGGGAGCTGTAGAGGTGGGCCAGCCATTGGCTGCTGCATGACAGCCTGGGAAAGTTAGAGGTGCCATCTGGAGAAAGGGGGCCAAAGGATAGCAAGGGTGACCTTTGACCAAGATTCCGCTTTTAGCAAACATCTCCATGCGGATTTATGGGCTGTTAAAGAACAATAACGGCAGCGCTGGGCTGCAGGCAAGCAAGCCTCACATCTTCAGGTGATGGGGGCGAATTATGTGACATGCATGAATTCATGAGGGGGTGGAGATAGGGAAATGAAAACGACCGTGTTAGTCAATTATGGAAATAATTTTACATTTGCTCTCATTTAAGATAGCACTTTAGGGTTTATTTTGAAATATGGCATTAGCTCTCTTTGTTATTTATGATTTAAGGATTATATGTGAACAAGAGCAATAGTGAAGATGCAAGTTTGCAAGACGGGCAAGAGTTCAGCCTGGTTACTTTTCAGATGGAACAAACTGACCTGAGACCTGAATTTATAATGTCTTATGCAAGTAATATGGTATGCAAATGATCACATATTCTGAATTTATAGTGGAAAAGACGAATAAACAGAGGAAACATTTATGGAAGTCAACAATGAAAAGAACTGAACTTCAGTGATCAGGCACTCTTCATTACTTAATGGCTGTAGGCCATTTATACAGAAATTTACACTTCTCTTTCTCCTCTCTTCCTTCATATCCTTTCTTTTCCCTCATTTTTCATTTTAAGAGGGGGGATGGGTGAGTCTCTAAGAGGATTTGGCCTTGAATAGACTTTTGTTTTGCCCTTTCTGTTGCCTCCTGACTGTGTCAATTACAGGGTGCCCCTTCGTGAAGGCTCTGGCTCTTCTAAGGCAGGACCCTGACCAGCTAGTTAACATTCACAGGCAAACATGGGAAAGCGGTGCTATGAAGCAAACACCAATGCCTTAGAGATCCACCATGTCAAGGAAGGTCATACAAGTCACGCTACCAGATGATCATTATTTGACACTTCACAGAATCATCTTTATTCTCACCCAGTTAACTAAACGCCAAGAGAATGTCGAAATGTGGAAAAACTCTCCCAAAACATTAGCATCGCTTTTAGCACCCAGACCACGTATTACTTTGTCCTGCCATGATAAATACATGGCCTTCAGGCAGCGCTCAGAGAACATAGCGGGAACATATAATGAACCGTCCGGCAGTTCCAATCCCTTAGGCGTTGTGGTGACATCACACATGCAAATGGCTCTGACCAGGGTGGCATCCCGCAGTGGGAGTCGAAGAATGACAGCCATGCATTCGGTGCGCTCTGTAATTCTGGCTATGTGCGTGATCTTGAGAAACAGCAGATAGACTCTGCCGTCACATAATAATGCTGTGTTTTCTCATAAGTCTCAATACACTCAATGGTCAATGGTCTCTTTGTTCTTTTCTCTTTTTCTCCCTTTGAGAGTCTTTAAAATCATCAGGGTCTGTCACATTCCTGGTCCCCATAAGGGGAAGAGATTCTATTGAAGTGTAGATCACACATGTGACATAGACGCATTCCGCACCCCGAGAAATGCCTGGCCAAGAATTCCAAGGACTTCTGCTGCATCATCGCAATAGTAGTCATGCCGACCAGACGTCACTGCCATAATGCTCTCGAGCCGAGTGAATAGAGAAAGCACTGCAGATGCATGCGTGTTTGAATTCCAACATTATTGGTGAAGAGTGATGAAATATGAATTGTTTTGCACTGGTATTTCTTAACAAGTAGATTCTGTGGGGCCTGTAAAATGCCTTTTCTTCATGTATTGGTCACGTCCCCTGCATATGCACATTCCTAGACAGACAACAGCTCTCGTAATTCTCATCTGGGCTTCATCTCACATCCATTTACCACAGATTCAGAATTTTTTTTTTTTTTTCTGTTTGAAAAAGATGGGTAAAATAGCTGTTATCCTTTCCTCACTGATGTGAAGGTTCTGTAATTAGGTCAAAATGGCCTGTCCTTGTCGTATCTGTCCAGCGGCTGTGAATGAAACCACTTCACCCCCTTTCCGCTCTCACCACTCCATCCCTCTGAGAGGAATAGTGGAGGCGGGCAGCTCAAAAAAGCAATATTGTCCTGTAGGGCTCTGACACTCATGAAATTAATCTATTATCTTCCTGTGCAGCTGCCATGTACTGATACAAGGTGGCTGACAAGTCCTATCCCGCCATTGTAGTGCCGTGACATTTGGCCATTCAGTTCAGCATGCTGACATGGGCAAGAACCGCAAGTCACTAAATTAATGTAACGAACAGCGAGATGAGAGCAAAGGAGCCTTTGGAGGCCAAGCGGGACAGTAGGATAAATTTCTGCTTTCTATTTAAAGGCCTGACCTCAGCACCTTGCTGCAAGAGCTGGCTGTATTACAGGAGAAGGTTAAAAACACCTTTAGCTGGTCCAGACTGTTGTTTTTGATACTGGCCGCTCTGGTTTGCCCAAGATCTATTTCAGTGTATTAAATAAACCTCAATTCTGTGAATGCAAAAGTGCTTGAGCCAGTGTTGGGGAGTAGCTACTGACTATTTTTAAATCAGCGTTGTTTTTCCAGTAACATGAAAATTATTCCCATCCAGTGAAAAAAATAATAATAATATATAATATATAAAATATATAAAATAATTTTCGGGGAGTCGTGGCCTAATGGTTAGAGAGTCGGACTCCCAATCGAAGGGTTGTGAGTTCGAGTCCCGGGCCGGCAGGAATTGTAGGTGGGGGGAGTGCATGTACAGTTCTCTCTCCACCTTCAATACCACGACTTAGGTGCCCTTGAGCAAGGCATCGAACCCCCAACTGCTCCCCGGGCGCCGCAGCATAAAATGGCTGCCCACTGCTCCCGGTGTGTGTTCACAGTGTGTGTGTGTGTTCACTGCTCTGTGTGTGTGCACTTCGGATGGGTTAAATGCAGAGCACTAATTCTGAGTATGGGTCACCATACTTGGCTGAATGTCACGTCACTAATAATAAAAAAAAAATATATCATTGTTTTATATCACACAACATTGTAGCTGAGCAAGTAAAAAATTAACATGGGCTCTTCTAAACTGTCCTCTCAATTTCAGTTCTCAGTTTTAATATGATTTCTATGCATGACAAGTAATGGCACATTTGAATGGTCAAAGATGTGCCTAGCTGCATACAAATAGAGCAAAAATATAAATAAAGCAAAAAAAAAAAAAAAAAGTTCAGAATATCAAACAAATCACAAAGCAATTGAAATAGAAAGATAAAATGATTGATAAATAAATGCAGAGATGAAGCCAAGAAAATAATAAGGAAGAGTAAATAATAAGAACAAAATAATTGGAGAGTCAACATTTCTATTTCATGTATTGATTCATTTTAGTGAATCAGTTCATGTAATGTAAATCAAGCTGTTTTTACTATTTCTGAATAGCTTGATTCTCAAAAACTATCTGACTGAACGGATTCACTAAAATTATTCACTGCTTCATTTGAGACCCTGTGTAAAGCATTTTAGTGAAACATTTTCTGTTAGTTAATACTCGTTGTTAATCAGTTTATGGGTTTTCTAGTTTTACTAGTTGTGTTCTGTGTACATTTAAGGATCTAATTGAGGTCCTTGTTATTTTTGTGTCTAGATAAATATGGATTTGATTATAAAATATTATAAAATAATAATAATAATATAATTATTTTTTTTAAATAATATTCTATCTATCTATCTATCTATCTATCTATCTATCTATGAGAATGCAGTCTCTCTAACTCTGACCTCCACAAGAGTCCATGGTGGAGTTTACAGAGATGCAGTACAGAGGACGAGAGCAAGGAGGGACAAAATGGATACATTTGAGGGGGAGACTAGGGTGGGATATGGCAGGCTGTGATGAATGACCTGAACACTCACAAACACTCCAAACAAAGAGAGTGTGTGAGCAAGAGAGTGTGTGTGTGTAAGCTATGGACAGCTCCTGTCAAAAGAGGCCATTTTATTTATTTATGGTTGCTGTGCTTAAGAGATGGTCAAGGTCAGGCTATGTGTCTGCTCTCTTGTTTTTGTTTTGTGAGCTGGATCAATTTACGAAATATGTCTGTTAACAATTCTACTGACACTCATCTCTCTATCCCGGCAGTGTTTCACCATGGAAACCCATCTCCCACTGCTGCTGCTTTTAAAATGGATAGAGAGGTCTCTTCGACAAGTTCAGACATTTACACATCAGTTAAGAAGCTGTTGTTTATTTGCTACACCCGAAAGGTTCCTCCAACACGTTTCCTTGTACGGGTCTTGGTGAAGTATGTCCTTCTCCCATGTGGATTGTAGATGTAATCCCACGGAAGATTGAACTCTATCGATCTGAATAGAGCAGGCTGGAGAGGCAGTTATATGGCTTTGGGAGACTCATTGGAAACATCATGTCAAGAATGTCCCATGAACAGCAATGTCTTGCTTCAGCAAATCCTCTCTGAACTTCACTGTGCTCAGTCTGAGATTGAGAACTGTATTTACAGTACAGGTGTGACTCAGATTGTCCTGTACATCTAACACATTACATGAGTGCACTGAATAATCTCTGTTTAATGAATAGCCAAAGTCAAACCCCCTGTCAATCCTTATGATAGCCATAAATAATGCCTGTAAACCTAGTGACTGTGACTGAAGTAAATATAAAATATGGTGACTTCCATAACACATAACAATGCATAGGGAAATGTTATACAGTTAGTTTGGTTAAAAGTGTGGTTGCCACTGTCATTCATGTGATGAATCCTATCAAACTGGAATTGTCATTTTAGCCTAAACATCAGCCACATTAGTGGATACACTTAAAAATATTTAGGCTTAAATTTAAGATTTGTGTATTTGAACCGTATATCAAATTTTCATCCATTTGGATATCGTTTTAACATAAACAAACTCACAAAAACAAAAAGATAAAAATATTTCACATATATACAAAAAAGAAAAAAAAAAAAAACTCCCCATCCACATGCATACTTTTGCTACTTTATTTAAATAATCATATTTTCAAAGCAAAGTAATCAAAATACATTATGGTTAGCTGTAGAGCAAGCAATATTCATTTGCAGTAGTTAAAATGTATGAAATTGAAGCAAATTGGATTTATTGATGGTAAAAAAAAAAGTTAAAAATTGTTAAATAAATGACTATATGTGATAAATATATAAACCCATGCATCAAATTAAGTTTATTAGTTTGTTTTTATTAAAACTGTGTAATGCAAATGGAAATTATGTAAATGTAGTTCAAATACATAAATCTTAAATTTAGGGCCTAAATATTTGTTTGTATGATGACTACTTTCTTGTGGTCACAAGTGTTGTAAAAACACCAGAACTGGACCTTTTGTCTTTTTTCTTTAAAGTAGAGTAGAGAAAAACAGGAAATGATGGGAAGAGAGATCAGGAAATGTTACAAACCGGATCTGAACAGTCATCCTAGTGCACACCACAGCTCAATGTACTTGAGCACATGTGCTAACCACTAGGCCACATCTCTGTGCAGCCTGTGATCATTTTGGTTTCCTTACAGTTGGTTCTCTAAAACCAGAATTGTTGCTCAATATATTTTATTGTTGCATTTCTTCTGTGACTTAAATCAGACAAGTAACTTAAATCCCATATTATAGTGTAACCAAGATGGAATTGACACCACCCCAGATTCTAATTCATGATTAAGTTTGATTTGCAGCAAGCTTGAGGGGGGATGTATACGTATACATCACATGACTTCATAACCTCTTCCTCCTATAGTGACTTTCATCGTTCATGCAGCCACTGTTAAATTAAAACCAGAGACTACAGACCTTCTCCAGAGCTGCATTTTCTTATTCTCTCTGAAAAAATACACATACAAAAAAAATACTTTGTACCCAAAGAACAAGCTCACATCTGAGTCTGATCAAGCTGTTGTCTTAGATGGGTCACTCTTAGTGTTTCCCTCACATGAACTTTTCTGGGAAGTCTGTCTGAGATGATCAGTGGAAAATGAGCAGTTAGACGGAGGATGCTACACAGTTGTGTTGTTTCAACTATGGGTATATTTAGTCTTGTGGACTTTAGGAAAATGTTACCTGAGAGATAAAGAGAGAGAGGGAAAAAAAGAGGGAGAGAGGGCAGAGTCCCAAGAAGAGAGCGCCACCAAAGAAAAGAGGGAGCAAAGTAAAGAGACAGAGCAACAGTTACAGTCTTCTTTTATCCCTTCCTTGACCATGTGACTAAAAACCAAATGTGAGACATTCAAAATTACAGATCATAAAATTAAAACTTTACCCACTGTGCAAAAGGTGTGACAATTATAAGACCCCCGATATATACACATGTTGGCCTACTGGCCTTAATCGATATCAGCACTTCTGTGCCGAATGCCGAATGGCCCTTTTGTTACTCAAGATATTTTTGGAACAGGAAAGCAGAAGTCTTTGATTATTTTCAACCTTTAAATACAGCATTTTATGTATCCAAAATAAAATAAATTGTTTCAAAAATTAATACAAAAAGTTCAATTTACACGTATTTGAAAAATAATTTGACAGGATTATTGCTAGATGCACAATTTAAGGGGATATTTACCTTTTTTTTTCCCCCTTTAGCTGTCTTCACAAATTTTTCATGTTTGTCAAGCTACAAAACTACACTAAACAATGAAAAAAAAAAAAAAAAAAAAAAAAACGTTTGTATTGGGACAAAATTATGTTAGAAATTACCCTGAGGGACAGTAATATATTTTGGGGAAAAATAAGTATAATCAGTTCTGAGATTGAAATATATTTATGATTATTTATCTGAACTCTTTAATCAGATTATAATACTTGTTGTACTCAATATTTAATGATGATTTGCATATGATGGCAAGTCTGGGTCTGAGACAAGGATATTAACAGTGCATTAATGCATCAGGTGATAATACCATAGTACTTTGATATAGTGGCATCGAAAATTATTTAAAATGAAACTTTTAAACTCTTAAAAATGTCTGAATGTCTTTGTATTATCTATAAACCTAAGTGGCCTTTACTTTTCATTGGTGTTATTTTACTCTGTCTCAAATTATGTCACATTGTCCATCAAGTTCTTCACCAGCAGCACTGCAGATTTGATATTACACAAGATTTCACTAGTGTTCATACTCTTTCTTGACTCTGTTCACACATTGGTTGATTTAAACACCGGTGAAGAGTCTCTCTCTGCTCTGCTTTGCCTCCTGCTGGGGTTCACAGGCTTGTACATCTTTAATTATGGATCAGATTCTTTTGCCCCTGTTTTAGAGTGACTCCAGACCGGCTTCGCTCAAGTCATCCACTTGAAAGTTTGAAAACCTCCAGTGACAAGAATATTAATGTGGCGGCAGTGTCGTATCTGTTTCAGCTCATGCATATTCAATGTCCCCCCAGCTCTCTAAGATTTATGTCAGCCTGTGCAGGAGTGTGCTTCTCCACCATTTTAGATAATAGCATGCTAAATTGATGTTATCAGGAGGAGTCTCTCTCTCTTTCTCTCTATCTCTCTCTCCTTTTCAGTGTTCCTACCTTTATCTTTTGTGCCTCTTTCCTTACTTTTCTCTCCCTCTCTTTCTCTGTCTCCTCCGCCCCCAATTTCCTTGTTGGGCAGAAGTTACTAAGGCAGCCTAGGTCAGTTCCTGGCAGACTCCCCTGAAAACACCTTACAAGCTCACTAGTGACACCCCAGGAGACAACATAGGGGAAAAATGTATATTTTGGGAGCAGATTGGGGGCAATCCTTTGGATTATCTTTTAATTAAGGATGCTTGAGTTGTGCCCACTCTGTTGAAGCAAACGCCCAGCTGCTAATGAACTTTAAACAGACATACTTTGTTTAATTATGGCTAATCGCAGGGGCCCAAAGTCCAGCCCTCTTTGATCTACCACTGGCAGGGTAATCTTTCTGGCAGATAGCATCTCAAGTTCATCCCCGGCTCCTTTATAGATGTTGCAATGGGAGGTCCGAGATTAAGCATGGGTAAATTGCGCCAGGGTAGTTGTGCAGCGCAAAGTCTGTGTGTTTGCATGTTTGTGTGTCAGACAACTGGTGTGCTAACTACTATTAGATATTTATGTTTAATGGTTGTGTTTTGGGGACATAAATAAAAGTTATCTTTTTTTTTTTTTTCAACAAAATCGAATTGCTATATCATTGCTGTATCACATGCTCACAACTCTTTTACTCACAATGTGTGTATATAAACATTACTTGATGATCATAATACATTATACATTGTATACACTACCATTCAAATGTTTGGGGTTGATTTTTAATGTTTTTAATGCTCAGAAAGGCTGCCTTTATTTTAGCAAAAAACAGCAAAAACTATTACAATTTAAAATAGCCATTTTCTTCTTGTTGTTTTTTTTTTTATTTGCACGTTTTTTTGTTTTGTTTTTTTACATATTTTAAAATGCAATTTATTAAGTTCATATTTTAGCAGCATTACTCAAGTCTTCAGTGTCACATGAACATCCAGAAATAATTCTAATATGCTGATTTGGTGTTCAAGTTCTTTTCTGATCATTATCAATGTTGGAAACACTTGTGGTGCTTGACATTGTAGTGTAAACTGTGGTACATTTTTGGGGGATTTTTTTTTTATTATTATTATTTTAATTTTTTTTAATCTAAAGAACTTTACTGTCACTTTCAATCAGTGTAATGCCTTGCAGCATAAAATATTTAAATAAATAAATGTGAATACCACTTTTGAATGGTACTGTGTGTGTATATGTTTAATGTGTGGAAAGTTAATGGCATTCACTTCAAAGGCTTCCAAAAATGTTTTAATTACTTATTTTAGTATTCTGACACATGGTCTAAACCAATGGCATGAGTTTAGGGTCAAGACTGTCTAAGGACAGGGGGAGTGTTCAGATGTTATTTTCGTAATAAGCTCAAATTTAATGTACAGTTAAAATGTATTACATACATTGTTTGAGTGCAAAATTGTGATAACGTATTAGTTCTGTCAGTCACAGTGCATTCAAGTTCTGTTCACATTCCAGACATTGTTCATTTATACTTTCACAGTTAAAATATGATATAGTTTGAAAACTGTTGCTGAAGTGATACATGGGCTGGAGCAAAGTCAATATATCTTCTCAGCACAGTCCAGAGGAAATGGTGTCCAACAGGGGAGAACAAACATGTTAAAAAGAAAGCAAAACAAGAGAAAATATTCAGCACTTTAGCTGCAATCTAACCCTCTCTCCGGTGTCTTTCATCTGTGCTAAGTATGCAGTGTAGAGAGGTTTCCCACTGATACAGTAAGATACAGTACCCCCAAATCACTAACTAAGCATGGGAAAAGGCCAGAGGAAATACTCCTCTTGTCTCTTTCTCTCTCTTCTTTTCCCCTGTCTCTCCAAGAGACACATTGTTTTTCTTTCATTTTAAGGTTTTAATCAAATTCTCATAGTTTCTTGTGCTTCTTGGACTATGCAGTTTTAGTTACATGTTCTGTTTGTTCATTCCATCCTTCTGCTTTTCTCATTTCTCTCTCTTTTTTTTATTTTTTTTTTTACTTTTTTTTCAAATAGTGTTGTGTTGTGTGAACAGAACAACTTGATTTCTGTTTGCGTGTCACGGTGTGTTACTCTGTATATAAAACACACTTGTCTTAATTAACTACATGCATCTTAATTAAATTAATATATTAAATCTCTTTTTTCAAATCATTATATTAATTCTCAGTTATGAATATTGTAGATCTTTGAAATATTGAGATATAATTCTTTGCTATCAAAATAATAGACAAAAAGATATATATAGATTTTTTATTTGTGTTCATACAGAATTTGAGGAGTCTGTTAGTAAATACGGTTGTCAATCTCAAACTCATATACAGAGCTATGTAGTATTGCTCACACAGGTACTGAAAGCCTGTTCCTGTTATTGGAAAGTGTGAGTTGGTCAAGCCCAATTTCCCAATTAAAGTTTCATAATTAGATTTACAGCTTCAATTACTTAAAAGTAATTTGAGTAAAATCTCAAAATTATTCACAATCTACTTAAGACAAAGTCAATGAAATTATGCATCACTTTTTGTGAATAATTTAATATTTCCTTTGCCAAATATGACAGAATGGCTAATTTATTAATAGACAGACACAAAGTTGAGTCAAAACGTCTATCCTCAGGGTGGATCTGCTTTCAGAAGAACAAGCCCTTGTTAAATAAGTTAAATGAGGAAGGTCTCCATGGCAGTACTTGCAAGTTTATCAGCAAACACCAAAGAAGGAGGATTGCACAAGCTCTGCTCGCTGGCATCGCAATCTCAGAGGCCCCTGCCATGCCTCCTCATGAGATGAAATATTTAACTCCCCGTGTTTATTAGTGGCATGATAGACAAAGGGCTTTTTCCCTTTGACTTGTGCACACTGACATTGCGCACATAACAAACAAACAGAAAAGTCTCTTGATCCATAATGGATGACATCCCTCAGTTTTGCAAAAGAGCATTATTAAAGAAATGGGGCCAATGGGACGAGCTCTCATTTGTCAACATCAACATTCCGTCAATAAACGCAACAATAGTCACGTTTATGCTACTCTGCTGGATCCATATTGGCTTGAAAATAAATAAATAAATAAATTATCAGTCATCAAATTGACAGTTAGCATAAAAAATACTGTATATATAAATATAAGCAAAATCAGATTGTACCATGCTGTCACATTTCAACATTAATTAAGAGAGCATGTTTAAAAATCTGCCAATTGTTAAAAAATGTCTCATTCCAAAAAAAAAAAATTTTGTCTAATTTCTGTGTTCTCATGTGTTGCCTCTAAATACGTTCTTTCAGAAATGTGGCCTAATGGGCAATAGAGGAAGTTATCCGAGAAACTCCAGACATAACATCTTCATGAGAAACACTCTTCCAAGATCTTTTGGCAGTGCACTTTGACTTTCCCAAGTCTGGAGATGTTTTCTAAAAGACAGAACTCCTCCTCCCAGTCTCCTCCAAGAGGTTCTTCAAGGGATCACTGTTTGGCAGAAATGCCCCTACTTTCATAATGTCTTTTTTGAAGGGTTGTTAGAGAGTAAAACTTTCTCAAGTGTTCAAGTTTTAGATGACCAAAAGGACCTTGTGAATGCCAGGACATCATTCAGACAGTCCAGAGGCACTACTATCCTCATTTTAAATAGCTATGGTTGGATAAAACTCGAGGCAAAGTCAAAAACACTTATTAAATTGACAGATTTTTTTTTTTAGGACTTCAGTAATTTTCTGCCATATTATGTCTTGTATAACTAAAAGTTTGCTGCCCTGATACCATTTGCATCTTTTGTTATAGAAAATGAAAATAACAGGCCCAAAACTGGTGGAACATCAGGCAAGATATGTCTTGCCCAAAGCTGTTATTCTCTTCCCAATCAAAGTTAAGATTTCCCACCTGATGTCTTTAACATATGGGTTTTTATGTTTCCTTTGGGACACCGAGGCCTCGCTGGAGTTGTGACCCGATAACATCTGCAAATAAGTGATGGCTTTGCCCACACGCTCTGTGCCGCCCCTCTGTGCTCTCAACGCTTTCAACACCTCCTCAACACCCCCTTAATAAGCATTCTTTTAAAGGTCTGCTGTGAAAATCCACACACTCTCTCGCTGTGTTTTATTAAATACTGTAGCATGCCTCCTGGACTCACTCTTGCAATCTTTTGAAGCATTTGGACATGTAATGTTTTTCTCACAAAAGAGTGAAAAATACATTTGTATTTCCAATCGCTGCTCTGGACAGGCAAAAGGAAGACATATGCCTCAACTAGAGGCATAAAAAAAAATCCAAGTAGGAGTTTTAATACTACATGTTTGTAAGAGGTGCGTTGAACTTTCCACTTTCATTTTGCCTTCCTCTACTAAAGCTTGAAAAACACTTTTAATAGAGTTGGATTTATGAGATGCTGTAGGATACAGCCGCTCCCCTCAAATAAGTGGACAACAATATAGGTCAAAAGGAATTTGCCAATAAGTGTTTGTTTTGTTTTGTAATTTAGGTTTGTGTTTAAAGAAATCTTAAGCTGATGAAGTTTTTTCTTTCTTTCTTTCTTTCTTTCTTTCTTTCTTTCTTTCTTTCTTTCTTTCTTTCTTTCTTTCTTTCTTTCTTTTTTTTCGCATAGGACACAAAATATCTAAGAATTCTAAGAAATCTAAGAATCTAAGAAAGAATTGTGTCCCCTCATAAGGTGCATGACACCCATGTATATAAGTGTATTTATGTTAAATATTGCCTATTTACTCATTCTACTTTAGCGTGTGAATAAAAGAGATATTTGAAAGAGGCTTCTCAGCACTGGAAAGATACAAGGATGGATCCACTAACTACTGTATGTCATTTGCTTAGTCACTCTGTCTGGATGCCTCTCTCACTCTCCCTGTCTCTCTCTCAGTCTCTCCTCTCGGGGAAATCCAGCTTCTGCTTTTTCACTGCATTCCTGTTTGTATATGCTGCTTGTCATGAAAATTCTCACGGAACCAAATATGAGAAAATAGGAGAGGGTGGGTTAAAAAAATCACATCACATGCAGCTAAGAGATGTTCTTGTACATTCTTGAGTAAGGGAAAATAAACAAATAGCTGAAGATGAGGGGGAGAAAAGAAAAGTGTTTCCATCACCACTCCAGCTGTTTTCCCAGGAAGGAGCTGGACTAAACTCAGCCTTATGCAAGTGACTTAGAATTGACAAATCCCGGGCTTACAGAGGTTTTATTAATGATCCTCATTATCTAGGCCACTTTATGAGTAGTCATTAAACAATGAGATTAGCATATGGAACGGAAACCTGTTTGCTTTACATCTGAGAGACAATTGGAAGGTCCTCGCTGTCCTTGACAATACAGGCCTGTAATGGTCTCTGATTAATCAGAAAACAAGACACACAGGGGTGCTGAGCAAGCAAAGGCTTTTGACTTTGAACTGATAAGCTGCTTGATATTATTTCGACTAAGCACAAGATTTTGCTTTTATGGATGTGGACAGTTAATTAAAAGGATAGTTCACCCAAAAAATTATTTTCTGACATCATTTACTCGCAACATTCCAAACCTGCATGACTTCTTTCTTCTGTGGAACATAAAAAAATAGATTTTGAAATCTGCTTTTGTACTTAATATAAAAGTCAATGGGCTCAAAACCACATTGGACTGCATTAACTCTCTCTCTCTCTCTCTCTCTCTCTCTCTCTCTCTCTCTCTCTCTCTCTCTCTCTCTCTGTGTTTGTGTGTGTGTGTGTGTGTGTGTGTGTGTGTGTGTGTGTGTGTGTTTTTCCCAAAATATATTCTTTTGTATTTGCAGACGAAAGTTAGTTTTTGGGTGAACTGTCCCTGTAGGCCTTCAGATATATAAAACAAAATAGGTGATTGTATAAGGGTGTATGTAAGCATGTATTGTACAATTTGAATGTGCTATCCAGTCTTGAACGGCAGGTATTTACAATTTGGCCTTGGCTTTTTTTGAAGAACTCGGGGAATAATTTTTTTTGGAGTGTGTGAGAAACAGAAAAAGCCTGGAATGAACTGTGCTTGAACCCGAAGCCTGTGAAGACTACGTCAAGAGGCGCTTCGATTTTCCCTCCCTCACTCTCTCTCTTCCTTCAACCATGATCAAAAGTTCAGAAACCTGTATGTTTTGTATTCACAAAGGAGAGAACCTTTGAAACCCTTTGGATTAGAGAATGTTGTCAGCCCACATTAAAGGAGAGAAGAGGAAGGACAGCTCACAGTTCACAGAGGTCTGTGTGTATGCAGCAGTGTGCATTTATCCACCTTGTAGTCCGGACTGGAAAAATGTCATAATGAAGGTGATAGAAAGTCGACCCTGAAGAGGTTAAAACCAAATTAGTCTGGGTCGTAAGTCTTCCACTTCCACGGTAGCAACACCTAATCTTATTTTAGGGGCTGCTGGATAGAATAGCCATACTTTACGGGTGGTGCTATTTTCTATGGGATCATCCAGCTGAATTAAGAGTGTGATTGAGCTAAACATGTGTCCCAGCGGTCTTCAGTTTGGACGGCTGCCCACCTCTGCTTCATTTGTCCCACACTAAATGTTTTTTGACAACTCTCAAGTGGTTACTGACAGCTTTCCAGCCATTAAGACATGGAGAATGAACACACAAGCTATAACTGATAATAATCATGCTGTATAATCTAGAATTAGCACTGTAATTGTGTCATCACGCTTGTGCTAACCTGAACAACAGAGTTAACTATATATATATATATATATATATATATATATATATATATATATAATATATAATGTGGGTGTGTATATGCAGTAAATGTATAGTCATACTTAAAAATATTAGAACAATCGTGAATATCAAACCAAATGGCCTCTGCAAACAAATGATGTTAACTTGAAATCAACTTTTCATAGCCATTTTAAAAAAATCTTTAGCCAACTGATCTCAAAGACTTTTTTTTTTTTTTTTTTTTTTTTTTTGTGATATATGAAGTCATTTACCTTCACACGTGTAACATCTTAGTAAGTGTAGTAATCCCATTACTATAAGCAATCATAAGCCTATACAAATTTTGACAACCAGAAAGTGTCTTTTCGTAATTTAAGTTTTAAATTATTGGCTATTTTTGTTTCTATGTCCAGAATAAAGGAACTATACCTGTGGTTACTCCATTAGGACACCAGTGTGAACTTAAGGCACTGACTTCATACATCCACTATATAATGACCTTAGGACTATTTGGTTTTTGTCAGACATTACTTCTAAGAATGGATGTTTTACGGTTTGATTGCATATGCCACAGAGTTTGATGTTTTACATGAGAAATGGCATTCAAATTTAAGTGTGGCTAAGTGTTCAGAAGTGAGCAAATATGTTTGGAATTGATCGTATATCAACCTTTTTTTCCCTCTCTTCATAGCATGAATGTCTCATGTCACGGAAGTTAAACATTCCTCCATTGTAGCTAGAGTTATATATAATACATGCAACACTGTGTTCCTCACAGGCCCTTCTTTATCTTCACTTGCTCAACTCTTGAGTAGCTCTTGTCCATTCAAAGCAAGGGATTTCTCTCTCTGTTCCCCCTTCACTTCATCCACTCTTTCTCCAGTCAGCTGGAATCACTTCAGTGTCCCACCCAAGCACTCTCTGGCCTTGGAGAGGATGGCTCAGAGTCACCCATCTCCCCAGCACTCCACTCCTCTCAAGCACCTCTCTACTCAGTGAGCCCAGCTCCCAGCTGGGAGGCCCATTGATGCCCTGCTTTGGGTTGATTGTTCCCTTTTGGAGAGGGGAGGAGAGGGGTGGAGTGAGTGGGGCCGCCCTAACCCCACCCCTGGGCATTGAGCTTGGCCTAGCAGGTGTAAACATCCAGCACTTCTCTCCCCATGAGTGGGCAGTTAAGAACCCCAGGTAGTCATGGAGAGTGCCTCAGAGGAATTAAGAAATTAGAGAGAGGAGAGAAAAAAGTCGATGAATGGAGGGATTTGGGGTGGCAGGAGGTCGGGGGAGGAGGAAGAGGAGAGAATGAGGATATGGAGAGCGGGCCCAGGTGTTTGGGCTTATTATATGACCCCATATGTTGTGAGCGAGATAACCTTTCGCATTCAGTGGACCCCACGTAAACCCACCAAGGCCTTTTTCATGGTCAGGGAGTCATCGTAATAAAAGCAGAGAGCTCACCTTTCATTGCCGGCACATGCCTGAGCACTAGACCTGGTTTTGTAACATTGCTACTCTTTTAGCCTCCCCAGTCCTGAGATGGGAAACTTCACAGTCAAACAATACTTAGTTGTGGACATTTTTATTTGTTGCATATTTGCAAAACACTGTAATGTAATGCTATATATATATATATATATATATATATATATATATATATATATATATATATATATATATATATATATATATATATACAGTATATATATATACATACACACACACACATATGTTTTATTTATTTATTAACATGAACACTAACCTCAAAGGTTGGTAAGATTTTGTATTTATTTTTTTTTTTTGTTATTTTTTAAATCAAGGGTGCATTCATTTGTTCAGTAAAAACAATAATATTGTAAAATATAATTTCAATAAAAAAAACTTGCATTGCATTACAGTGTTTTGCTAATATGCATAATATTTAATGAGTAATATTTTTTAAATATTTTGATAGATTTTAAAATGCAGTTTATTACTGTGAAGGCAAAGCTGAATTTTCTGTAGTTATTATTATTATTATTATTACATTTTAGTTTATTTCATTTTAGTTTTTAACTTAAATGCAGGAAATCTATTATTATATGTAAATACATTATTTTCACCAGTGTCGCAAGATAAAAGCAGGAATAGCACATTTACTGTATGTAAATTCTTATTAATATTAATAGTAATTTACAAATCGTAAATTGATAATTTCTTCTCACCTAGTGTCGGAAGTGTTGAGCATCATTCTCACATGCTGGCATTTCTGATATAATTTCATTCATTTCTGACTAAAATCCACAAGTGACCAGTAAGTATGTTCTATGAGTTCGGAAGTTGACATGACAACTGTTACAATACACTGAGAAAATGTGTCCGGTGTCCAGACATTTTATCCTACCCGACAGATTTTCCTACCAGTGTTTACTGCTCATGCACACAGCAATATTGCGTCCTTTTTCTCATGCTAAATAATAATATTTAATGTATCTGCATCACTGTAAGGGTAGGTTTAGGGTTGGGGTAGGTATAGACTATAATAAAACACAATCTAATAAGTAGAATAAATATATTTATTGTGGGTTTCCTGTAAATTTATCCCTTCTAGCTTCAACCGCGAATATAACACATAATTACTGTATTTGCATTACACTAAGGGTAGGTTTAGGGTTATGGTTTGTGTAGATGTTAATAAACCATAATTTTATCGACAGCATTTTTCGTTGTTGAATTGTACTACCCACTGTTTTAATGGGAGGTAGGAAAATCTGACAGCGTAGAACAAATCGACAGAACACTGGTATGCTGGATGTTTGGAATTAGGAGGTTTAAAGGGGTCATATGATGCTATTTTCAAAGCTCATTATTTTGTGTATTGGGTGTAATAGATGTTAGCATGCTTTAATGTTAAAAAAATGCATTATTTTTCACATACTGTTCATTATTGCAGATCCTCTATGCACAGACTTTCTAAAATGTGTCGATTTCTGGAAAGCCCCTCGCAGCGCAGTGTGCTCTGATTGGCCAGCTGACCTAGTGCGTTGTGATTGGACGAACATCTCAAGCATGTGTCAGAAATGTAACGCCCCTTACCATAATCGTGAGCTTTAGCTTCCATATTTTTCAATTATAAAAAATATTGTCAGTTTCACTATATCACAACAGGCGCGTCCTGCTTCAGCTCTACTTGAGCATCCAGTGTGAAGCAGAACACGTAGTGAAGTGAGCATAAGAAATTTATAACACCATACAAAATCAAAAAACATAAAACACTACGTTTGTAAACATAAATCCATCTCTTTCTGTCCTTGCGATTGTAAGAACGACAAACAATATGTGTTACTCTACACTTCACCAAACTTTCCTCCGTAAAATGTGCTGCTGGGACAGTGTTGTAAATAAATTTGAACCACTGTCTCCTAATTGCGTCCACTTTCGGAAGGCCAAAAAAGTGCTTTTTCTTTCGCCAACAACACTACTGAGATACCTGAAACCACACCTTCCTTCTTTGCGGATCCATTTGGGTGGTATTATGCAAATATTTCCACATAGTGATGTAGATACATGAGGGAGAATTCAATCGAGGCGTTTTCGGCCAGTCTGGATCTGCCTTTTCTTTTAGATAGAAAAAATGCAAAAAGCAAAGTATTAAAACATATAAAATTTCAAAACTCATAAAATCACAAACATCAACAAAACACAATAAAAAAAAAGGCAAACGTGAAAACGCATAATATGACCCCTTTAAAGGGAGCCCAGTGCTTTCTGCACTGCCTATCATGATAAAGTGAACGTGTATGAAGAAGTGATGTTTTCGTTGATGGTACTGCAGTGGAGAGTGCATGTTTATGGGTAAACAAAAATATGTGAGAAGAGCCTAGAGAAAAAAAAAAAAGACAGCCGTGAAAAAAGACAGCCGTTTAGCATGCACTGGATTAATGACATGAAAAAAAAAAAAGAAAAACAAATCTTTCTGAAATGCATTTATCTTCTCTTGCAGACTACAGAAATGAAGCCCCATTAAATGTTTTCATTTTTAGGCAACTTAACACCTGTGTTGTATTCATATAATTATTTTTTGCCTTTCAACAAAGACAGGATGAAGCCTCAGTGTGTGAGCACTGATTTTTAGTTTGCCTCTCTCCCTCTCTCTCACTCCTCACGAAGTGTTATTTACTAGAGAGATATCATCCTCGCTTTAATCCTCTTAGCATTGGATTTCAGTTGTACTTACAGCATCCTGCACCTGCTAAACTGCTACATGCTAAAGCTGCATAAACACGCATAAAGGTGCATCATAGCCTGTACTGACTCTCTAGAATTGAGCATGCAAAGAGAGAGGCTTGGCTTTCTAAGATACTTTTTAGCAGGGACTTGAACTGTTCATTTCAGTCAAGGTCTTGTTAAGAGTAGCTCAGGATTGGGCAGGCGAGTTTCTGTATAAATCGGTTACAAAATTAAGCCATTGCAATTTTGTAGTATGGAGGTAGCCAACATCAAAAGCTCCTTTAACTGTATGATATAGTGCTTAGGCATTAGGTATCAACTCCTTTATGGATTTAAACGTTTCCAGAGCAAGTATCTGTTTGGTGGATGCAAAAATATTTTGGCTTTTTGCATTTGCATGAATGTATTTTAGATTGTGGCTAAAATGGTCTAATCACTTACATGTTTTAAAACTTTTTTAAAGCTGAAGTAAAGATGTTTGTTGTGGATCTGAAAGTTACAGCCAACAACTACATATACACTACCGGTCAAAAGTTAAAGGAATAATTAAGATTGATTGATTGATTGATTGATTGATTGATCATGCTCACCAATTTGATTTAAAATACAGTAACACGGTAATGTTGAGGAATATTATTACAATTTAAAATAACCATTTTTTATTTTAATATTTTTTAAAATGTGATTTATTCCTGTGATAGTAAAAATGCATAGCCAGTAATCATTAGTCTTCAGTGTCACATGGTCCTTTTGAAATTATTCTAATAAATAGCAACAATTCTAATAAATTCTAATAAATAAATAAAAAGATGCTTAATGCTGTCTCTTCTTTACGGAGCCCATAAAGGGACATGGTGGTGGAAAAAAATTGGGGTGAAAAAAAATAAATAGCTTATTGAAGATGATTAAAAAAATGCTATAGAAATTATTACATTTTTTTCAAATCAGCATATTAGAATGATTTTTGAAGTATCATGTGACACTGCACACTGGAGTAATGGCTGCTGAAAATTCAGCTTTGCCAAAACAGGAATACATTTTAAAATATATTCAATTTATTATTATTATTATTATTATTATTATTATTATTATTATTATTATTATTATTTAGGCAAAGACATGTAGCTTTGGTGAATATAAGTGAGCAAAACGTTTCAAACTTTTGACATTTAGTACATAAATACTGTAATAGTACAAACTTGTAGTATATAAATGCTGAATATTGTTGAATTTGCAAACATGCCCTTGAATTTGTTAAACATGTGAGCTCAAACAAAACATTTATTTTGAAGTCCAAACATCTTTCCTGTTAGAGACCTCGAAAAAGTGTTTAGCTAACATTGAGCTCAGACATCAGTCTCGCGGGGTGACAGTGGCACATGTGAAGTTCTTAATGTTCACTCTGTCCCTCGAGAGCTCTGTCAGACCCTCCCTTCCCTCTGTGACTTTTCCGCTTTGTGTGTGTGTGTGTTATGCACATATATATGTGTGAGGTATGGGGTATCTCTGGCTGGAGGCGAACAATATGGAATTTGAAATATTAGCCGCCGTTGTGATTGAACATGGCTCCCTTATCACCAGGTTGCCAGGTAGGTGCACTATAACGATGACTTACTGCCCGGGTGAGTAACAGCAAGTATATAACAAGATTCCCCGATGTGACAAACGCCACCCCCAGGACACCCTGTATCCAACCTCTCACAGACAGGGCAACAGATGTGCCCCGGTACCTTACATTTCGGCATCTACTTACATGTGCCCTTTTGGCTAAATATAGCATTTGCTAAGTCGAGGTTAGAGGGTATAGTCATTTTAATAGCCATTTACCACCTTGTCAGCATTTGTTTTATGTTATGTACTATACATGTATAGTCTTTCTCTCTGCCTCTTTTTTTATACTGTATATAGGACTACATAACTACTTAGTAGTTCTTCATGAGAGTGGTACACAACTATCTATCTATCTATCTATCTATCTATCTATCTATCTATCTATCTATCTGTCTGTCTGTCTGTCTGTCTGTCTGTCTGTTATATTATATTATATTATATTATATTATATTATATTATATTGTAGTGTATTATATTATATTATATTATATTATATTATATTATATTATATTAATTGTCAAAGTGTCTGTGTATGATCTCAGATGATCTAGCCTCACTCTCACCTAATGGAAACTTTTTGGGGATAACTTTAATACTTAAAAGTAAAGTTTGAGTAACCAGATTTCTTTCTTTCTTTTTTTTCATTATTAGAAACAAATTATTTGCATAGGGTTTTTTTTTTTTTTTTTTTTGCTTTATTTGTATTCATTTATTTGTTAAATTTTGATATTGTGCCCATTTTAAGAAGAAAGGCATTACTTTACTGAAGCCGCATGATAATTGAGCTGAATTATTCAAAATTATTAAAAGTGCTAATGTGAAGGGAATTACAATGTGCTATGATTGTTCCATAATACTACAATGTTTTGTATGTTAATGTTTGCTTCTTCTTCTTTTTTTTCATTTTTTTTTCATGCCATTTAAAGAAAAACATGTATGCTTGTAAGAACTCAGGTTTCCTGTAGCAATGGGGTTAAAATATCCCTCATGAGGGAAAACTCATGGATTTAGTGTCAGACAAGGTCAGAGGTACATTCATAGGGTTCAAGCCTGACTTGTCGCTGTCCTAAGTGGGCAACATTTGCTATTTGACTTCCCATGTATACAAGCATGTGTGGTGTGTGGGAGCTGTGGAGTCTGGGGAGTCACTCTGAAGTATTCAGAGGCTTATCATGTTGCATGTCAGTAGAACTGACCAGCCTTGCTTCAAGCCAAGGACTGCTGACCTTTGACCCAAGTGTTAAACTAAAAACAGATGCCTCCGAACTGACTCATATCCGGCCCTTAAATAAGCTGGTGAGGAATTTTTTTTTACCACCTCCAGACTGTTATTTTTATAACTTCATATGTGTTACTTGAGTAAACCTGTATTTAGTTCAGGATTATTTGAAGTGCCTTCTGTTCCTCTGACTTTTATTTTGAAGTTCTTTCCTCTTGTCTTGTCTCCTAGTCCCATGATTCTTAATGACTGTATCCAGGTGTTTCATGTTAGTTAATAAGATCCTCATGCAGCCCTCATATTGTCTTGCATTGTTTCATGTAGCATGGTTTCAGTCAAGAGTTTCTGCTGATATTTTGAGTATGTTTATTATCTTGTCATGTCTTTGTGACAATTTTATATAAATAATGATTCAATTTGCCAGAGCTTTCTTAAATTAGTGCAGTGTTGTAAAAGCAAAGATTTGGATTCAAAGATGTATTGATTACTGTTGTTAAACTCCCATTTTGGTGTTCTGATATCAGTAAAGGAAGCAGAATGGCTTGTCAACAGCATGGCTCTTTTGGTGAGGTCACTATGATTCTGTTTACTTAGAATATTTGCCCCCTGGG
The DNA here is from genome assembly GCF_018340385.1 of Cyprinus carpio. NCBI lineage: Eukaryota > Metazoa > Chordata > Actinopteri > Cypriniformes > Cyprinidae > Cyprinus > Cyprinus carpio. The sequence continues at coordinate 26,638,001 of NC_056576.1, forward strand.
CTTTTTGAAAGCATCCTGTAAAAGTTCACCCAAGAAAAGCAGTGGGAAAGAAAATATACACTGACATCTCGGACGGCATTATGAAGTTGCTCCAGGATGCCAGAGCTCATTATAAGAGGAGGAATTAGCTCTGCATAGTTACATGCTTGATAAATGTCTGGGTGGGATCCTGCTTTTACTTTCTCATCACTTTAGCCAAAGATTTTTCCCTCTTTCCCAAATTCTTTTAGCAACTCACTAATCTTGCTTCCTTTTTTAAATTTGATCACACATAGGATGGAGATAAACTATACACTCTCTAACAGGGTTTTCCAATCCGCTCCTACAGGCTTTGCACATTTTAGGTGGCTCACTAATATGATACACCCAGTTCATGGAGCCATCGGTATTAATTTGTAGATGCCAAATTTTGCTGTATTTTTCTTGTCGTGTTTGTGTGTGAATAACACAAGTTTGTGTAGTTCACAATGTAAAGTTTTCCCCCAAAACAACATTTTAATCCACAATATTATGGTCCATAATCCACAATATAATGGAAGGGTCTCTTGCTTCCAGATCATTTTCATCTGTTTACTGCCGGATCCTGACCTGTCCAATATGGTGGACACACAGACACATTGCGATAATTGCTTTATAATGTTACTTTAATGTAATTACTTTAACATAACTAGCTTTAAATGATTGAATATTAAATGCTGCCGTTACTATGAAAGTCTTTTTTGCTATTTTTAGTTTTTAGTGATATTTAGAAACAGTTTAGGCAATAATAACATTTGGGACAGATTCCTGAAAGCAAACTTGCGTGGCTTGGATTAAACTATCAATAAGCTCTATCAGTAGTGTTAGGCTCCAGACTAATGATTTATACTCCCTAACATGGGACTGATCTCTATCAGATTGATGAATGCACCAACCAATCATGTTCCTGCAAACCCACAGCATGTACATACACCAATAAGTGGTGATAAACGGCTCCCGTCAGAGTTATTTATTCATTGAAGAGGGCCTAGCATTGGTCTGCTGTGGTGAGGGAGTTTCCATAGTCGTTCTCCCGGTCGGTTGGTGGTCTTTTTTTTTTCTTCGCTTGCATGGTCTCATCCTCCCCTGATCTGGAGGTTCTGCTTAACCTCCCTCACAGATGGCTAAGGGATGCGTCCCAGCTAGGGAGAGGCAATCGTACTACAGACACCCCCCCCCAACACACACACACACACACATGCACAAACAGAGTTTATGTTCCTCAGATGCCTGTGGTGGACATGGAGGGATGCACATGGGGGATCTGGAGGCCATAAACGGGCTTGTCGTGAAGGAACATGGTTCTTTCTACATCTTGTCTCTGTTTAACACATTTAATGTGTGGGTGTTATTGTGTGTCCACTGTGTTAACGTCATGGTAGAATTGCTGTAATTACAAGTTTCCACCTCTGACATATTGCTATCTATCTGTCTGTCTGTTTACATGGTCATTTTTGTTTGTGAGGCAAATGTGTACAATATGCACATTTAAATGTATTTTTGTCTCATGCCAGAGTCTACTGTTTGTGGTGTCTGTGGTTTTATTTCCTTGAGGAAATTGTTTATTCAGGTGACACTTTTGATCAGATTTGGAACAAATTTTGACCTTTAAAAACCCTAGATACTATAGGTATTAATTTTTACTTATTTTACAGAAACCTCATAATGAAAATAGCCATGGAAGCTTTTTTTTGCAAAGCACTAAATATAGATACCATAATTTGTATATAGTATTTTTTCCTTTTTTATTATTATTATTACTTTCACTGCTATTTTATTCATTTACTTACTTTTTGCTGCATAACAAAGCATCAAATGTCTATAATTAGTTTATACATAGTAAGTATAGTTTGTATATTGTATATGAACAGATATAGTTAGTTATAATTTGTATAGTGTATAATTTTGATTTACAGAAACATCCAATTTTATTAACTGATCTATTGATCTATACATAATTCTGTGCTCTGTCAAGATTAAAAACTGTCTTCTATATAATGGCTGAATTATTACTTTTGTCACTTTTCTTTTAAATCTTTCCTTTTAATCTTTGGCCACCCTCAGTTGTCTTGTGAACTAAGATTCTCATAGTTTGATGTCTTTCTGAGCTGATGATTTTCAAATTTAACCATTTCAGCTGATCACCTCGAGATCATTACCTCAAAGACATTTTCTCTATTATCATTCCTCCTGTTTGTTCTCCTCTCATCCTCCTGTCTCCCATCCCCTACCTCACATCTCATTCAGTCAGAGAATTTGCAATTTTCATGGATGAAAGGAGAATACAAAGAGTAATGTGTGGGTAAAGGACAGTTCATGTGTATGTGTGTATATATATATGTATATGTGTGTGTGTGTGTGTGTGTGTGTGTGTGTGTGTGTGTGTGTGTGTGTGTGTGTGTGTGTGTGTGTGTGTGTGTGTGTGTGTGTGTGTGTGTGTCGGCTCACTTGCATTGAACAATGCATCAGTGCAGAAAGGACTCGCCTGTAAATGTCATGTTCCTTCAGACTGCCAGGACAGATGAGATGCATACTGCAGTGTGGCTTAAAACCACACACTTAAATGCACAGGTGTTCTAATGTGCTTCCAGTCAGAGCAAGGGTCTGGGAAGTGCAGACTCTTTAATTGCAGAATTTTCCAACTCCAAACTGTTAAACAGACATTGGACCACTGTGCTTGAGCCATCTAAACTAAAGTGACATTTATTGGCCCCTCTCGCCCAGGAAAAAACATTGAGCTATTTCCTGTTGTGTCCCATTTCGCAGTAGGAGTGTATTCCCATGCATTTGATATGGCCATATTAACCATGCACTCATGAGCTCAGTCCATAACTCATGACTCAGGCTGAAATTTACAGCTCTTCACTACATTAAAACATTCTCAACGTGTGTTTTTCCCTATTGACCAAATTCCCATAATACTGTTTTTTTTTTTTTTTTTTTATAAAACGTGCTACATGTAATGTTTGTGTACTGTCTGTCAAGCATTTTGGCTTGAATGGTGCTCTTGGTTATAATAGAATAGGTGATGATAGATAATATACAGGGAAGTGATGAAGTTTTGTCTTTAGTGTATTTGCCCTTAGTAGGCAGTCCACTTCATGAGGAGGAGTCAGGCTGGTTTTTATTTGTTACAAAGTGCAAAAATTATTTTTTACTGCTGCTTTAAATGTCTTGGTTCCCTCCACTGTGGTTTTCCTTATTTAATTAAAAATTGTATTTCACCATCTATTTAAACATTCTTAATTTTATTTATTTGTTTGTTCGTATGTTTATTTATTTGCGTTGCAATGATACAGTAACACTTTACAATAAGGTTCCATCAGTTAATGTTAGTTCATGTATTAACTAACATGAACAAACAATGAACAATACATTTATTACAGTATTTATTAATCTTTGTTAATGTTAGTTAATGAAAATAAAGTCGTTCATTGTTAGTTCATGTTAGTTTGCAGTGCATTAACTAATGTTAACAAGCACAACTTTTGATTTTAATAATGCATTAGTAAATGAAGAAATTAACATTAACTAAGATTAATAAATGCTGTAGAAGTATTGTTCATTCTTAGTTCATTTTAACTAAAGTAGTTAACTAATGTTAACTAATGAACCTGATTGTAAAGTATTACCAATAGTACTAAATCTTGCTGATGCTGATAATTATCGTTATGTTATGGCTAACATTAAAATTATATACTATAATATTGTGGTTTTTTTTTTGTTTTTTTTTTAACAATTGCATTCATAACATATTAGTATGCATTTTTAGGTAAGGTAAGGTTAACAGTAAGTGAAGATGATTGGCAAGCTGTTATAAATAAAACACTCTCACTAGCACCACTTCTGCACACTGTGCCTGAATCAACTCACCTCGTCGGCAAACACTAAATCTTACAGCAATGAAATGTCACGTTTCACCTCTCTGTCTCTATTTTCTTGTTGACTCTGTGTAATATTTTGTCAGAGGATTTGCTTGCTGCTATCTGGACTGTTTAATCCCCTGCACTGTTTCTGGCACCAGAACATGTAAACGGCAGTCTTGGTTTACTTGTCACTCTTTGAGTAGTTGGCTAATTTTGTTTAGTTTCACACAGAGTCACTTAGTTCTATTTGTTTTGATAACCACAACCATAGTTCCTGGAGGCTATCCATGCCCAAAAGGATGATTCAAAGAAACCGAGAGACCTGGGCCTCAAGACCTACTGACACCTCTAAACCTCCCAAAGAGGCTTGTCAAGGTCACCTTTAATTATCACGTTCTGACATCTTTGATGTGCAGCATAAATTACAGTCCATGCTACAAATTATTCTGGCCAAGAACTGCCCACTTAGACCAGAAAAGACAATTTGACTGATATTTAAAGCAACCAACCACATCACAGCACTCATTTAACAATATATCAAATATATGACAGAACCATACAAAAAAAAAACACTTATTGAACAGTATATCAACTCTTTGCCAGATGCATTTAAAAAAAAAAAAGGTTTAAAACTGTCACTGGGGTGGTACCCTTTCAAAAGTTAATATGTACTTTAAAAGTGTGTACATAGACATATATAAAGACATATATGTCTTTACTGACACTTTTGATCGATTTAATGCATCTTTGCTAAATAAAAGCATTCATTTAATTTTTTTTTTCTTTTAATCTCTCCCTTAAACTTTTGCACATTAGTGGATATTAAAGGTGCACTAAGCGATTTTTGAAAAACGCTTTTGACCACAGTGTCGGACCGAGTCCCAAAACACACTCGCAGCCAATCAGCAGCAAGGGGCGTGTCTAGTAATGATAGGGAGAAGAGAGCACTCAGTAAGTGCACAGGACGGATATTAGCTGATCGACTATAGATAGCGAGTGATGGCAGATAAAAAAAGGAAAATTTTGGAGGAACAAAACATTGAAAAGAAGGGTTACGATCAAACAAGACGTAGGACCCGCGCAAATATTGGAGCAGCTTTTCAGCGGTGCGAACCTCAAGGAGCAGGAAGGCCTGGAATCGGATGCCGAGGTTGATGTGTTTCTTCTTGATAGGTGAGTTACGTTGATTTTGCTAATCTGTGTTGGCTTTTGCTTGAATATGCTGCAGTCAGCAGGCATAGGTTCCGCCATCGTTGCCGCCAGGGTTGTGTACGTACATGTTGGGTGGAGTTATCAAAATTGGGCCGAGGTCCTGTTGGGGTATGGGCGTGTTTGTTTTGATGCTTTTAAATATCAACATCGTTTGGCAAAAATCGCTTAGTGCACCTTTAGTCTGAGTTGACTGTGGAAGGCCTACTGGTGTGCCCTCTGAAGCTGTGGCTCATGAGCACTATTTAGACCTCAGCAAATGTAAACTCATTCAAAGCTATACTTTTAATAATATTTGGCAAATTTAGCAAGGCGCCATAATGTTAAGGGAATAATCAGATAATCAGTGCTTTTACTTTTGACAAAGAAGAAAGACATTGTTTTGAGACTGTTTTTTTTTTTCAGATGAGACATCATCTTCTGTCAACTCTCCCACCCGCTGTCTCTGTTTCTTTTTCTGGCTCTCTCTTTTCTTTCTCTCAGTTTCCCCCTCTCTTCCTGAGGGGAACAAAGCGTGATCTTAGCCCTGGCTTGATCCCTGTGCTCTGAGCAGATTGTTCAGCCAGGATTAATATTCTCTGCCACTTTGATGTCAAAAACACACATCACAAAAATGAAAAGGATGTGGGTGGGGGGTGGGGGGCAGGCTAAAGAAAGACTGTAGAGAGGAGTAGGAAAGGACGACGAAAGAGGTATAGTGCGAGATAGAAGAAGTGCTAGGAATGTGATAGATTCCCTCTTGGCAAGTAGGGACCAGATGTATAATCTGGTCGCTGCTTGCCAAGGAAGCAGATGCCCCCCCTAACCTTCATCCCCCCTTGGCAAGGTGTGTGATACTTCATACCAGGGGCCATGTTTGTACAAGTGCATCACCTCGGCTACCATAAGTGGGGGGTCAATGAAGGGGTGGTGGCTTATGCAGGTTTGCTCTATTGGCTCTATTCACCGGTGTCGCTGGCCCCGAACATTAGCACAATCAGTCCCCCACCCACAGACCCTCCAGCCTGACTGGTTTAGTAGAAAGGGGGTGGAGGGAAAACAAACAAATGGAGTGCAATATTACTGGATGAGGGTGCTTAGGCTGGTTTTATAGGAAGGTGCCAAAGGTGAGAGCATCTTGTGGGCGAGAGAGCGCCCATAATCTTCTTCAGACGAGGGCATGGAGAGCTTTGCCCCTCTGCAGTAATTACATTAGAGTCAAATGAATCCCACGTATCTGACAGAAACACATTTTTGCCCTCGAGGAGAATCCCTGGCTAATTGAGATCTGCCAGGAGAGGAGTCAAGCAGGCAAGAGAAGGGCCTACCTATGCTATGAAGAGCTTTAAAGGGTTGTGTGGGATGGTGTGTGTTTTTGTTTAAAGATCAGTGTTGGGGAATGATTGATTTTAAAAGTAATGTGATACAATATTGTGTTACAGTATGGAACCAAACTCTTCATATAGAGATCAGTGAGTGGAATGCAAGTCTGTAGTGAATTAAAATTAGAGATTTTACAAGTTATTTTAATTTTACATGCTGTATTTCAGTCATTATAAAGGTGTTATGTATGGAACAGCTGATAGATAAGTGTAAAGCTAATCACTCGACTTATGTAACACAAATATTTCCTTTTGATGCATAAATGTGAGATAAAAATTTCTATTTTTCACCATTTCGAATTTAGATGTAGTTTATTGTTCACAATATAATTCTTTTGTTTAGGCTACTTCTTTGTTATAATTTTCCTTGATATACTTCCTTGTTATGTAATGCAAGAAATGTCAAAATAATGAAAGTCTGACTATGAGTATCTGAGCTTGAAGGCAGCATATGATAACCCTCAAGAACTACAATGCCCATCATGATTAGCCATGCTACAGTGCTTCCTGATATTAAATATAGCACTGTTTCTCTTTTGCATTTTTATTTGCTTTATGCATTAATAGAAAACTTAATGCATTACCTCATTAATTACAAAAGTTACGTGACACATAAACACATAGCTTGTAACATGTTACCCCCAACCCTTTTATTGATTACAGAAGATCAACCAGTTAATTTATGTGTTGATGTGGTGCATGTAGCAATGGTGTTTTCTAGTAAAGATATATAGACTAAGTTTATGTTCCTAGGGTTTTTGCATGTATTTGTTTGCATGTGTATGGATTGTGGGCATAAACATGAGTATGTCCTTACTTCTACACAGAAATGCTGGATTAGGATGGTTAGCCTAACCTCACACTTCCCTTAGCCTTTAACAGTGATGCAGATAACAGCCTCTATACATTTCGCGTCCATCTCCTGCCAGCTTTTCAGTGGTCATTAAAAGCCAGCCGTTATCAGTCTGCACAGGATGGATTCTGTGACGATGCAGGTTGAGAATCCCACTTCAGGTAACAGGTCCTTATCTGCCTCCTGATTGCCTCCGCGCTGGCAATCCGGCTGACGTTGGCGTCTCAATCAGTCTTTAAATAATCTGCCTTGCTCTCAGGGAGGAGGACTCTCTCTGCAGAAACAGACGACTTTTAAAATCCTGCTTCAGCTCTGAGATGGGAAGCAACAAAAAACAAAATCTAAGGGGACGTGGTGTTTTAATGCAAGGGCGCATTCACACTAGGCTTTTTGGTGTGGACTTCCATCCATTTGAGTTTAGTTTATTTTGTTGGTGTGGTGGCTGTTCTCCCAAACGCACCCAAGTCTGCTTGAAAATGTGGCCTGATATGGTACAGTTAGCCATTAATAATAAAGAAATATATGTCCTATAAACCGCTTTTGATGATACATAACTGTTTTTACACTCTTAATATTTAAAGTTCAACTCTTTGTCCTGCCCTAATCTCTTTTTATATTGTTCATTGGTAACTAAAGAGTGGTTTGTTTTTGTCAACACTATGAGTAACACCAAAAGTGCCACTTTTTTTTGTTTGGTTTTACCACCAAAAGTTTACATGCACAAATCATGCATTTGCATTTGTTTGTTGTAAGAACTTCAAAAGATGCAACTATAACTACAATATTTTTTTTAGCAGGTAAGAAAATCCATTATACTATTTTGAATTTGGATTATTGCTCACTGGAAAGGCTTTTAAAGTCAGAGTAACATTGAATAAAATGTATGTCTATGTAAAATTAGGGGTTTGATTTCCTATGGCTTGTATTACTGTATATCTGTTATCAGCACAAATTACTTTGTCATTATGCTTAATAATGTTAAGTAACCTTGTTTATCTGATTTCAGTATAGGAACATGTTTACAAATGAGCAGCCTCAGTTAGAATCTGATAATTTTTTTTTTTTTTTTTTTTTCATTTTCTGCAGTGCATTTGGGGGATCTGTTGAATTGATTTAAACATGGTAAAATTTGTTAATTACAAAATAGAGTACTTCACTCTTATTTCCATGCCAAAGACATGGTTACATATATCGTTCACAGAAAAGAAAATCCCATAATGCATTGTTATCTTAGCAACATCCTAATGTACACCTGTATTGAAGCCAGAGGCGAGTATTGCACATGTACTGTATTTTCTGATGTTGAGTGTTCCAAATCAGTCACTTATGCTGTTGCTTGGCAGTTATAATGCGGCCTATGTAGGCAGCAGGCAGCTCTCTGGGTTGCGAAGCAGAGCTAGAGCGTTTCTCTGTGCGAAATGCATCAGTTTCAGTGAAAGGAAGGAGCCCTGTGTTCATATTAGTGTGTGAAAGTCGCATTCTGCCATATTGATATTCCATCATTCCTAGAGTGCTCTCTTGGGCTTCTCTTTTTCCATCTCTCTCTCTCTCTCTCTCTCTCTCTCTCTCTCTCTCTCAGTTTCTGGTGATTATGGATACCGTTCCTAGGGAGAGGTGAGTCTAGGCTGGAGCTGTCACCCAGAGCAGGATTTGTCTGTGTAAAAATAGAACAAGGCTTCATATCTCAGAGAAAAGGTCAAGAGCAGGTGGTGTTAACTCTTTGTCAGCTCTGCACTTCTACCTAGAATGGATCATGTTAAACATGTCAAGCTCCTGCTAAAATGATGCTGAAAGGAACAAAAACAGTTTTTTCCCCCAGTGCCTGGAAGAACTAAAGCTTCCATCATTGGGTTTTGGCTTTTGTAAACTCTGTAATGCCAATTGGGGATATCAAATCTCCGCCTTATATTTTTCTCCCTTCTTCTGTGGCCTGGCTGTGTATTGACACATCCTGAGCAGGGAGAGAGTGATGGGTGACTCCTACCTCTGTTTCATGATCCCTCATCAGTTTTCCTGACTACCCAGCAGAATCTCATGTACGTCGACAGTGCTTGCTTAATGTCACCAGAGCAGCTGCTTGGTCTTCGTGACCCAATATCGTCCTTCCCATCCAAATGATATTTTCCAAATGCACAACAAGAAAAAGTTTAGAGGATTATGTCTATTGGAGATGAGTAACTTAACAGATGGAGTAGTTCCCTCTCTTTTACCTCAGACACTTCTGATTTGACTTCCTGTCAAGCTCTCTCTGAACTCCAGACAAGCACTTGTGGCACAACGGTGTCCATTATAACAGTTTGATACAGATTTCATTTTTTCTACTTGACTGGGTTATTAATCATTAAACTGCTGATTGTTTAAGTTCCGTGAACTTGACTTCTTATTTCCATTATAAGTGCTCTCATTCATGGCACTTGTTGGAAGAAATGCACGGAATGCCCCAGCTGATAAATCTCTGTTGTGGCACTGTTAGTGTGTTTTAGCAAGCTTTCAGATGACACATTATGACATTATTTACTGTGATTAAAATGATTTCTCACAGCTTTTTATTTATCTCTCTTCCCAGTCCAGAAACTTTTTATATTTTGGTTTCATCTGATTTTGAAAAACGTTTCAAGAAAACATTTTCAAGAAAAGTTTAAATGTTATGAATTACAATTGAAATCCCACATGGTGTCAACATCAATTAAAAAATACCAATGATGTACAGGTTTTATTTTTTTATGTATTTTTATTTTATTTTATTTTATTTTAATTACTTTTCCTTATCTTTCTTTTAAAAAAAAAACATTTAAACTACATTTTAAAAAGTGAAAAGTGAAAAATAGAATCACTGAGTTGGAAAAAATGGTCACCTCGCTCCTAAAAATGGCTTGTAAACTCAATCTACTCAATCTCAGGCTAAGAGAAGTGTGTGTGTGTGTGTGTGTATATATATAATATATATGTGTGTATATATATATATATATATGTGTGATATATATATATATATATATATATATATATATATATACACACACACACACAGTGGGTACAGAAAGTATTCAGACCCCCTTAAATTTTTCACTCTTTGTTATATTGCAGCCATTTGCTTAAATAATTTAAGTTCATTTTTTTCCCTCATTAATGTACACACAGCACCCAATATTGACAGAAAAACACAGAATTGTTGACATTTTTGCAGATTTATTACAAAAGAAAAACTGAAATATCACATGGTCCTAAGTATTCAGACCCTTTCCTGTGACACTCATTTATTTAACTCAGGTGCTGTCCTTTTCTTCTGATCATCCTTGAGATGGTTCTACACCTTCATTTGAGTCCAGCTGTGTTTGATTATACTGATTGGACTTGATTAGGAAAGCCACACAGCTGTCTATATAAGACCTTAAAGCTCACATTGCATGTCAGAGCAAATGAGAATCATGAGGTCAAAGGAACTGCCTGAAGAGCTCAGAGACAGAATTGTGGCAAGACACAGATCTGGCCAAGGTTACAAAAAAATTTCTGCTGCACTTAAGGTTCCTAAGAGCACAGTGGCCTCCATAATCCTTAAATGGAAGACGATTGGGATGACCAGAACCCTTCCTAGAGCTGGCTGTCCGGCCAAACTGAGCTATCGGGGGAGAAGAGCCTTGGTGAGAGAGTTAAAGAAGAACCCAAAGATCACTGTGGCTGAGCTCCAGAGATGCAGTCGGGAGATGGGAGAAAGTTGTAGAAAGTCAACCATCACTGCAGCCCTCCACCAGTCGGGGCTTTATCTTCTCCAAAGTGCTCAGGACCTCAGACTGGGCCGAAAACTCACCTTCCAACAAGACAATGACCCTAAGCACACAGCTAAAATAACGAAGGAGTGGCTTCACAACAACTCCGTGAGTGTTCTTGAATGGCTCAGCCAGAGCCCTGACTTAAACCCAATTGAGCATCTCTGGAGAGACCTGAAAATGGCTGTTGCACTTGTTGCATCTTTCCTAAAAAGTCTCATGGCTGTATAAGATCAAAAGGGTGCTTCTACTAAATACTGAGCAAAGGGTCTGAATACTTGTGCAAAAATGTCAACAATTCTGTGTTTTTCTGTCAATATGGGGTGCTGTGTGTACATTAATGAGGAAAAAAAAATGACCTTAAATGATTTTAGCAAATGGCTGCAATATAACAAAGAGTGAAAAATTTAAGGGGGTCTGAATACTTTCCGTACCCACTGTATATATATAAAATTCACAAACATTATTATGAATTTCATGAATTCATGCCATTGCACCACATGACATTTTACAAAAAATATCAAAACACAAATTCAAACATGCTCATCATGGAATTTATTTAAGTTATCATATGTATAAAATGCTTAATAAGTTTTTATTTATGAATAAATTATCTTTACAAAAATATTTTACACAATAATTTATTTAAATTTACAACAGAAATTATTTTGCCAGTAATAGCCACAAATGAACTCTAAAAGTCTCATTGAATATCCCAAAACCACAAATATGACTATTTCTGCCCTTCTCTTTGCCATTTCCAATCATCTCCGTCTTCAGGGATTTTGAGGTACATGGATTGTTATTTATATGTTCTCTCTTGGCTTCTTATTTTGAGTTAATCATTGTTTTCCATGAATATCCACCGCAACTCCAGATTTAGTCATAGTTAAGTGTTGTTCTTGCCATGAACCTCCACTCTACCCGCTGGACGGCATTAATAAGGCTCTCTATAAGTCAAAGATATTGAGAGAAACTTCACATTAGCACGGAAATGGACATGATAGTAAAGCACTTAGCAAGTGAGACTGGGACATCAATGGCCAAAGTGAGATGTCAATAGCCACTAACGTTAACGCCCTTGACGTATGCTGGCTGTGTCAATAACAATGAGGGACTGTCAATACCTCTAACTGTATTGTAACCTTTGCACTGATTGACTCCATCCAACGTTCACCCAAAAATAGGCCTGAACTTTCTCTGGTTTGTTATCCTCTGCATTATGCTGTAACGTAAGAAAAAATGTGGACAAGCAGTAGAACAAACAGACAGTACTTTTAATGAACTATTAGGATGTCAGGAGACGGAAAATAAAGTTGGTGTACTTTGCGGGATGCTATCTGATAAATCTGTCTCCTAAGATAAGTAAAGTTTCCATGCACCTAAATAAAGGCTTCACACTAGGAGGCTGCCCACAAATATGCCGGGGTTTGCCAGCTCCCATGAAGGCTACCCCCGGGGTGTCTGAGAGAACAGGATGAACCAAGAGAGATTGTTTGTGTTTGTGTGTGAAACTTGATGCATCGAGGGGAAAGAGGGGACTCTCAGGCTGTTATTCTCCTTGGTGTCATTGACAATGCTACAGGCGGATGTTGTTTTGGCCTTGTGTACGTCCTATATACACATACACACACAAAGTCACACATTCTCATGCACAGAGGTGACAGTAACGAATGATACACTGAGGCTAGAGGAACATGCCAATAAATCTGAAAATGCTTCCTCATTTACTCGATCAAACATGGTATTGCTGGAATCTATGGTTGAGGGCTGTAAAGCTTAATTTTTTTTTTTTTTTTTTTTTTTTTTTTTTTTTAGTGCCAGATGTGTTGGGAATTATGCATTCATATTGAAATGTGCATCTGTGAAGTTATTCTCACATACATCCTGTTTGTACTTTTCTTGCTTTGTCGTCATTTGTGTGTGTAATCTGGTGAGTGCTGGGCTGCATGGTGGCTGCCTCTCTTGTTCTCCCAGCTGTCCTAACATGGTGCTGTGTTGACTGTAAACACAGCTGCAGGTCAGAGTAACAGACTGGTCAGACACTGGGTCAATGTAGAGAGAGAGAGCAAGAGAGGGAGGGAGTGATGGTAGAATCATTTTAGAGAACTTGCATGCTACAGTAATCTTCAACTTGAGCTGAACACGTGAAACATCACCCTTAGTCTCTGTCTTTATGTAAGTTAAACATTTAAAAAAGAACATATTGATATTGTGTTAGATAAACAAAAAAATTCACACATTTTTAATTGTCCAAATTATTACTGGGACCACTATACAAAAGGAGATACAATCTGGACTTTTAATTAAATATAGATCAGGCACAGCAAAATATCCAGTGTTTTTTAAGAGTTGATTTCATGGTGTTCATTTTCCAGCGTTAAAAAGTGTTGATTCTGGTGTTGAAGTGAAAATCATCAACATCGACACAGTGTTAATCAGTGCACAGAGTCAGTGTTATTACAGCGAGTCGACATAATTGACACTGGTGATGGGTCAATCCTATTTCTGGTCCTTGAACATTATTTCCATTTTGATTAATGGTGGATGACCATAAGCGGAGAGTGTTCACACAGGTATTATATATTTTGAAACAAATGAACATAAAGCAGCATTCATATATATTTAAAAAAAAATATTTCTAAATTCAACAACACTGTCAAATCTCTAACAATAATATCCACTTGGGGCTCAAGTTGTTTGCGCTGGCAAATCTTTGGCAGTAGTATGCACTTTGTATCATATTTTAGTACAGCCATGCATTATATTACATAATCTCTGCCCGTTTAAATGTAAGTGTGCAGCAAACATTTAGGCACCAATATTTTTTTTTTAAACGTGCACCAGACTTTTGTTCATCTTCAAACACAAATGTAGCTAGTTTTTTAATGAAATCTGAGAGATTCCTATCCCTCCATTGACGGTCTACACAAATACCACTATGACGCTTCAGAAAGTGCATAAAGAGATCGTAAAACTAATTCATATGAATTGAGTGGTTTATTCTATATTTTCTGAAGAGACTTGATCGCTTTATGTGATGAACAGATTGAATTTAGGCTTTTTATTCAACATTTATCAACACAAACATCTGATATGCTAAACGTAAAGCTCAGGCATGAGAACCAGTGAGGTTCATTCTGGTGTTATGCAGTATCGTTTGAGCTTGCACAAGACTGGTTGTTTGCTTATTGCTTTTTCTGAATTAAAGCCTAAATTCAATCTGTCTGGCATCCATTGCTCATCAGAAAATTTGGACTAAACTGCTCAATTCATATAGATTATTTTTACAAGCTCTTTATGAACTTTGAATGAGTTTTCATTAAAGTACTGTATATTCACTCGTGGTTCAAAGATAAACAAAAGACTTTCAGGTGTGGAACAAGATGAGATTGAGTAAATGGGTGAATTAACCCTTTAAAGCGCATTTCATCATCAACAGTTACTAGTGCTAGATTAAACTAATTCATCATTACAGTACCGCAACTGCACCAGTATTGCAGGCCATCCCTTTAAGACCAATACCACAACAACCACCTATACAAAAAGATAACAGTCAATACCTTCATAAGAACCAGCTCCTTGAGTGCTTTTGAACTCTTAAGTCCACTATGTTTTCAACCTGCTGTATAAGCAGGTCATTGTCTTTATCTTCCTGCTGCACTCTGCAACACTGATGTTGGTCTTACCAGTGAGTTTCCCAGAGTAAAGGAATTGCATGCAAAGCATTGACAAACTTTTGACAAAACATTTTTTTTCCAGAGCACCATGTATTTAAAGTACTAAGCTATTGTAAGTTGAGAGTACTTCTAACAGCCAACATTTTGAAATTCTACAGTCTTTTGACCTGCAGCTTTCACATGGGGGATATGATGGTGAATTTTTATTTTTGTATTAACTGTTATGTCTAAGACATGTCCTTGTTGAAAATAAAGGTTCAAACGGATACAACATATTAGCTGTTATTGAATTAAAATTATGTATTTTTAGTTGAACTGAATGCAGAATACATTTAATGACAAATCAGGGTTTGTATGAACACTATATTAGTGTGGACCCCCTTGGTGTTAAGCTATTGATACACCTAATGTAGTTTCAACACTAACTTGGTGTAAATGAGGGGAAAAAAACACTAATGGTGTTAGCTGTGAACACTTACAGGGTTGTTTTTTAACTCTATACAAGTGTAAAAAGTAACACTATTTAAAGTGTTAGTTTAACTCTATTTAGTGTGGACCTATATAAACACAGAATAAGTGTTAATTTTCACACTCACAGCGTGAATTTTAACACTTTCAAATTTGCAGTAGGTGGGCATTGAAAGGTTACTGTCTGGAACAGATGGCAGATGAACAATGTGCTGAACTCTCCATTTTGTCCAGTACACCTCTTTTAGGAGGATGCCGTATTGTTGCTATTGCTCTGTATATGTATAGTGTTCCTTTACACAGGATGCCAAACTTAGAGCTTGGTGTTGCTGGTCAGGGATCCCAGAGAAGTAATCAGAGTCAGCTGGGTCCATAGAGGTCAGACCTGACTGCTGCAGGGTCACCCAATGCTAGGTGTGACCCTGACACCCTGGATCGCTTGAAGAGTTTGGTTATCAAACCCTCTGGACTTTTAGATATTGATACTGGACATTGTGTCCTCATGACCTTTCATTGACTCATTGAGTTAATTTATGTATGCAGCAGCTAAAACAGGAAGAAATTATATATTCGATAGCCACAGAGACTAGAAAAGGCGAGAGAGGTCATATTTGTTACTAAACAAGCCCCTATTCCTAGCAACGAGACCTTTGACGTCAGATTCCGAATAGACATGAAAAAGGTCACTGGGGTCATCCCAGGGGAATGTCAAGAGTTGGTGTGTGTTTGTGTGTCTATGTCAGTGTTTGTGTATGTACGCCAAAGAGGCACAGAGTTCCGAAGAGAGGACCAGATGGAGACAGAGAGAGAGAGCGGAATGGCAAGCAAGAGAGAATAAAAAAAGGCAAAAAGAAATAATCAAATTAGCTTTTTTGAACTGAACTAGCAATGCAACGCCACACAATATCCTGCCGCGCGCCAGTTTCCCGTGAGAACGGGAGTCGGGTACACACTGCTCACTCAGACAGTTCAAACATATTTACCCCTCATTGGAAGGTACAAATTAAATTAGCCCCTCCACAAAGAGGGGATGTTTGCCCCTTCTGTTCTGATGTCATGGTAGTGGGCTACATGGAGCGGGAGGCCACTGCAGAGTAACCCACATGCATTTATCTTTCAGACCATTCATCTTCCCGTTCATACACGCAGCGGCTCTTGCCTCCAAACACCGAGGATGAAAGCAACGCCCTGCCTCTTTATCTGCCTGGATGCATCCGCTCCATACCCCAAATGAGAGCAGAAGACACATGTCTGACACTTTTTGTATACGACACCATGGACGTTCTCTGTTCTCTCACACCCTCTTTCTATTTGTCTCTCTCTCTCTCTCTCTCTCTCTCTCTGTCTGTCTGTCTGTCTCATGTTTTTGGAAAAAATTCATCATTTACTGATCCTCATGTCATTTTTAACCTGTAGGTCTTATATTTATTTAACTTAAATTTTTAATTATGTTATTTCCTATTTCAGTATGTGGACTGTAGCTTTGAAGCACCAAAAGGATGCAAAAATCATCATAAAAGTATCATGAAAGTAGTCCAAATGAGTCATCTCAATCTATACAGTCATTTTTGTGGGCCAAAACCTGGAAAGGAGTTAACATTTTAGCTCTTCTGGTTCCACTGTCCTGAAAATAAGGTTTTTGGTTAAATGCCTGAAATAACATCTGTGGTTAACACAAGTGCTGTATGTTTTCACATCTTATTATACACATTTAGTACATGAGTAATATATTTTAACACATTTACTTGTCTTGTGAAAGGCAGTTGCTAACAAGTGGCTAAATAGGTCTGCATAGTTTGCCAGGGACATTAAACATCATCACATCA
Organism: Cyprinus carpio; assembly: GCF_018340385.1. NCBI lineage: Eukaryota > Metazoa > Chordata > Actinopteri > Cypriniformes > Cyprinidae > Cyprinus > Cyprinus carpio. The sequence continues at coordinate 26,655,046 of NC_056576.1, forward strand.
AGCAGGTAAAACTCATCTGTTTACTATTCTGCTTTCACTGTGTTTATAACCACGCAGTTGCAAAAATACGTTAACAAAATTAATTTTAAGTATTTACTTCAACCTTTCTGTAATGAGTCTGAAAGAACCATTGAAGAACTGAGAACCATCAATCTGATAAATGAAAGAATCATTAAGTGTGTGTGTGTGTGTGTGTGTGTGTGTGTGTGTGTGTGTGTGTGTGTGTGTGTGTGTGTGTGTGTGTGTGTGTGTGTGAATAATGTATTACATTTTGGTTGTCACAAAACTATCAAACTGATTATGTACACTTGCAATATAATGCACAAGTCATGTGGGCTAATTTTATAACGCTGTTATAACGCAGCATCCTTTTTGAAGTTTAAAAGCCTTAGTTCCCACTGACTGTGTGGAGGAAAAAAATAAAAATAAAAAATGACAACCAGCATAATTCTTCAAGATCCTCCTTTTAAGTTCCATGGAAGAAAAAAGTTAATGTCAGTTTGGATCTGAACAGGAAACTCCATGTTTTAATTATGGATATTATGGATTTTTGTCCAGTCTTTTATTCTCAAGATGGGTAACAGCATTGTAAGGTCTGCAATGCCCTTTAATGTGTGAGTGTCCAAAGCACTGAGATGATTCAACATTTCCATTCCTTGTTCCTCTCTTTTCCTCCTTTCCTTTTTTCTTTTGACAATAAGAAGTCTCTGTGGATCATAAATGCTTCCAGATATCGCACAAGGACACTATGCTAAAAGATCTTCCCTCTGTCTCCTTAAAATGCTCCATCTGCTTTCAATGACAACTGCTTTACTCCCATAGTCTTTATAATCATGTCAGTCAGGCCCAGAATGGATCCAGTGCTGCTGTATCTGTGCCAACAGGCCTGTTCACTGATTATGTGATTATTTGATGGCTTTTGATTGTGCCGATTAGGCAAGGTGATGTCTCAAGGATTGCAGGACTCGATTTGTTACACATCAAGGTTATTACAATATTGTGCAGATGGAATATAACTACAAAGGCATCTCTTTTTATTTCTTTTTTTCAGACAGAATGTAAGAATTCCCCTGAAAAAGACCATTTGTCCAAAAAATTGGTGTATTCTAGTTTTACACTACATGACTTGAAAGAGTCCAGACCTTACATCCTTTGTACAATTCTTTCTCTCAGAAGTATTTTACCTGTCTGTAATACCTCCCACAGAAATGTTTGTTTCACTGTTGAAACAGGTGAAATGTTCCCGAAACAAACTATACAGACCACTTTTGTATGCTCTGTTTGAATGTGTTTTTGATGAGAAACCTGACAGAATAATAATCAGTGTTGGGTATAGTTACTTTGGAAAGTAGTTAGTTAGGTTACAACGTTACCATCAATTAAAAGTAATCAGTTATGATACAGCGTTACCTATTCATAAAAGTAACGCGTTAGAGTACTCATGGCGTTACAAAAATTAAAAAGCCGTTTGCAGCGGCTCACACATGGATCAGACACACAGCCCCCGGCCCTTTAAATGCACCTAGAAGTCGTGACTCCCGACAATGAATAACGTCAGTCATCCGACTAAATTAATACTGCAGGATAACAATAACAGGAAAGACAGTCAGCAATAGGCTATTCCACATGGCGGTTTTATTTATTTATTATCACAGAACATATTATTAATCAAAATTCGCACCTACCAGCCCGGGTAGCCTAGGCCTACTCTATATTATGAGCACCACAAGAAAACTCCTGATTTTTCTTTAACTTTAAATAATGCAGTATCAAAGTACAAGTATGCTTACTTGTAAACACAACCTTAAACAGGCTTGCAGATTTAAATCCATTTAGAAATGATGAACAACCAGCCAGCCAACAATCTAACAGAAATTAACAGCTGCCTGTCAAACAAAAATGATAACAAACCCGAATTAAATCCTTTTTGGCGGTCGACAGAAGCTTTTCACCAACGCAGAGTGTGCATTTTACCGTTATGTTCTTTTCTTTTTCGTTAATAAAAAATAAAATGCGTACTTCCATAAACCAAACGCTGTCCTCTCTGCCATCTTGCCGGGAGTTCGTCGAAAAAAAAAAAAACCCACACACACAGGTCAGGCGCAGGGCACAGACGTATCACAGCCATTGACTTTACGATCACAGAGCTTCGGCTCCGCTGATACATTCGCAGGTGCACAGTAGACCTAGGCCTACTGTCTGACAAAAAGTAGGCTGCAGTCGGGATTTTCCTTTCCTTAAAATAACGGATTACTTTTTATAAAAAATAACGAAGTTACTGATTACTTACGCACGAAACTAACGCGTTAAGTTACACATTTCAGGAAAAAAGTAATTAGAGTACTCTAACGCGTTACTTTGTAACGCGTTACCCACAACACTGATAATAATAATAATAATAATAAAAAGTCAGCTTTTATTGTCATGTGTACAAGTTCTTCTCGTCAAATTATCGACAAAATACTACTAGATACAAAATATCCAAATATACAAAATAACAACAATAACCAAGTCATTATCATACAATAAAGTACCCGTGCTAATGATGAACTTAGTGATTAGTGCAAAGTCAAGTTGCAAAAATGACAACGTACAGTTCAGTGTCATTATTGATATCACACATTAATGTGTGTTGAACATTCTTGAAATGCTGGGGTAAAAACTACTTTTTAATTTACTAGCATGGGTTGGAATAGTCATGAGCTGCTTACGAGAGGAAAAGTTTGGGTACCTAGATTGGTGGTGTGATGTTGTAAAGTGCTGGTAAAGTATGTCACATTGTGGTAGTCCGTTGCATCCACCACAACAAGCACCCAGAACTAGCCTGTAGGATGGTAAAATTGCATGCATTTTGGGGATTTTTGTGAGTGTGTTTGTGCTGTTACTTGATTTGCATAATTTCTTCTCTAAATCAGGCACTAAAACTATGCAGACAGCAAGTGCAAATAAACAGGTCAGAGTTGGCCCCTTAGATTAACATCCATGAGAGAGAGACTAATGTTTCTGTCTGTTACTTTTATCTGTCCCTCATTCTTGTTGTAAATCAAAAGGTGATCAAGCTTTCTCTGCAGTTGCCCAAAAGCTCTGGAACTGTCTACCTTTGTACATCAGGGCCTCTCCATCACTGGATGCTTTTAAATCCAGCTTAAAGACTTATTTTTACTCATATAGCATTTGAGTGATGCTGTGTATGTATAGTTGTTGTTCTATGAATATACATGTTGATTGATTTTGATACTTAGTTTTTTATCTTTATTTATGTCTTTTTTTCCTACCCTCTTTTTCTCTTTTAAATTTCTGATTTATTTCTTTATTGTAAAGTACTTTGGATCAACTACGGTTGTGCTAAACTTGTGCTCTATAAATAAAATTTGCCTTGCCTTGCCTTGCCTTGTCTCCCTCTGACCCAAGAAAGGTGGGAATGCGTTTGTCTGTCGTGTTTTAGGAGCGGATGAAAAGGGAACAAAATTGGGTGAGAACTAACAGGCAGGCCAGCATGTCAGTCGTCACAGTTCTCTCTATTTGTGTCACACTGCCTCTCTCTCTTTCTCTGGTGGCCTCTGCCCCGACACTTCATTCTGCCGTTGAGCGGTCACAAAAGGCTAGTAACTGCACTGCCTGTTGGATGTGTAAACAATGGCATTGTTTACTGTTTTGTTTATTATGCTGGGAGAGATTAGCTGTTATTGGTTTCCTCCAAGCTCATCGGAGGAAAAGCTGCTTTTTGCCATCACCCTCCCTCCCACACACACACACTCGGTCCACCATTGTTACTGTCACACCCCTGTCAGTTCCAATAAAAGTGCCCTACCTGAAGTATGCAGATGAGCTGCTTTGTGCCGTTCTGGCACTGGACAGGAGGCTATTCTCTGGGCCTCTTTCTATTATAGCAGAAGCTTGGGGGCCAGGCACTCCTGGGGTCAGGGCCTTTCACCCTCTAGGTCTTGACTTCTGCCACCGTCGTCTGAAAAATCACCCCCACACACACAAAGGGTTGCTTGATCCACAGCGTGAGAGAGCTGGCCCAACTGCAGCCGGGTTGAGCAAGCTAACGGCCCTCTTTTTTCTTTCCCTCCTCTTCGCCAGCCAGACTGTTACAATCAGACAAAAGGGGAAAGATGGGATGTTGAAAGAGGAAAAGGGAAAAGAGAGAGCAGAAGAAAGAAGGAAGGGGGAAAGCCGAAAGAGAGACGTTTGGGTCCTTTCATTTGGGGAGACTTTCATTTGTGATAAATGGTTGCCCTTTTGCTGGGCTGTGCACTCCCACTGTTCGGTTGGAGTCCTGGGTGACAAGAGGGTCTTTGAGAGTGAAAGAAAGACAGACAGATAGACAGACGGAGAACGACAGACACCTTGTGATATATGTTCTCTTAGCGGCTCTGCGGTTTTCAGAACAGGAGCCAAGGGAGAGATGCCGTAGATGGGGTGAATTCGATTTTATTCCTTATCCACCCACTGCTGCATGGTCTTGACACTGAATCAACCAACTGTATTCATTTAATTGGCACAAATTATCACGGCAAAATTTTAATTCTCCTGAATGATCTTTTGATGATGATTTTTGTGAGGTTTACTGCATGTTGTGGGTAGTGCACATGCTCTCAGACTATGGCATTTAGGTGACTCAAGTTCATCCTTTCCTGAACCCGTCCCCTCAACTTTTCCATGTTTTGTTATTTTGTCCTTAAAATATAAAGTGTGTAAAAATAAAAATAGAAAATATGTACATATATGAACATGTACATTAGTGCTAAATTTATCAAATTGACATATAGCGTCTCTCTTCATTGCTGTTTGTTTGTGATGTTAGGCCAATTACTGCTTGCAAACTGTATCAGAAGAATCACACAGAGCCCAACAAAAGCAAATTATCCAATTGAGAGCGTTAAAATCTACTTAATTGGCTTATAAAGGCTGAATAACAAGTTTGAATTAAAAAAAGAAAAGGAGGAGGAAAAAGGAGAAGGTTGAAAGGCTCTAGTGAACGATATGAAATTCATGGTTGATTTAATTGTTTGTGATGAGCCCCTTTAGGAGGCAAGGGGGTGAGGGGGCTAGGATTACACGCAGCTAAAAGTCTCTGCTCTGCCACAATAGTGGAGAAATTGGTTGGCTATCGCTATTCAGCGCACTTCGCCTCCTACCTTTAGCTGGGATGGCAGGGCTGTGCTGTAGTTTGATGCTCTGGGGGTGGAAATTGGAGGTTATACTCCTTTTTCTCCATAATCTCACCCTAGAGGTTTGAGAAAACCAGTGTTGAGAACAATTGAGCAACTTTAGCTGGACTTTTGGATGGCTAACCGGATAACTTGCAAGCATGTGTGCACACACACACATACTTTATGTGTCTGAGATACATGCATGCTCTGACAAAAAGAATGATGTGCCACCATGCCATAATCTCCGCCTTTGCCCAGTGGCCCAAATTTAATCCAGCCTTTGATCCGCCCCCTAATCGGTGATTACAGGCCCAGTGCAGAGGGTGGGGTGGTGGGTGCGCTGCCTGGTAGGGAAGCCTCTCTCCCTCTCTCTCTCTCTCTCTCTCTCTCTCTCGTCCCACAGGGAGTATGCCAATTGACATGGGCTTTCGCGCCTGCTTTTCCATGGGCGGGCAGAATTAGGCCCTAATGCCTGTTTAGGGAAAATACTGAATACAGTGAGCACTGAGAAGCCCTTGGTGGCCATAATGGGAATAATAATGCCTCCTCTCATAGTTTGTCTTATATTGAGCAGGGGGAATTACTTTAAAACAGAAGCTAGGACTTTGGTGTAGCTTTCATAGCATGTAGAACACCTTAAAATACCTTGTAAGTTATTTAATAGATATTTCAAAGTGTCTTTATGATTCATATATGGTCCATTACATTATGTTGGTTCTTGCACGTTTCACAACAAGTGAAATGTCCAGTGAGTGGTGCTAAATATGTGTATAGTTTTATCCACACAAGTTAAATGTGAATCTGGAAATGTTTAAGTGAATAGAAATAAAAGGTTAATGCTTTTTGTGTTTGAAAAATAAAGTACCACCTACACTAAATCCTACCCTAAACTTAAAAAATAGTGGTAACAAATTCAAACATGGGATGAAAATGAATTTGCTGATGCAACAGTGCCATTTTAGCTTGCTTTTACAATTATTTGAGCTCTTTTATCGTGACTCCTGTTTCACAGGACTTGTACCCAGCGTGCCACGTTGCAAGTACAATGCTACACCAGGTAAGCAACCGAGTAAGTTTGCTATGTCAGAAAAGCCACCCATATGGATCTGTCTATGTCAATTAAATTTAAATTTTAACAAATCATGCACTATAGTAAAAGTGTTTTGATGTCATAACATAGCATTGTGCAAGGAACTGTGCAAAATGAAGTATTTAATTAACAATAATCTGCACCTGAAATCATAATTTATGTCAAAATTAATAAAAGTTTTTGGTGTTTTATTGCCTCTAGTGTTCATTATAGCTGACAAAAATGTAGGCAGGGGCATGAATTTCCAGAGAGCCTGTATTGGTTTATTTCCATATCCATTTCACAACCCTATAACTGGCCAACAGTCCATTGTGTTGCCTTGCGACATCATAACCTCAATTTGATAATAATCTTTTTTTCTTTTTTTTTTTCATTTGTTTCAAGGCAGTAGAATGTGTCGTCTGATGTTATTTTAAATGAAAACAAGCCTCTGAGCTTTTCTGTGAGAGTAGAAAATACTGATTTATTACCCATCCAGTGCTATCCAAATGATGTCTTTGATGAGCCGCCCCACATGAATGAGAGACTTCAGCTGTGTTGTCATCAACTAATTTACTAGTTTGTATATAGAGTGTTCTGAAACATTACTGCTGAGGTTGGCTAAGAATAATAGTTTACTCTACGGCACATTACAGATAATTGGGCCAAACCGGAGGAGGCCAAAGGACCGCTGCCTCAGACACCCAGAGGAGGGCCCTTTGGAAACCACTTTCTGTAGCATCATCGACTAGCTATGAGAGAATTTCAAAATAAACCACTTGAAGAGGTGAGGGAACATAAAAACCCTTTCCCAGCCTACTGTTATGAAAGACACTTAACGTTTGGTTTGAAAGTAACCAAGCCACCATGACAGATATTGCATTTTCGGGAAGTCTTTTTTTTTTTTCTCTCTCTCTCTCTCTCTCTATTAAAATAATGATCGCCTCTGCTCATGGCATTGTTTTCTATAATGAATCACTTTCAGACGAGTGAGCTCTTGTTTGGTGCCTCTATTATGTGGTCTGACAGTATAATAGTGATCTTGGCCCAGCAGGTCAAGAGGTGGCTGAAGCAGCCAATGAAGGCAAGCAGTCAGTAATATTGGGATCTTCCAAATCAATGGCTTGACATTTAAAAATTGACCTTAGACCAGATGTAGACTTGGGCTATGGACAACATATGTGCAGCATGACATTATTACATGTGTGTTATGAGGAACAAATAATTGCACATTTTAATGAGAAACAGATCTTGATGCATTATGTTCGCACAACTGCCAGTGGGCTCACATTGATTTGTGTATCATCAAGGCTCTGATTGCTCTAGACTGATTGAGATGCATAAAGTTCTGTAACCTAAGATACACCATGTCCACCCATATAAATCTGTTTAGAAAAGTTATAGGCTCTGCTGGCAGCAAAACATCCATAAGTCTGTGAATGTTTTCACACAAAATGTTCAAACTGATTCCCCCACTTTGCATTTTTAATGCAGTATCATAGAATGTCTCACCTTCCGAATTCAATTGTGCTGGAAAGAGCTTGTCACATGACACTTGCAGTGGCAGTCATGCTGGAGGACTGAGTGTAAGTGAGTAGTTTAGATGTTTAATATATTTGAATGAACTAATTGTATCATGATTATATTATAGATAAGATGGGTAAGTGATTATTGCTATGGGTGCAGCCATGTTTTCAACCTAGTATTATGAAAAATAATAAATCATACAAGATGGCAAAATTGTATAATTTGGGATGTTAAAAATAAATAATGAATACATTTAAAAAATAACTAAATAAAATACACAAGTAGTACATTTTCATACATGTTGTGCTAGGACAATGGTTTGGTTTGTTTACATTGCAATGCACTGCTGAGTATGTCAGAGCAAAGACATTTAGAAGAAAGTAGACCATCCACTTGTTGTTTCAGAAAGGATGGAAATTAATGACAGGGAAACTGGAGAAGGTTAAAGTGGAATATCTATATTTGTAAGGCAATCTTTGATTGATGTGAAACATTGTTACATCAAATCAACATCCCTGAAATTATTTTTGAAAGGTGATTTAGTCTATTTTTAGTCACCAATGTAGGCATCAGTTTAAAGATATTAACTATGTAACTTTTATTTGAACTTTGGATATTATTACTACTCTCTGCATCCTCTGTAAAAATGACATTCTCACACACTCACACAAATTACCTATTGTCACACACACTTCACCAAATTAATGTACTTGCAAAAGAAAAACTCACTGACACACACACACACACACACACACACACACACAGTTGTACCCCGCTCACTTCGTCTTACAGTCATCTTCCTATCCTAATGCCAGGCAGCAGTGGAGGAGCAGGGCATATTTCTTCCCTTCTACTCAATGAAATGGAGCCACTTGCTCTTAATTAACATGGCGGTGCTCTGTATGGAGCTATGGCTCTCAGAGTTGCAGCAGAGTGTGAAATGCGCCATAAGTCTGTCTCACAGAGAAATGTAAGGACAACACTGAGACTGAATCATCCTCTCGGCACTGCACAAACTGACCTGGTGCCACTTTTCACTGTCCTATAGTACTTACTTTAATGGGTTAACAAAGTGAGTAGGACTGTCAGCTGTTTAAAATTTTTAATTAAATTCATATTTGCAGATTAAAATACCCAAATAGGGATGATTCAAAACTTTGCATTGTTGTAATAATGTTTTCAACAGAAAAATGTAGCTTTAGAAACGAATATACTAATTGATTTATTATTTAGACTTAGCAGTTTTTGCAGTCTGTTAGTACTATTTTAAATTGTTTCAAAAAAATTTCATTGGAGTTTTTAAAGCATTGTTATATATTGTTTTAAAAATCAATTAAAAAATAACTGACAAAATAATTTTATAGTAACTTGGAGCACTCTTCAGTAATTTATTTTCATGAAATGTCCATTGGTTCTAAACATTTTTGTGTTCATATGTGTGTGTGTAGGAGCTCACAAATATCCTGCATATACACACACATAGCTACAAACCTTAAGTGACAAGACAGGTGTCAACCTTTGACCTCCACTGACCTCACATCGGTTTTACTGGACACAGACCATCGATTGTTTATTACACACACAGAGAGAGTTTTAACTTTACTTCACTCATCCAAAGACACTATCTTTGACTGGAACATGACTCTGAAGCTGATTCTGTCAACTAGCTGGGAGGAGGGCTATGAGAGCCGTGGCCTGTAATGCAGATAGCACCTCAGTGTAAGCTATTACTCTAAACTAGGCCTGTTAAGCCTTTGGGGGGACTCAGCACAATATCAGGTCAGAATAAGAATGGAGTCTAAATGGCTTGGCATGGCAGTAATGTAAATGAAGCCAGAGCTTTGCTCCAACAGCAGGAAGGTCACGGTCCAGCTGTCAGCTCACGTTTGGGAGTAATCGTTTATATGCCAACCTCCTTCTCCCTCTCTTTCTCTTATGCTCGTTTGCCTTCTCACTTCATTCTCCCTGCGTCTGTCGCACAGCTTTTCCTCCGTCCTCCATCCTCATCTGTCTCATTCAATCCTTTTTTGCTCTTCTTCATTGTCATGTCCACCTACATGCATCACAGCAGGGTTTTGGCCATAAAAGCAGATATGTTTGTGTTTAAAATGTTGCTTTCCTTTACATTAAAGTAGTTTGTTGATCAACTGTAAGACAGAAGACATACTTAAGGAGGAGACAAAAACTGCAAATTCACCGTCACGTTTTTCCAAATCAGTATGTTCTGTTTTTGCGAATGAGTAAATGATGACATAAATTTATTTATTTATTTATTTATTTATTTATTTATTTATTTATTTATTATGAGGGGGTTGTTTGTCCATACAACGGAAGTCATTGACCACCAAAATGGTTTAGTTATCAACATTATTCAAAATATCTTCTTACAATGTTGTTTTGAATTCCATTGACTTGGACAAAAACAGAAAGTCATACAGGCTTTAGAATGACATGGGGGTGAATAAATTATGACAGAATTTTCATTTTGGGGTGAATTTGTACATACTTTAACAAATTAAAATGAAAAAATACCCACATGTCATTGAATAACCTGTATGTTTTTCTTCTATGAACCACAAAAGAAAATATTCTGGAATAGTCTGTACAGTGGTTACCAACATCAAAAATCTTCTTCCAGTGTGATTTTAAACCAAACTGACTGTCTTTGCATGGACAAACAAAATTTTGTGTGTGTGCGTGTGTGTGTGTTTCACAACGAAAGTCATACAGGTTTTGGAACAACACGAGGAAGATTTTTTTGGAAAACCATACCTTTAACGCACATTAATAGCTATGTCACTCACACATACACATGTCACATGCAATCAACACTGTCGTTAGCTTCTTCCATCACCGATACTCATTACCCCCTCTAGCCGTCCATGTCACACCGCAGGTTGAGTTCAAGTACTCCGGCTGGGTGAGTGGAAACAGCTGGTGCTCTTCAGGGCACAGAGCTCCAGGTCCCAGGGCTTTGTAGCCCTCTCAGTTTCAGACCCTCATCTGCTTGGAATCCCGAATTTCCTGGAGGCTGATCAAATGACAACCCCCTTCACTGCATCCTTTGATATATGGAGACCCATCTCACTGGCCCCTCAGCGTTGGGATTTACGCTTCACAACACAGTCCATGTCACCTCCGCCTGATGCACACACAACACACACGTGCACACATAAACACACCCCTGTCCGGGGCCCCTGGAAACATTGGAGTCCTTTCACAGCCCGCCCAGAAGTTATTTATTAAATTTGTTGCATGGTGATATTGTTTCATGGAGACCCACTTGGTTTTGGATTGCACACTGGATTTTTCAATTATGTGGTTCATTTCACCCTGCTGGTGAGGGTTTACCATCCTCAGGTTGGATCAAGGGCAGAGGATAGCTCTTTAATAACTTTTTAACAAGGGCCAACTCCTTCATTTGTTCCTGTATTTTTTTTATTAATTTTTTTCTCTTACGTGATTGATTGGAATGTAAATGTGGAATTTAAGTGTAAACACATCGACATGTCTCACTAGAAATTGCAAATATTGGGAGAATTTTGATTGGATTATTTTACAGGTAATAAGCAGATGCTTACAGAGGTATGCCATCTAATGGTGTTATTATTGAGGTTTAGTGCGTTATGATTTGCCATGTTTAAAGTCAGTCCACCCTGCAGTCTACAATAACAATAAAGTCTAAAATGATTGGTTTGGATTTTGTCCAGATAACTGAAAGTTAGGTGACATTTGGAACTGGCATAAAAGTGTGAGTATTGTATCAGTTTTCCTGAGAGATTTCTGTTTTTTGTGGTGTGGTTACCAGTTATTAAGCATTGCATAACAGATTCAGACTCCATTTTATATGTATTACCTTATTAACTTTTATACTTATTAATAATAAATACTAATTCTGATATTTATTATTAATAAAAATAATAATGCATTTTAATTTCATGAAATAATAGTATAATAAAATTAAATAAATATACATTTAGAAACTGTAATATCATAAAATTGAACTTTATCATATTGCAGTTATTGGCATTTTATATAAGCAATAATCAGTGTGAGTTAGTGGATTACAGCGATTTTTGATACAAAGTTGAGCACCTAAAACCTCCTTACTGTGTTTTAAATAGAGTTAACAATCTAATAAACAGCATTAAAGTGTTGGTTTACTCAAAAATCAAATTCATGAAAGTCATCACTCACTCACCCTCTGAGTCTCTGAGTTTCTTTCTGTAGAACATTAAAAAAGATATTTTGAAAAATGTCTTTTATTTTTATGTGCATAAAATCAAAGACATTCTTCAAAATACTGCATCTTTTGTATTCTGCAGAAGAAAAAGTCATACAAGTTTGGAATGACATAAGGGTGAGTAAACAAAGGCAGAATGTTTAGATGAACCGACCCTTTAAGATTCTTTGTCCATGTATATGCACACAGAGGAGCAAGAACGGAGAGTTATGGAATCATTGTGGCCTGTTTTTTTTGACTGAAACTAAAAGACTAATTTTCTCTTTCATCATGGTTGATGGTCCGAATGCCAAAGGGAATGGGGAAAGAAAATGACCTCCACAAAAACCCCAAGTCACTGCGTGATTTAAGAGCTTTGTTTTTGTAAGAATCGGCAGTCATTAATATAATTCATAATTCATGAAAGCGTTCTGCCTTGACAATTCATCAGCTGGCTTTTCTTTTTGATTCTGAAACGGGAACATTTGGTCTGTCTGTATTGTTTGAATAAACGGAGGGGGGGGGGGGGGGGGGGGTAAGCCTAACCTTGGCCCTGCTGGGGTCGAGTGTGTGAAATTAATCGTTTCTCTCTTTTCGTTTATCTTTCGAACACACACTCTCTCTTTTTTATATGACTCCCTAACTGTTTGCAATGGGAGTAAGGGGCTCTGTCGGACATCTAAAATGTATATCCGAGAACGGATTGCGAATGTGTGGCAGGGCTGAAGGGAGTGGAGAACAAGAGGCTGCCCACCATCTCTTGCTTTTTTCCTTCATAGTGCCTTTGCATTCAGGCAGGACAACATGACCACAATGTGACCTTTCTGCACAGGACTCCTCCAACCCACACTCCTGGGTTAAAACGGTCAACTGCAGGTCACAATGCAGGAGTGTGTGTGTGTGTGTGTGTGTGTGTGTGTGTGTGTGTGTGTGTGTGTGTGTGTGTGTGTGTGTGAGAGAGAGAGAGAGAGAGAGAGAGAGAGAGAGAGAGAGTGACGGACTGATGTGGATGTATCAGAAGAGTTTGGTTGCATCTTATCTAAATATGAATGGATGACCAACAGCTGCACAGTCACAAACACACACACCTCGTTCTGCTGCTAATAATAACAAGCATGACTTCCTGCACTGATGTTTTGTTATGACATCAGAATAAGAGAGATGTCTTCTTTCTGCCATTCTTTTCAAGTGTTATTCGTACTTGTCTTCCATTCCCTTGTTCCTGTCTCTCTCACTGTGCACTGCATCAACAGGCTCCAACATCTATCTGTCTACTTGCTTTACAGAGAGAGTAAAACAGTTGTCAGGCCTTCTGGACTCATCACTTTTATTCCCACACTTTCTACCTTCCCTGATACTGTGGTGCATCCCAAGGAGAGAGAAAGAAAATAATACAGACAGGAGAAAGATGACGATTAGATGCAATAATATTAAAAGTTAAAGTGTGAAATTTCTGTTTTCAAACAGCTTTCCTGAACACGGTCCCCATGTGCCATTGGTTGGACAAACAGATAGTTCTGCCCCAAACTGACACCATTGGTTGAGTTTAATGTTATTACTTTTATAACAGCTATGCAACCGTTCCCGCCACTCCCCCCGTCTTTCATTTTTCATTTAAGCTACTCCTTTCCTTGCTAAACAGCTTATTACAGGTAGTTGCTCCCCAAACAAACTCAATTGTTTGAGCCAGAAGTTGGCATTTCATTTTAAACAATGTTTTGAATAAGCCACAGTGTTTACACTCTTTGGAATAGTCAGCTTACAAATGACTTCCTAGTATGTCTCTCCACATATAATTTAGAGAACAGAAACTACCTTAACATTGAAAAAAATTACAAAATTACACACTTCACCTTCAAATAAGTCTCAAGCCCTATCCACTTGTCCCACCACTTCTCTCAGCCCATCACAGGTAGCCTTCCTTCCCTCTGGCCCTCATCTGTGGGTCACAGGACTGCCAACATCATCACACAGCTGTCACAGCTCCAGGGTGGGAGTTAGAACAACAGCACTAGCTTTATTTACGCTAGCTTGAAGTGCAGAGGATCTGTCACAGGGTTGTAGCGGCCTCAGAGCTTGGCTCACCTCCACAGATGGCCCCAATGCTGTGGAATTCCCCTCCTTGCCTCGTCCTCCTCCTCCTTCCAACTCTTTAGCCTTTTACAGTTCGTTTGTTTAGCAAGATGTCAGGCCCCAGAGGGCATGTGTCTTAGATATGGGAACAGTGTTCTGTTAAGAGCTTCAGTCTGCAGTGGCACTCTGGATGACCCCACACTTTCACATTGATAAGAGGCAAGCCTCTGCCAGCGAGCACTGAGGTGGAGAAGAAAGGATGATGTTGTTTTAGTATCAGGCACCATGGGCTGATAATTAATAAAAAGCCTGATCAAAATCACTTTCTGGATTAACTACTTTCTCTCAGGAGTAGATAAAGGTATATTGGTAAGCACATAAAAGTTTTAGGGATGCAGCAATATTAAATTAAATGTGAAAAAGAAAGGACACCCTATTGAATTCCATGGTTTTCCATATCAGGACATAAAAAAAAATACAAAATTAAAAAATCATCTGGTCCTTGGCAGGTTTTAAAATTTGGAAAATAAAACCTCAGATAAACAACAACACATGACAGATCACACCATATTGTTATTTATTTAACTAAAATAAAACCAATATGGAAAAGCCATGGGTGACAAATAGGGACACCTTATGATTCAATTGCTTGTAGATCCACTTTTAGCAGCAAACTTGAAGTAATCATTTTCTGTATGACTTTATCAGTATCTCACATTATTTTGGAAGAATTTTGGCCCGCTCTTCTTTACAACGTTGCTCCAGTTTATTGAGGTTTGTGGGCATTTATTTATGCACAGCTCTTTCCACAGCATTTCAGTCAGGATGAGGTCTGGACTCTGACTAGGCTATTGCAACACCTTGATTCTTTTTCTTTTTCAGCTGTTCTGTTATAGATTTGCTGGTGTACTTGGGATCATTGTCCTGTTGCATGACCTAATTATGGCCAAGATTTAGCTGTGGGACAGATGGAATTCTTTGGTATTACAAAGGAGTTCACTGTCGACTGTGAGGTGCCCAGGTCCTGTGGCTACAAACTAGCCCAAAATCATCATCCCTCCACCAGCATGCTTGACCTTTGGTATGAGGTGTTTGTGCTGATATGCTCTTTTGGCTTTAACCAAATGTGGCCCTGTGCATTATGGCCAAACATATCCACTTTGGTCTCGTCTGTTCAAAGAACATTATTCTAGAAGTCTTATGGTTTGTTCAGATGCAGCTTTGCAAACCTAAGCTATCCTGCCATGTACTTTTTGGAGAGAAGAGGCTTTCTTCTGGCAACCCTTCCAAACATGCCATACTTGTCTGGTCTTTTTTTAAATTTTATTTTCACAAACTTCATTATTTAACATGTTAACTGAGGCCTGTAGAGTCTGAGGTGTAGTTCTTGGGTTGTCTGCAGTTTCTCAGAGTATTGTCTGACCATGGGGTGAATTTCCTGGGATGTCCAGGAATTGTATTACCCTTCCCAGATTAATGGCAGCAACAATTGCTTCTGTAAGATCATTGCTGATATCCTTCCTATTCAGCATTGTGTTAACACACACCTGAAGGCTCCAGACCAGCAAACTGCCAAAACTTCTGCTTTTTTAGAGGTGCTCACACTTGCTCAGGATCAGTTATCTCGATCAACGGTATTTGATTAGCAGTGACTGACAATTACTCTTAATTCCTATGGTAACAATAAGGGTGTCTTTTGTTTGTCACCCTTGGCTTTTCCATTTTGGCCTGTTTTTTGTTAAATAAATAATGACACATTTTTTATTTGCTAAATATTAAATTTACCAGGGTTATTACATTATTAGTGTTTTAAAGATTAAGTTGTTGATTGTTAAATGATGGCATGGGTAATCTAAATATAAAAATAGGACCAATAAATGTACTATATGATTCTAATTTTTCTAAATTTGTCCAGTATGGTACCAATATTTTGTGAATCCCTTAAAAGATAATCTCCATGTCTACAAGTATATGTAGAGCTGAATAGCTTTAGTTCAACAGGCAGGCTATGAAAGACACCTTTCAGTCAGTTTATCTCACTCTGTCCTCCTCACAATCCTTGATCCTAAGCAGTAAACACTAAGCCTAGCATGCCAGTCTAATTTTAGTAAACCTCACTTGACCCCAGGGCACCACCTTTTCCTCAAAAGATAACCCAAATCTCCTTCTCTCTCTCCCTCATTCACTCTCACTTTTCTTTCTCGCTCTCCGCCCCTCACTTTTGACCCAAAAACTACAGCGCCCCTGGGGTGACAACCAAATCTTGGATGCACGTATCTCTGAGTGAGTGTCTGCGTACATGTGTAGGACAGCTCGTCTGTATCGCTCAAGTATCTGATGACACTCACTTGTCGCTGATGGCATCTGGCTCTTTGCCAAAATGGCAGATAAACCGAAGATGCCTGATGGAGAGAATGAGGGGGGGAAAAGAGGAAGAGAAGGAGCGGAGGAGTGCCTCTGTCCTGGCAGGTCTCTGGCTCCTATTCCACTGATACAAGTTTAATCAGGCCTAATCTACTTATCGGCCCCCTGCGGCTCCCATCAGGCTAAAGTACTTAACGGAGAGCATGCACCCCTACCACTCCGCCATTGAAAAGCAAAAGGAATGCGGATGAGGAGGGGTTTGCTTTAATCTGATTAATTAAAATAAACTTCACTGTCTTTATGTGGTATTCATCAAAGGAGTTGTTCTCTCACAGATTAGCACCTGTTTTATTGATTTCTGATTTTTAGAATGTGTTTAGATTTTTTAATTCAGGAGAGAAAGTATAGAAAACATCCTACTACAATAGAAGCACTTTCACTTTTTGAGTTTACTTGAGTAGACATGAGTAAAAATGATTGTCAAAAGTTTTCACCACTTTCCTTTTATACTGTAGTATAACATTAACCTCATGATTCAGTTTACTGACAAATCATGTTTACTTAACAAGACACCATGTGATAAAGCAACAAGCAAAAAAATTAAAAAGTTGTACCAGCCCCGACAAGTGATATAACAATTTGTCAGTAACTTGGTTTCTTATTCTATGACATCAGTCTCCATGGCTCACGTTGAAAATCATTGGACCAAAGTACCATCCTCATGAATATTAAACATCAAGCATGGAAACGGAGAGACTGATGAAAGTTTACAGTCAGATATCATGGCAAATATGTCAAGTTTCTCACGGAATACCATAACAAACATGCAACACTCTGTGGGTGTGACAGAGCATGTGAGCAGAAAGAAGTGTTCTGATTTGTTTTCACATTTGTCTGTGTGGACAGACAAACTGTGTGAAGATCCATCCTAAATCATTCAAATACTCTCACTCTTTATCTTTTTAGCTCTTTACCTGTGCTGAATTTCCAGCAGCCATTACTCCAGTCTTCAGTATCACATGATCCTTCCTAAATCATTCTAATATGCTGATTTGATGCTCAAGAAACATTTCTCATTATTATCAATGTTGCTGCCAGTCGCATAGCTACGGGTAGGCCTGAGCCCACCCGCCTGTCAGTCAGGCCCACCCAGTCAGTTGCTTCACGAGGTAGCCTAAATATTAGTGAGTGAATTCTGTTGCAGGAATCACAATTCTACAATACTAAAAATTAATGGTATTTTTTCTTGATTCTTGTTTGTCATATAATGATGAAGATAAGTTTGCAAACAGCCCCTTGCCGCTAGCTACAGCAGAGATTAGGCTTGTTCGAGATACATTGGCACTGTGCAGACCCATGTGTGTATGACCCCAAAGTACCGTGAGAGAGATTGGAGAATAGACGACGATATTTTTTTGAAATAAAATTATACATTTATTTTGATCAATTTAATGCATCCTTTCTGAACCGACTCCAAACATTTGAATGCTAGTATACATAATAAAGGTCCTCTCATTAAAAGCCCAAATCAGACAATTTAATTTGTATCCTGCTATATCTGTAAGAGTTATTTTCAGTGAAGTGCATGTTATCCAAGTGTAATGAATTCTCCTTTAGGTGGCTCTAATGTGTTAGGCCCAATGGTAGAGCACCTGGTGCTCATCAGCCGATCTAATCAATACGCAGAACATCGATCTACACTCACACTCTCTGGCAAGAGTAGGATTAAACCTTGAACATGTCTTTGCTTATATGTGTGTGCATTCACAGGTAAAAGTGTATAATAATATATTGCATTTGGAGACCTTTGTCAGGGTATCAGTGAGTGAGCTCTGCAGAGGGCAGACAGGAAAATCACTGATAAACCAACAAACCAGTAAAAAGGGAAAGAAATAACCTGATTAGCTGTTTACTACTGGCTACTCTCTACCCAGTCAATGGCCGTAGTACCCTTATTCAGGTGTCACTCAAAATGTTGGATAATCTTTTTGACATTAGCTCTGTAAACGTAATCATGTCCTCTTTGAAGACAGCTGCAAATGCAGCCAGGGTTCAATAGGGTTGAGCCCCTCCTTAGCCCGAGTTCAAAGGTTCAACCTCACCAAGACCTTGTTTATCTTTATTTATCGCTCTATCTCTCCCCGCCCTCTCATTAAAATATGCATGTTTGCGTATTTATGGATCTCTGAGGGGAAAGTGCAGCCCTGTCCTTCTCTCTTTCTTCTTCACCTTTCTCTCTTTGATTGTCTGGGCACCTGCGGTCCAGCACTCAGGGGATTAGGGGTTACCACATTGTCCTTGCCCCTTCTGTCTAATCCAGCCAGAGGGCTGTGTGTTTACCTTTCACACCAGCTCCAATTTATAGCCCTCTTGACCCAAACCAGAGAAATAAACAAGGTTTGGCCTGTCTGTGCCTGAACTCTCAAGCACCCCATGACTTGGGTTCAAAATCCAGCTGGCTATGAGAGCATAAATGGCATAAATGTTATGTTTTTTCTTTTTTTTTTTTTTTTTTTTTTTAGTTAGTTAGTTAGAAAGGTTGAGTTAAAACAGTTGTGCTGATTAATATTGTTTTTAAATTTTTTTTTTGTGGAAACCATGGTACATTTTTCCCAGATTCTTTGATTAATAGAAAGTTCAAAACAACAGTACTTTTTGTATAATTTGTAGCAATGTACTTTACTGTCACTATGTATTTTTAGTATATGTATTTGCTTGTGTGTGTATACATAAACAGTCTTTTAAAATATTAGATAATTTGACCTTTTGACCTTTTATGACAAGGCAAGGTTAGTTCAGGTTGTAAAATCCCATGTGGTGAAATTTACATTGTTTATCAATTAATAATTCATAATATTAATGTTTTCAAGATTTAAGGAAATCATTTTTTTTCTAATATGAATTTATTTATTTTACAAAAACTGTGTGAAACCAACACAAATACTGTACAAAGATTACATCAGGCATTTGTACATTTGTTTTAAATGAGAAGTTTGGAGTTCTACAGTAATAAGTGATATGTAGTAAGAACTAGTAGGCCACAGCCTCTTAAAGTTCAAAACAACTGGTTTACGTGAAATTTGAACAGTAATGTGAAAGTCATTCTCGCAACCCCTTTTCTCCTCAAGGAGAGTCTATGCTAAGTTTCACCCTCATTCCAAGACAAGTACCTTCTGCTCCTCTTATCAGTGAGCAGCAAAGCCAGCCACAGGGATTATTTTTAACATAACAACACCAAGACTCATCACAGCTCCAGCCATGGGGTGTCTGCCACACTTCCTACCCTTTATGAATTATACTATCCTCTGGCAGGCTGGACCACGGTCAACTGTCCTCACTGCCAGAGATTCATGTCAGGTCTCTGTTTCACTTCTGACCTGACACAGATACCTGCTGTCCCTCACTTTGGTAAACTACCCAGGGGGGAAAAAAAGAAGAAGATCCAGGAAAACGTCTCAGGTTACGCATGTAACCATGGTTCCTTCAAAGGAATAAGATGCAGCATCGGAGAACGCTTTGGGAACGCCCTTCAGCGTGACCGGCCCTGAATCATGTGTATAATCAGTCCAATGGATAGGTGAGACGTCATAGGCGGGTGACGTCAGAGACCAGGAAGCTTTTAAAGCATGTGCGGCAAAGCCGGCATTTAGCCTCTAGGAATGAAGCAAGTGCGGCACTGTGACGCAGTGTCTCGTTCCTTCAAGGAACCATGGTTACATGCCTAACCTGAGATGTTCCTCTTCAGGAACTCGAGCTGCATCGGAGGATGCTTTGGGAACGAGAATGTCCACGCCGCCAGACTTTCAAATCTCTGCCTAGTGTGGAAGAGTACAGCTAAAGCGAGAGAAAGAGCCAGGAGCCTGACAAGTAATCGGGGACATCCCTCCCAATGGCCAAACTTCTGAAGGAGTGAGTCTTGACCCCCAAGAGAGGGGAGATCAGAGGACTCAAGGCTTTAGGATAGCATCCTGATCCACTGCTTAGCATAAGCTTTTTCTGGCCGGAGGCCTCAGCCTCAGCACACCGCAGAGGAAACATGTAAGCAGAGGGTGTCTGCCCATTGACTGGCCACCGAGAGGGGCGCGGTAGGCCGCAATGGCCGCCACGTAGACCTTCAGGGTGGAGTGTGTCAACCCTACGGAGAGAAGGGCCTGCAGGAACTGAAGAACTGTACCAACCAGGAAAACTGTTTCCGACTGGGTCGAGCTGGGCAGTCTCCGCCCCAGCAGGTGAAAAGTTTCCACCTCAAGGCATACAGTTTCCTCATGGTGGGAGCTCTGGATTGGAGGATGGTCTCAGCAACCTCGGTTGAGAGACTGGAAGCTACGAGCTGTGCCCCTTCAGGGGCCACACCCATAACTTCTAACTCCAAGTGGGGGCGTACCCTCTGCCTGTGAGAAGAGGTCCCTCCTGACAGAAATATCCCCTGGAGAGCCATCTAGGAGAGAAATCAAGTCCAAGAACCATACTCGGCCTGGCCAGAACAGGGCTACTAACAGCAGAAGGACCCCGTCCCAGCACACTCTCTCCAGAACTCCCGGGAGCAGAGCAATCAGGGGAAAGGCATACAGATGAAGCCTCGGCCATGTCTGTACCATGGCATCCAGACCCAATGGAGCTGGATGAGTCAGAGCGAGAACCAGAGGGGACAGTGCGATGTCTAGCGAGTCGCAAACAGGTCCACCTGAGTCTGCCAAAATTCTCCATATCTGATTCACCACCTCGGGGTGAAGCATCCATTCCCCGGGCCTCATCCCCTGCCTCAACAGGATGTTGGCTCCCATATTCAGATGCTCAGGAGTTTGCCCTGGGATCACACAAGGATCTGGTACGCTAGTTTGTACAAACGGCGTGAGCACAGACCCCCTTGGTGGTTGATATAAGAGACCACCGCAGCTGCCATCAGACCCAGCAGTCTCTGAAACTGTTTGACATTGAGTGACTGCAGTGAGGATCGACTCAATCCGAGCAGGTGACATGCCTGCATCGTGGTCGAATCCCACACTACAACCAGATAAGTGGTTCTCTGTCCTGGAGAAAGCACACTTTTCTTGGCGTTAAGTCTTAACCCCAGCTCTTCCGTGTGAGTGAAAACGACACCTCCATGCCGAACTGCCATTCACTCTGATTGAGCTAATACCAACCAATCGTAGATGTGGTTGAGTCATGAAAGTGTGGGGTGAGAATGCAAGACCAGAGGAAGAACCGGTATTGGTAGGATTTTGCTCCCAAAAGCAAACCTCAGGAACTTCCAATGAGGAAGGATGGAGATAAGTGCATCTTTTAGATCGATCGTGACAAACCAGTGCTTGGACTTGGTCTGAGATGACCTTACCTGTTTGCGTGCTGAACTTCAGTCCCCTGACTGAGCAGTTCAAAAGACACAGATCTAAAATAGGACACAAAACCTCATCCTTCCTTGGAACAGTGAAATACCGGCTGTAGGACCCGGACTCTGAAACGCGAGGAGGGACCACCTCGATGGCTGGCGTCCTCAGAGAGTGTCTACTTCTGTTCCATTACCAGAGCCTGCTCGGGGTCCACCAGGGTTGGAAAGTCTGTGGCCTCTCACTACAGTGTGCAGGACCCACTGAGACACGTATGGCAGTAGTTTTCACACTGCCAAATAGTCTACTAAGGGAATCACCTTCTCGATACTGATCTCTGGTGTCATCAGAGCAGTTAGCTTGGTGCCCTGAAGCGGTGCACCATCAGGAGACTGCCGAACTTACTGCTCTGGAAATCTCTATGGAGGTTGCGAGCCTCTTAGCACCACTACTTTTCCGGGCGGTAACTGAGAGAAGCGATCACCGAAGACCACTGCGCCCTGGAACACCGGCAGTGTTGGCAGATCGATCTCCTGAGGGCACTGAGGAGAGACGGGCACCGTGTAATGCGGTGTAATGCTGAAGTCTCCTATTAAAAATGATGGTCCTCAGACCCATGTCATCTGCTAGGAAGACTAGACCAGTCCCTGCTCGGGGCAGGACCCAGTGAAGCACACTTGGCAGGGGCTCCCACACCACCATGTGACCTCCTAAGGGAACCAGTCTCGAGAGACTGGCCTCTGGTGCACCTAGAGCAGCTAGCTCGGTGCCCTGAAGTGACGGACTGGCAGGGAACGACCGTACTAGCTTCTCTAGAGACCTCCTTAGAGGTAGCGAGCCTCTTAGTACTGCTATGTTTCAGAGCAGTAACTGAGAGAAGCGCTTGCCGGATACCGCGAAGCACTGGAACACCGGCAGGGTTGGCAGATCGATCTCCTGAGGGCACTGAGGAGAGACGGGCACCATGTAATGCTGTGTACGCCACTCTTCCCCAGAGGGAGCTGGCCCTTAAAAAGTCCTAGGCCTTAGGCATCAAGACTTTTACGACGTAGACTATCCAATGAGAATGACGTTCCACAGAACCGCCTTCCGCTAAATGCCTTTGGCCTGAGTGTGCCACTCTGACTCTAGACACTGCGGAGTACGAGAAGTGACACCCCCGGCATGAGGGACTGGAAAACGGTAGGGTTGTGACTGCTCTCGCCCAACAGCCATTGCTGACCGCCTCAACTTCCTCAGAACAAGAGAGGTAGACACGTGTTCTCACTCAAGAAATTATATCCCAAGAGCCCCTGTATATATAAATTATCATAGTCAAATAAATATTTAATTTTAGTCATCAGAATTAAATATATTCAAACAACCAGACTTTTTTTCAGACAGAAAAATTCACGTCAAAAACGAAATGATGTAATATACGCGTTGCCTCGGAAGCGTGCAAGTTTTTTTTCTTTTTTTCCCACTCAGTCACACAAACAACATCAATCTACTCAGAGAAATATGAACGCTCGGGGAAGAAACCGCAGCACAGGATTCCAAGCCTCGAGAACGAGCTCTAGATCTAGGAAACAAGGGGGGAGATAGGACGAGCCATCTCCAACCCGTCCACCAGATCATGTGCGATCCCCGCGATCTCAGTCGCCACCGTGCCTCAGCAGCAGTGAGACAACATCTGCAAGATCGCATGCACGGACACACTCCTCGGAGCGTGTGTAACTGATGCTTGTGCAACTGGCAAGCTTATCGACGCCCTCCACATCGATCTCCTCAGAGAAAGACAGGCAGAGCGTTGCACCCTCTCACCGGGGGGAAAGTACCACAACGCGGGCTTCCAAAACCCCGAGAGCAGGCGCCGGATCTGGTGGTTAAGGAAGAAGATAGGGACTTGCCCGTCTACACTCCTTCCACTCCTTCGGGGCTGGCACCGCGAAAAACGCCAGTGAAGGCTCCCTCCTCAAAGAGAGCCTTCTGAGACTGAAGCAAAGCAGTGACAAACGCTCGCATCACAGCCATCACCTCCCTAGAGAGCTGATTCTGCATGCTTCACTCTCACATGGAGCTTATCAGTGGACAAACAGTACTAAATAAGACTCACAAACAGATAGCGACTGACACACACACAGAGCGCATGCTAAAAGACTGAAGGCTAAATGCTAGCTTTACCGCACGTGCTTTTAAGCTTCCTGGTCTCTGACGTCACCCACCTATGACGTCTCGCTCATCCATTGGACTGATTACACACATGATTCAGGGCCGGTCATGCTGAAGGGCGTTCCCAAAGCGTCCTCCGATGCAGCTTGAGTTCCTGAAGAGGAATCGCTTGGTACCACAAGCAGAGATTTCTTACACTGAGTGTGTGTGAGTGTTAAGCAGGAAGTGAGAGCAATGATAACTGTAAATTGAATATGTCTGCCAGGCCAGATCTGTGAGGACACTGGGGGAGCGTTTGCAGAGAGAAAGGCTAGTCTTGTCCATGTTTAATTACACCACAAAATGCAGAATGGAAGAGAGTGTAAAGATAAAAGGAATATGCAATGGAACAGCTTCGGTTGACTATTTTTTTTTTTTTTTTTTGCCTTTACCCCTCAAAAGTTATGCTTTTTGAGGGGAATAGAAAGGGGACCAGTGGGATCTAGATGGTGTTTAAAATGAGGGAATATGAAATTATAGTTTAAGACCTTATCATATTTTAAACTTGCATCTTCAAAAAGCCTGACAAATATAAAACACTCTTTTTGCGAGGAAGTGTATGTGCATCACTGTTTATTTTTAAAACATTTGTACATCACTTATTCTGCAGAGACTCCAAAAAATACAAAATAAAATAAAAGATGAAAATTGACAGTAAAGACATTTATAATGTTGCAAAAGATTTAAAAAAGATTTATTTGCCATCACGGGGCAAAGTATTTTTGTTTTAAATTGTAATATATGTCTCACTTTTTTATTAAAGATATGCAGCCCTTGGTGAACAAAAGAGACTTTCTCTTTAGAAATCTTAATAAGCTATAAACAAAAAAAAAAAAAAAAAAAAAGAAAGAGAGAGAGAGAGAGAGAGAGAGAGAGAGAGAGAGATTTTCTCTATTTTCTTAATCTTGGACCCTGCTATGAATCAGATATTTCACCAAACCAAAAGAAGTAGATTAGTAGACTGAAGTAGACTATTTCTACTGTAGCCCTGATTAGCCTGCATGACCTTTCACTTCGGGTTCCTGATCACCCTGTCGGGGTTTATTCTGAGATAACAACCAGCTGGATGTACATTATCCAGGATGACATAATTAAATAATTGTACACCATTTTGAATTAAATATTTTATTAGCTAAACAAAGGCAAAGCTTCCACCAAGAAAAAAAATAGTTCATGCAAGAGTACAGCGCCGACTGCTGTTACCCGGATGAGCCTGTGTTATTAGCTTTTACTGGTTGTTATCGAGGGATAACATACCTCGGAATGTCGCAACTGACCAATCAGAATCAAGTATTCCACAGAGTCATGTAATAACTTCAGATATTTTGCGGTTGCCTAGAAAGATGCTCATATTGCAGGTATTCTCCACAATTTCACTGGTCTGTCATCTACAGGGTCGATAGATATGTTCCACTGAGGTTGAACAAAGCCCCTCACTCATGTCAAGCTGAGGGAAACCAACAGACTCTGGAGCTATCAGGAGATAATCAGCACTAATAGGTACATAATGTGAGGACACTGGGGGAGCGTTTGCAGAGAGAAAGGCTAGTCTTGTCCATGTTTAATTACACCACAAAATGCAGAATGGAAGAGAGTGTAAAGATAAAAGGAATATGCAATGGAAACAGCTTTCGGTTGCCTTTACCCCTTTTTTTTTTTTTTTTTTTGCCTTTACCCCTCAAAAGTTATGCTTTTTGAGGGGAATAGAAAGGGGACCAGTGGGATCTAGATGGTGTTTAAAATGAGGAATATGAAATTAATAGTTTAAGACTTTATCATATTTTAAACTTGCATCTTCAAAAAGCCTGACAAATATAAAAACACTCTTTTTTGCGAGGAAGTGTATGTGCATCATGTTTTATTTTTAAAACATTTGTACAATCACTTATTCTGCAGAGACTCCAAAAAATACAAAATAAAATAAAAGATGAAAATTGACAGTAAAGACATTTATAATGTTGCAAAAGATTTAAAAAAGATTTATTTGCCATCACGGGGCAAAGTATTTGTTTTAAATTGTAATAATGTCTCACTTTTTTATTAAAGATATGCAGCCTTGGTGAACAAAAGAGACTTTCTCTTTCAAAATCATTAGAAATCTTAATAAGCTATAGAGAGAGAGAGAGAGAGAGAGAGAGAGAGAGAGAGATTTTCTCTATTTTCTTAATTCTTGGACCCTGCTATGAATCAGATATTTCACCAAACCAAAAGAAGTAGATTAGTAGACTGAAGTAGACTATTTCTACTGTAGCCCTGATTAGCCTGCATGACCTTTCACTTCGGGTTTCCCTGATCACCCCACTGTCGGGGTTTATTCTGAGATAACAACCAGCTGGATGTACATTATCCAGGATGACATAATTAAATAATTGTACACCATTTTGAATTAAATATTTTATTAGCTAAACAAAGGCAAAGCTTCCACCAAGAAAAAAAATAGTTCATGCAAGAGTACAGCGCCGACTGCTGTTACCCGGATGAGCCTGTGTTATTAGCTTTTACTGGTTGTTATCGAGGGATAACATACCTCGGAATGTCGCAAACTGACCAATCAGAATCAAGTATTCCACAGAGTCATGTAATAACTTCAGATATGGTTGCGGTTGCCTAGAAAGATGCTCATATTGCAGGTATTCTCCACAATTTCACTGGTCTGTCATCTACAGGGTCGATAGATATGTTCCACTGAGGTTGAACAAAGCCCCTCACTCATGTCAAGCTGAGGGAAACCAACAGACTCTGGAGCTATCAGGAGATAATCAGCACTAATAGGTACATAATGGCTAACAGTGAGGCCGTATTTGTGCGGATGCATCACTGCAGACCAATTGCAGACAGCGTGACCTCTCCTTTCCACCATGCAGCAGTCGCACAGTCTAGGAGACTATCTCACCCCCCACCCCTTGCTTTCTCCAGCTTGTCTGCCCAAGGCCCTCCCCTGACTGTAGGCTGGGTATTAAGCCTCATGGTTTTTCTGCCATTTACTTTGAAGGCTGACGCTCCTGGAACGTGGATGCTCTTTACTTGAAGACAATGAGAGTTCTATGAAGTGAGTTCCCGGGCCGGGGTCAGGCAGGGGATATGAAAGAAGGAAGAGATGCCGGCTGATTATGAGTGTTGTGGAATGGTTTGGCAGAGATTACAGGCATTGTCAGACACAGTGAACTGCCGGAGCATGAATAAATCGCTCCACACCTCATGTGTTTTCATTTTGCCTGATTCCAGAACAACAAACAATGCAGAAACATGAAAGTTCATGTCAAACCATAATGGGACCCAAAAACACAAACTTCATTGTATGCAGATGATGTAAGTCCATCACGTTATTCCGGGCCAAGAAAATAAGATCCATAGAGAAGTGTTGATCCCAAGTAGCAGAAATATTCCCCAAGGGGATTTGTAATTCTCTCTTTTCATTTGTTGCACAAATAAAGCATATACTTACGCTTCACTTCACAGTCTGTTCCTCATGTATGTCTTTGATATTCAAAGAACACATCTAACAGTGCAAAAACATTCTCACATGCACAGAGGACTTAACATGCCTTTAGTGGTGAAATCACAGCAAATGGGTCATGGGATCATGTGTTAACATACCCACACATGCAAGCACTCTGAGCTCTGCAGAACATGCAGGTCTTCTGACAGTGTTTGACTGCTTTCAAACTCTTCATGGTCACTCCATGTAAACAAAGCCATTTTTGTTGGGGCCAAATGTGTTGAAGCCACCAGACTCCAGTGGGGTGCTGAGAAAGAAATAAAGAGGAAGAGAGAAAGGGCTTGGAGGGGTTTTAGTTCTGGGTAATTGCAGCTCAGTGGAGATTGCTTTTGATCTCTGAGGTGTCCAGTCTCGGGCTGAACATGCCATGTTACAGAACGCTCACAGTTGATCAAGAGGTCAGATTCAGGTGAATAGAGAGAGAGATAGAGATAGGATGCTAAATGATGCTAGAAAGTGCTAAATAGGATGCTGCTGAAAAAATAGGACTTGGAATTAGCGAATTTCGACCACGCCACATGTTTTCAGCCCAGTTTGTAAGAATAGAGCAGAGTGTGTACTGCACTGCAGTGCAATAACCCCTGATGGAGTTTAACTGAGCGAGCCTGCTCTGGGCTCACAGCTCTTTGAACTCAGCCTGTGCAGAACTTCAACTGGGTTAATCGTTATTAATTTTTAATGCAACATAAAAAAAAAAAAATTCCAGCACAGAGCAAAATCAAAGCCAGAGCAACACCCCTCAGCCCTCATGCCCTCTGAAATGTGAAGAGAAAAAACAGTGATCACCATATTATGTAGCCGCACAGTTTGTGTTTCAGTGTGTGTGTTGACAGTGATTATAAGAGGATGGTTGTCCGTTTTTGACTTACAGCTCTGTCCTTTTGGCTGCTTTAAATTAATGCAAGTCATACTGTATATTTTTTATTAATAATATAAATCTAAGTCTGATTGACCTCTTATGATTTCCTCCAATCAACGTTGTCAGGCAACTCACAAAAACATATTGTATATTATAACATAGAATAATTTAATAAGGGAACAGAAAGGGACATTTTTAAATAACTTGTTCATTGTGCAGGTCAAATAGTTTATAGGTAATGAGATCGCCAACCATATCAGCTGGTGAAGTGAATAATTTCATCAAAGAGAAGGGCTGAATTGCTTTGCCAGGCTGCCATGTTCTGTGTTTGGGGTGTTAGAGCTCAAACAGCATGGCTAAATACCCGGCCAAACATGCCGTTTTTCAAACAGACTCAGGTAGTAGAGCTGCTGGATCCCAGCCAGGCCTCAGAATTAAGAGTTATTGTGCTCCAGTGGCACTTTGCTAGGACCTCTACTCATAAGCAGGCCCACAAGCACCCACACCTGTTCACAGAAATTGACCCCAATCAAATAAAACAACAAAACAAACATCCCCCCCCCCAGCCCTATTTTAATACCACTCCGAGACAACTTTATTTCAGTCAATAAATCATGATAGCAGCAAGTTCAGCAGTTTGATTGGCCTGAAACGCTTCTTCATCTTGTATTCCATTTTTAGTTTTGTACAGTTTTACGCTTCAGCGTAATCGCCCTGGAACCCATCTGAACGCACCCCTCCTGTTTTACCCTTTTGCACAGTAAACCGCACTGCAACTTGGAGTGCATTTATTTAAGGTGAATTGTCTTTGATTACTTCAGGTTCTGAAAATGAACACTTGTTTGTAGCTACAAGTCTAATCTGATAAAATATTAAACCAGGAGTCTGAAGGAGCCACTTGTGGGTGGGGGGGGGGGGGGGGCTGGAAACAATTTGTGATGCTACCAAATTGAAGTTATTCAGCATCAAGGGTAATTTAATTACCATTCTTTAAATGTTTGAATGACTTTGACCTCTGCGGGGCTCCGGGGTCACGCAGGTGTATTTACTTACGCTAATTTAGGATCAGTAAAATGAAACAAGCCCTCAAATCAAACAGGCCTTTTCTGTCCCGTATCTTGTTTCTTAGTCCTGAAATTGACTCTTAGTGTTTGGATGGAAAATTCAATTATTATATCTTTTCATATCATTAGCCGCCGTGTTCTAATGAATAAATCTGTTCGAGTTTCTTATTAGCCCCAAGAGTAAACACTTTGGAGATGAGTTGACAGATAGAAAAAATGAAAAGAGAGGGAGGGGTAAGAAAACGGAGGAAGAAAGAGAAAATAGACATGTGGTGAGCACTGACGGCCGCGCAGAACTCCCAGGCCAGAGTGTGAATGGAAACAGGTGTGTCGCTGATTGTGTGGTGGGTCTGTGTGATGCCTATGTGGCATGTCTACTGGCTGGGTGTTTTGGGTCAATGGAGCACATCTGGTACTAGTCACAACAGAGTGCACACGTTTGTTTCCCGTCGGGCTCCGGGCCCTGATCTGCCCTGCGAGGCTCACATCTGGGTTAGCTCTCGGGCTGCATGGGAGATGTATGGATATTGCTAGATGCTACAGGTGCATCTGGGGGAGGGGTCACACGGGGATGGGTCAGACGGGGTTGGGTTGGGGGGTGCTTTTTTTGACGGACGTGTCTAGTCTGCCCCCGAGGGTTTCCCCATGCCGGGCGAATGACTTCTCCCATCATGCCAGGGCTTGGATGCAGCTGGTGGGAGTACTGATGGCTTTCGTTCTCTTCTCGTTTTTATGCACCATTCCACTTTGGAGACAAACATCTTACTTTAGGTGCGAAAATAGTGATGTCATTATACCTAATGTGTGATATTTAAGTTTCGGCCAAACTAGTATATCAGATTTATAGCAGTATTCATTTTGGTGAGTTTTGTTGTAAACGTTTCTTTGAAAACATGCTTTTGTGAACATAAAGCAAACTGGCCTTCTAAAGGTGCAGTCTCATTGACAATTGTTCAGCAATTTATTATTATTATTATTATTATTATTATTATTATTATTATTATTATTATTATTATTATTAAGTTTTTAATTCATTTCATTTCATTAATTAGTTTTTCCATCACCTTTGCAACACATGGCAAAACTGAGATTGGATGATATGAATTTTGATCCTTTTTATCTGCATACACAACAGCTGGCTGTGTATTGGAGCCCTGCACTTCAGACATCAGCTAACCAACAAGAAAACACCCCCTATAAATAAAAAAAACAAACCCAACAAGAAAACAGCCCTGTAATTATACGAAAGTGTCTTAAAATTCCAATAAATGGCAAAAGGTTTCTGTGATAGTTAGGCTTGGGGGGGGGGGGGGGGGGGTGTAGAAATTATTGTCAGCTCAGTATAAAAACAAGGTCTGTGTGCTGGTATGCTTGTGAGGGCCAAAGTTCTAAAGCAAATATAAAGAAAACCAACTTGTGAGGACATTTAAAGTAATTTTTTTTCTTTTTTTTTTTTTTTCTATTTTATAAATGCTTTAAAGTCAACAAGTTTCTGTGAAGTCTAGATTTAGGGGTGGGAAAAATAAATATTATTTTTTTAATATGGGTTTTTCAGAGGTCCTTGTTTATTTATCTTCCAAAAAGTCAGTATCACAGCACTCCCTTGACTATAAAACATATATTTTTGGTGTGCTCAAAATTTTTAATGTCATGAAACAACTATTTTTATGAAGACTAAATTTGAAGGACTATTTGTGTAAGATGGACCCAGAATTTTTTTTATTTTTTTTTTTATCACACTTACTGTACAATTACATCTTTTATGGAGTTGCATATATACAGTACAAAATTGTTTAAACTTTTTTCTTTAAGTTTATATTTTATTAAATGTTTTCAGTTATATTGAATGTTGAGTATTTGTCATGAAATAGCCCGTGAGGCTGGCATGACAATAAACTCAAATACATCAGCAAAACAAGTACATACATATTCTAAAGTCTGTGTTTTGTTTGTATGTTTTATGTGGTCTCTGTTCATCGTTGCAGTTTTATTCTAAATGGAGAGTAGATGGAATTACAAACAAAAACATACCAACACCCGCATATATCTGATATTACTTTGAAAATAATTCTTGAAATATATATATATATATTTTTTTTTACTTTTGTTTTATATTCCACACTCTATTAATCTCAGTAGTGCAATAAGAGATGTTTTATTCCCTTAGAGTTGAGACATCACTCATAGCACCTACTTCTATGTCTCTGCCCTGGCACCCTCAAAATATAGTTAAAGGGCTGTATTTCAATAGCCAAAATGCCCTGCATGCAAGTACAGAGAATCAGCCAATGTGTAGATATATGTGTGGAAGTGCGGTTATGGCTGAGGGTCTTTGAGAACTGTTTCCTACTCTCTCTGGAATGACATTAGTTTAGCTCATAAGTGAAGCTGCTGAGGCACCTTATTTATGTGTGTTCTGCTTTCAGCAACCGACACAAATCCAAAGCATGAGTGAGCAGCCCTCTCCACTTACAAAGGAAGCCAAACAAATTACCACACGTTTTACGGTGACAATTACAAAGCGCTCCAGAAAGTTCAGTCATTTCCTTCTCTCTCTCTCCCTCATTCTATTTTGCTTTCTCCCTCCCTCATTACCTCATCTTGTACTTTGATTGTGTAATGAATGTAAATGAGAGCTTTGACTCTGCCAAATGTAACACTGCGAGCACTGTTGCACAAAACAGTGCCATCTATCCAATTAAGATGATGAACAAAATCACATGTAGTGCAGGGAATAACTTCTGAAAATGCACACAAACATGCCCAGACGCAGTCTGAAAACCCCAACAAGAGACTTGCAGCTCTCTCAAGAATCTGCCACTCATAAAAATTATAAGGCTTTTTGGCCCTTTGGAGTTACTCCATGGAATTGGTGTTACATGAGCTGCTCCATGTTAAAACTGAAAGCACTGAAAATGTGATTGGGTGAGGCACTTGGAAAAAATATTTCTGCTCCTTCCTTGTATCTCCTTTTTAAGAAACATGCACATGAGTGGTTTTCTAAGCACTTGGGTGTCATTCAGAGGCTTTGTTTGGCTTTGACCATGTTTGGCTCACATTCACTTGCTTGTTATTGAAAGACAAATGTATGTATTTTAATTTGCACTGTATTTTAAGAAAAACTTCATTAATGTGTTATTTAGATATGCAGGTTCTTCTGGGGAAAAAAAGGTGAAAATAACTTAAACTAGTTCATTTGACTCAAATATGACTGAAACTTCATTGCACTCAATAGAAAATAGTGAACTCGACTGATTTTATTGAGCAAAACTCAAATTGAATGAGCTACAGTACAGTTCTAGTTCATGGAATCCTTTGCTTCAAACTGCATAAAAAGTCAATGTTGAAATTAAGTGTTATAGAATGTTTTTGTGCACAAGATTATTATAGGGGAGATCTGTTACTGTTTAATGGTTAAGCTGTGTTGGGATTTAAAGGGGTTTCTGTTGTGTGAGATTTGGGGGTCACCATATGCTGAAGAGTAGAGTAGAAACTGTAGTTAGGTCGATGATAGGCCACAGAAATAAGATATTATATATTACATATTGCTTTATTTGAAAATCAATAAATGTACACATGCCAGAGCAGTGATAGTCTCTGTGCTAGTTACTTTAAATTACATTTTATTGGTTTAGAGCAATCAGTTTCTTCAAATGGAACAAGTTAACTGGTTGGATTTTACAGTGTTTTGAATCTGACAGCTCCTTTTCATCCATGCCTTCACAGGGAAGTAAAGTTTCCCTCGGATCCAAACTTCAGAATCTTGATGGAAAACAGTAGCTGCTCCGTGAAATAGTCACCAACCATTTTGTGAATACTGTGTATTCTATAGTTTGACACGCTGCTGTATACAGTAGGCAAGACATATTTGGATACAGGGATTAACTGTCAGTATGTCAGTTTTAATTAAAATGATGTGTGGCTTTCTCCTGCTCTGCTAAATAAAATGTTTAAACAATTTTGTTTACTAACTCTAAAAAGTTGTTGACTGATCTGATCCAAAGCACACAGGGTTAGCAAAAGTCTGTATTGTAGAACAGAGAGTCTTAACCCTGAGTCCCTGAAGTGGTATTAAACTGATCAACAACATGGTTTTATTTAGAGGATTATGCAGAAATGTAGGGCCTTTTCGTTTTATCAACTCTTCATCGGAACCATTTGTCCAGTCATTTGTTAAATGAAATGGCATTGTAGTAGACATTCATGTAGAAATACAAGTCCCAAAGCCACTGCCACTGTTGTTGATCCAGAATTTTGATCCAGCATCTGTTTCACATGTCATATTGGCTTTTCAGATGCAGAGTCCCTGAAGACATGAGCTCTCGACCTAAATGTGTTTTCAAATATAACTCTGTGGTCTGGTTGGAGGGTTTTAAACACAAACAAAATCAGTAAACTGATTTAACTCGAAATCTAGATCATTTGTATAAGTTGTATGAAGGATGTATTTTTAAAGAATATTAATGTTTTGCATGTTCACATGTTTGTTAGAGTATACTAATAAGTGTCACTGCTCTCTCTCTCTCTGACTTCAGTAGCTAGGTCAGCACACAGCATTGCAGTAAGACTGTCATGGTGTGGGTCAAACTTCAGCAGACTAATCCCGCTGCTCTAAGCGTTCAAAGCCCAGCACCCAGGCATGAATATTTGGCCAAAAGAAGGTCATTGGCCTAATCTAGATGGCACTATTTTTATTGGCCACCAGGGTTCAGTAAGCAAAACCTGGATGTGAACTTTTGAACCCTCTGCACAACAGCAGTAATACCACTTCACTTTAATGCCGTTCAGTGTTACCTTTAAGCCTCCAGTAAGCAGGATTTAAAAAATAATGTCCTTACACAGACTGTTTATTCAAGATACCCTATATCCCTCCACCCCACACTAACACACAAAGTCATACCCATTCAGAGACACACACAAATTACAGCAGACACATACATTCACCATTGCACACTCTCAACCCAGCTAATAGGGTAGTTTGAAATAGTGCCAGTATAAGCATACACCCGCTTTACCCTTGATTGACTTTACTGGGGTTAAAAATATTTTCCCTTCACCAGTGTACACATTAATCATGTGTCCGGTGGATTTGGACAATTGGGGGAGACGGGGCCTTAGCAAAAAGTCAAATTAATTGGGCCTACCCCAGAGTTTCCTTGGGTCACCTTGGGTTAGCTGTCCTATGTTTTCCAGGTCAGATGTTTGGGGGTATGTGTGTGTTTGGGTATGCACCTTCTGGCCGTGTGATGTGTTTGTAGTACGACTTTATGGTGGTGAGCAGTGAAAGTGTGTCTCAGCATGTTCTAGGATATTGGGAAACCCACCATGTGAACAGTTCAGCAAGCTTGTACAACAGCTGTATGCTGCTGGCCCACCTACAGTAGCTGGCACCATCAATCACAGTGTATATGCAGCAATGGCAACTGAACTGAGAACATGTTTTAAATTCCAATTTAATTCTTGAATTTTAATTGGGTTTGAATTGATGCAGCAAACAGAATTCAGAATTGGGCTTCCCGAGTCCCAGCTCATGGACTTTTCTTGAAACCTGCCATTTTGATATCTGTCATTCTATGCTATCCTATCTCAATGAAAGCAAAGCTAAAAAAAAAAAAAACATAAAGAGGTAGAATTGAATGGATTGAAACTCAAAGGAACTGATATACTGTTGTTAACTTTCATATAACTTTGAATGTCAGCTTGACAAAACCTTGTGAGAAACTTGTGTGTGTTGAGTTTCTGGTGAACTTCCTGTGAAGCATGACCAATTAAATTCAAATTCACGTCATACATTGAAAGGGAGCCAACTCTTCTCTTCTGAATTTTGACTGCCTGACTACTTTTTATACCTGCTTTAATTAATATGTTTGAACCATCTTGGTATTTTGGTAATGCTTTAGAAAGGATTTTGATGGATGATGGATGTATGGTTGTTAAACAATGCCAATCCATTTTCTTCAAAACTCTATACAGACATGTATTTAATGTTGTTTGTGACAGATTTCTCCATCTTGACAGATAACAAATGCTGTAATATGACGATAAGATAATATGAAGATACAAACTACATGAATAATCATTTGTCATTTCTTAGTATTAATGTTACCTTCATTTCTGGTTGATTTTTTTATTCCTTTATTTATATATTTATTTATTTTTAATATTTTTTAACACAGCAAAAATACCTTATAGATAGTTCCTATGGGGTCAAAATATATTCCTTTGCTTTGAGAGGGAAAAAAAGGTTAGGGACAATGAAAAGCATATCAGTTGGCACTGGGGAACAAAATACAGTCAAAGTGCTGCTCTGTTGTTTTACCCCCAAACTCTGGAGAGAATTCCTGCTTTCTTGTGTGTTTAGCTCCAGGCATCTTTGTTTAGATATGGGCACTGTTGATGCCATTGCAACTAGAAGCAGCCAGGGGTTAACTGCTCTGTTTTCAAACAGTCTTCTTGCTTTTGACCACCTGCGCCCATATCGGGAAACATACTGTAGGTCTTAAAGCCCTAATGCAAACCTCATGTTATTCTTTCACGTATGACGCATTGTCAAGTTGACAAGGTACTGTATCTCTGGAATTGACAAGATCATGTTTGTTTGCCCAAATAATTTCTAGTTTTTTGTTGGCCCTAGTTTTCTGTTATTTTTATCTACTCATTGTTTCCTACTCCTAATCTGTTTGTGTGGACACAAGAGCAAAATGTCTCCTTGAGTTTTGTTCGATGCTGCACCCTGACAGTTGATCGAAATACTCTGAGACTGACATCTGTCAGTAAGATGGATGGATAACTCCTCGCCTGTAGGCAGGTTTTCATGGCTCCGCATTTCTTATCAAGTTTCAGGTGATGGAGTGAACTATGTGCATTGTGATGTTTGGTTCGTGTCGAAGGTTGATAAAGCAAAATGCCCTGAGGCTGGAAATAAGATCAGGTTTACTGCAGCTGTCTCTCAAACCAACTGTGGTCAAAGGTCATGGAGCAACATATAAAGATTCTTTTGTAATTGCCAGAGAAACCAAAACAAAGTTAAGAAAGCGAGCTATTTGTTTCCACTTATTGGGTATTCAAAGCCCTGCTGACCTTGTCAAATGAAAATTAAACAGAGCTGGTTTGGAACAAAAGTATCTTTTTGAAGTTTTTGAAGAGCAAGATAACTCACACAAAAACAGAATTTAGACATTTACCAAAAAGGCTTTTTTTTTTTTCAGGTTTGCGTCATATTCCAAGTTGCATTATTTTTATTCATTTTGAGGAATACTGACTTTTTATTTGTATTTTTTTTTTTTTTTTTTTTGAGTGAGATGTATTAATGCATATTCATATTTATTTTAGAACTACGGTGACATCTTATGATTTCTCTCAACATGAGGACAGGAGTGCTGTCAATCAATAAACTAGAAAAAAATTTAACTTGCGTTTCTTATTTGAAAAAGTAACTCAGATATTCTCTTGTAAATTAAAAAGTAATGCATTACTTTAGTAGTTACTTGAAAAAGTAATCTGATTACGTAACTCGCATTGCGTTACCCCCAACACTGGTGTTAAATATATCAAAAGTCATTAAATACAGACAGTAAAAACTTTCAAACTGTTTCAAAAGATTTATATATATTCTAGTTATTCTTTTAAACTTACTATATATATATATATATATATATATATATATAAAGCAGCACAACTTATATATATATATATATATATATTCTAGTTGATTCTTTAAAAGCTATAATATATATATATAAAGCAGCACAACTGTTTTCAACATTGATGATAATAATGTTTCTTGATAATAATAATAATAATTCTTGAGCATCAAATCAGCATATTAGAATGATTTCTAAAGGACTGTGTGACACTGCAGACTGGAATAATGTTTGAGGTGAGAATAAGAGACTTATTTCATTAACATTAAAAGGTCTTAGGTCTTACCAACCCCAAACTTTTGAATGGTAATGCAATAAAATATTTTATTTCATTGGTATTTTGCCCAATATAGCCTGACACGAGTTGCCATGCAACAAGAATCTCAGTGTCTAATAGTGAGGAATTCAGAACTTTTTAAATCCCACCTCAAATCCAACCACGAATCTCCATGTGTAATGCTGAGCCCTGTAACTGAGTGGTTTATGGTAACTCTAGCTCAAGATAGTGAATCATCATGTTGCCGGCAGCCATAACAATTAAAAAATAAATATGCATTCAGAAGAGATAAATATGGGGAGCAGCAAATCGCCATGAGATGATGTGTGAAATGAAGGTGGATGAAATTCAGTGGCCAAGTAAATGTTTGCCTTGCTGTACTGTTTAAGTTTCCTGTCTTGGTGATATCACTAGAAAGCATGTGGAATTAGGACATTCCAGAGACATTATATAGATATGTTTATTAATTGGAGTGAATTATAGGGAGTATACGTATAAAACTTTATGCAAGTTTTTCTAGTAACTGATTTTTATGATTTAAAAAGTCTCAATTCTGTCAAATTCCTTGACTTATTAGATCTACCAATGCTTCAGTGCTAGAAACCAACTATCAGTGCTTTAGTAATGCTCTTTGATCTACCAGTGCTATTAGTACTATTAATAGTAGTAAATAATATCCTTCAAATATCCCACCCAATGTCAAGGAATGTTTCAGTCTTGGATTTTAAATTTTGTAATGCCTTACGATGACATTTTATAAAACTATGAAATCAGTCTTAATTTCTCTCATCTGATATCATTTTTCAAATGATAATTGCCAATGGATGACACTGTGACTGGATCAAGATCAAGTTCTTTTTTTTTTTTCTTTTTTTTTAATTTCAAAATGATTTATGTAACTTCTTCATCATCCTCTTACTCTTTGTGAGAGTCTGCCCATGGTAAACAGAGTGGTTAGAAGTTTTGAATGTTTTGACATATTAATAGATTCTGTCTTACTATGGAAGCTGTGAACCATGAAGCGCAGATGACTAAACCCGCCAGGAGGCTTTGAATGGAAGACTCCTTTCCCTTGTGCTGTGCTGGTGGACTTCCTGGGTAGTTTTGATGCTGTATAGCCTGGGGAAAAGCGACGGGTGTCTGATACTCTATAAAAAAAAACACATATAATATATAACACTTTTTCAGCAAATAATTAAAAAAACAGAATATATATTGTGTGGAGCTGTAGAACCTATATGAATACAACAGTTAAAGATGTTGTTCATTACCAACCTCTGTCCTAATGGAGACTTGTGGGGGGTTGTTTTCTTATAACTAGAAAACAACACATCAGCAAGAGTTTATGGCTCACTTTTTAGTGAGCATGTTCAAAATGTTGCATATCGATAAATAATCTTGTAGGTCAGCCTTTTCCCCATTTAATCTTACCAGGGTTACATTAACCCCCCTCACCTCTGTGGCACCAAACAAGGCCTTGAGCCTAATAAAGGAACTGATTAAGACATCAAAAGCACATCAAGCTCAGGCTGCCTGATCAAGAGTCTTCAGCTGCTGTGTTGGAAACACAGCAGCTCCTGCTCCATCCCCACAGTGAAGGCTTTATGACTCCCAGCAGCAGCTCTGTAACCGTGCAGCGCTAGAATCTCCACCCCGATCGAAAGGCTCCCTGGGGCCCTTCGTGTGTGCACACAAGGAGCTAGTGATGAGTCAGTGTTGTGCCATGAAAAGTGCTGTACAGACACTCGCAGTAGTCTAGCTCTGGGCCTTTTCTTTTACCCTATTGTCTTATCAGCCCAGTACCCAGCGCTTTCCCGCACTGCTCTGCGCCTCCCCACAGGGCTTGGTGGAAGAGAACGCAAGCACATATGCCAAACTTTGCCTCTCTGAAAAGTTTTCTGAGCTTTGCATCAGTGTATGTAAGGAAAATAGAGATGCAGAGATACGTACAGACGGGCATATTCATTATTCATGTAAGGATTGAGAGTTAAGTTGTAGAGTCAGATACAGTATTTAAACCTGTACACTATACAGATCAGTGTTCAAAAGCTGTAAGCGGATTATGAAGAGATTGTTTTATTTTGTATTTTTTTTTTTTTTTAATATTACTAATGGTTTTATTGTCCTTTAATTATTTCTTTGGGTGATTCATTATTTATTTCCATCTGATTATGGTGAATGCAATGTAATATTTAGGTTATCATCTCTGCATACCATAAAGCAAGATATTATATTTAATCTTTCAGCCCATAACTCTCATAGTCACTTTTTTGATCAAAAATGAGCTACCATTTTTACTGTCTAATAAATACAAAATAACAAACAGCTTTTGAATATTTAAAAATTTCTCTGCTGCTATTTTCATTTGCTATATTTCATCAAGCTTAAGGCTTTTACAGAAATCCTTCAGGGTAAGAAGGCTTTGTTTTCTTTGTTTGTTTTTTCCTCCATGAATGTAAAGTATAGAAAATATATGGAGCCTTGAGCTGAAATGTTGCAAGCGTTAAAGAAACATAGTGGTGGACAGTGATGTTAGGACTAGTTTAGTGCACGAGCTGATACCTGTTAACAGCATCGACCGGATATTGTATTATAATGAGAGCAGAAGAGAGAAAAAAGAGTGTGAAACCTTGAGGGACAGAGAGAGAGAGAGATTCAAGGTATAACTGAGCATGCACCCAGTCAAGGGGGCACAGCCCCAGTCAAGCCCTGCGGGCACAATCATTTGAGCAGGCGAATCTCTCTCTTTCTTTCTGTCTCTCTCTCTCTACCTGCAGGGCAGCAGCAGTGCTGTCAGCTTGAGGCTTCTAATTGAGTTCTCATTGCCTCATCATTATCCCTCCCTCCATCCCCCCATCCTCTTTTTCTTATTTCAGATAGTAAGCACTTTCTCCATATTAAGATGTGAAATTCATTTTGACAGGAGGGCTGACAATAGAGCAGAACTTGTAGTGTATTCTGCTTGGGTTTCTCTTCCTCTCTTCTTTTTCTTCACTCTTTCTCTTCTTTCTTTTTCAGTCTATCTAGAATCTGCTGGTCTTGTTTTACTGAGGGCAGAAAACCCCTGTAAGGTTTGGGCCAGCCTGCTCTCTGTAATATTTTCATTAAATGAGTGTGTGTGTATCAGTGAGAGAGAGAGAGAGAGAGAGAGAGAGAGAGAGAGAGAGAGAGGAAGACGAAGGTCGCCACAGACTGCTAGTTCTGCCAAACAAATTCAACCACTCGTGAAATATTGGAAAATCAACTCTTAATGTAGCCTAATGCTGTAACAGGAGGTTAGCGCAAACAGGGGAAATGCAGATTTGTATTCATGCCTGACAGAGAGTGTCAGAAATACAACAGAGAGTTATATTCTTTATATTTGGACATGCTGAAAATGCTTGTTAAAGATATAATTATGATGTCCTGGCACGGCTGCATGGCTGAAATCAGCCCCAGTGTGGTTTATTTGGATAGCGGCCATACTGGATGTATGCTAACTCGAACAATCAGCACTGACCCGAAAGCACAATCTTATTACTTATAATTAGTCAAGGTTGGGCAAACATCACTATTGCTATTGCTCGCGAAAACTGATCAAATATCAGACTATTGCTTTTTCACTAGAACCCCCAATATGGAGTGAATATTAAAATATTATTTGATAAAATTTCATAGACCATTTTGATCATATATGTTACATTATATATTATGTATATTAAAAACCTACATTTAATAAACTACTACTAATTTATCCTTTTAATCAACACAATTGATCAGTTATGAGTAATGTAGCCTTTGAATTATCAGTAATGCACAGCCTACATTGAGGACACTGCTCCTCTGTTCTTGGTTTCATCCATTCACTCATATGTGGTCAGTGAAACCCATTCCAGTGCAAACGCAGTCAGCTTTAAATGCATTCATGTGACTCTTTAATTTCCTAGGTCTCCTGACAAATGGCATACAACATGATTTAAATCAATTTCGTTTATCAGACCATTCTGATAAGCAGATAATCTGCCAATGCAAAGGAAACAGGAAGAGATGATTATGATATGTAGTCTAGACTTGTCAGTTCTGTTATAGACTGTGATTCGGATGATGCACTAAAATGACACTGATAAAAAGAACCAAATGACTGGCTGTGTTTGACCCCTGTGGGTCAGTCTCATAGTGAACGGCGGTCAGACCTCTGGCATAATACATTCACTACTAAACAGAGACAGAGTTATCAGATCTAATTAGTTCATTAATAAGATGAGATCAACTGCAGCCTGTGGCAATTTTAGTATGGCAGATGCTCACACAGGTCAGAGAGGGATAATAGTGTGATGTCAATGAGGGTCCAGTGGCTGGAGGGAACTAGACTGAAAGGTATGGTGATATTATTAGGGTTCCGGAGCTGATGCTGGCCTCTTTGCTATTCGAATGTGTGTGTTTTTAGCATGTTTGTCTATGTGTGTGAACAAGAGAAAAGGCGAAAAAAAAGACAGAAAAAAATGACAAGTGAGGGTGGTGAGAAGTAGATAATTGCTGCTGACAGTCCAGAGTGTTCAGTTGAAGCCCAGCCCAAGACACGAAGATACAGAAGAGTAGAAAACAAGATGTAATCATTGAAGTGAAGCAATACAGACACCCCGTTTGTCAGCACAATCACTCATTTTTCATGTTTACAAGGATAGTTCATGCAAAAAAAAACATTTTGTCATCATTTACTCATCCTCATGTCGTTCCAAACCTGTATGCCTTTCTTTATTCTATAGAACAAAAAAGAAGATATTTTGAAGAATATACAAGTGTTCTTATTTCAAATAATAAAAGTAATTGAGGAGTGCTTCACAGAAGAATTTGTAAAACATTGCAAAACTGTCTTAATCTCATCTGATTTATAATATATTACCCAGTCTCCACTTTATCATTGTCTTTTGGGGCACACTCTTTGATGGCATTATAATGACATATTAATAGATCTGAATAGATTTTTTGCAAACGACAGTATGTGTGTGTGTGTGTGTGTGAGAGAGAGAGAGAGAGAGAGAAAGAGAGAGAGAGAGAGAGAGCGTCTATGCTTCACTTGCTAATTTCAGTTCTTGAGGGCATCCGGCTCGCAAGTAAGATTGGGTTTGCCCATTGGCTTCTGTGCATTACTGTACAGATGGCATTCGCTCACCCCTGCCCATATTGCCCACAAACCACTTGACATTTTAATCGACATTTCCTTCAGAGCTCCCACATTAAAGGCCATGACATTTCATTTGCACATGATGTTGATTAAAACACGGTTACGTACTTCAAAATAGGGACAGATCCAAACCTGAGAAAAATGAAGGAAACCAAAGAACCTCTGTGTGTCTGTGCAAGCCTTGCTTTTTAATATTGGGAAACAATATGCAGAATAACATATAGAATATACTATCATCATATAACTAATATGGATATTGTTATTATTAAAAGCACTACATTGATCTAGAAAATAAAGCACATTAACAAATTTTATAACCATCCCCTTGAGCAATATTGTTTTTAACAAGCTGTAATTATATATACATATTAATAAATATTCTTAATAATATTGACTAATTATTTATTTAATATAATAATATTTACTATAAAATGTTTTCATTTTTTATTGTGTAATAATAACTATTCTTAATGTCATTAGATGTAAAACACATTTTCTTCCGAGCTGCACAACAGTGAAAGTTTGAAATGAACTTTTCAGTGCAATCCAGAGCATATCTGACATTTCTTCATGTAACTTTGGACAAGGCTGACCGCCATCTGGAAGAATGTGAGTGAAGAGGCTTCATCTCCATCATGTCAACTGGCTTTAGATCGGTAGCCCCAGCTGTGTATCAGTCTTTTCCTCAGGCTGTGTCCTACCTGCCATATCTTATATCTCCTACCCCTCATGTTCTCTGCCCTGGAGGAACCAGGTCTAGTGTCGGCTCCGCACAAACTAAACGTACACATACTGGCATCTTAGCTGGTGTCAGAGCTGAAATAGCAATTGACATGCTATTGTTCTCCATTAAGACATCCAAACTTCTTTGAATAAAAAGTTAATGCAGATAGCTGTTAGCTGTTACATGCAGAGTTATGCATAAATTTGATTA
This sequence comes from Cyprinus carpio, assembly GCF_018340385.1. Lineage (NCBI taxonomy): Eukaryota > Metazoa > Chordata > Actinopteri > Cypriniformes > Cyprinidae > Cyprinus > Cyprinus carpio. The sequence continues at coordinate 26,698,417 of NC_056576.1, forward strand.
TTAAAGGTGATAGACACTGTCCTATTTTTACTTTAATATACTGTCCATGAACTTTGCTTCCACTATTGTTCACAATGTCTCAGTTGCCTTGCAGGAAAATGCAATGGAACTCAGCCAAGCATACAGGCACGTTTCTCATCATACCATCTACCGAAATAAACCAGTCAAAGTATACCTTACACGTGGTCTTTCAGCTAAAGCTAACATAATAACCTAATTAAAAAAATGAAAATTCATATTATATCCATTGACCGCTTGGATTTAAAAGAGGTGAAGAGGTTAATCATAGCCTGTGAGAAGTAGAATGTAATTGATAGTGATTCATTAATTAGTTCATTTTTAGTCAGTTTTCTGTGTCAATAAAAATATAGTGCACACATGTACTGTATGTTATAAGATTGACAGTACTGATCATTTTTAAATTGTCTCATCATCTAAGGTTTTTTGGGTTTTTTTTTTTTTTTTTTTTGACAGATTTTGCTCCATTCTAAAATGTTCTTCAGGTCTAGTTTAGAGGATATTTTAATATTTTTCTTTTGTATTTGCTCATTTTTAACTATTATTTATGCTTAGACACTTGTCACATTGCTGTAAAATTAGATAAAATAAAGCAAAACAAAATGTAATTTGATCAGAGTAAGAGTTTTATATAGAAATAGTATATAATATAGTTTAAAGTTGTCTTGATTAAAAACATTCACAGCTACAGTAAATATACACAATTAATTGCTGAATGTTGATGCCAAGAATTCTGGTAAGGTTAATAGTAGTGTCAAATATGTCAATAAGAAAAAACAGAAACATAAATATGCATGTAAACGGTAATAAAATACAAATCTATCTGGAGTTGCTGTACCATAAGGAAGGAAACAGAGAAAAAGAGAGAGACATGAAACCTTAATTTGGAAATCTATTACAGATCCTCAACACAGCTCTCCTCTCCCTCACCCATAAACACACAGAAATGTGTTCAAGGGCCAGGATTCTTTATAAGTTTCTCTTCTCTAGGAGTAATGCGCTCTGAATGGCTGCTAAAATGGGCCGGGAGATTTCATTCCCTTCGCTCTCTCTCGACGCCTCACCTTTGGCCCTTCGATGATATGAGTCCTCTTGCTTTTCTCCCCACGCTGGTGATGGGTGGCTGAAATAAGCCAGAGCCAGCAGGGAGAGAAGGGAATAAAGCTTATTTACAAAAGCTCTAGCATGGCAGGTGTGCTTTCCACCACCCAAATTAGCCAATCAGCTAACCATCAGTCCAAGAATTCCCTACAGCACAGCCAAAGTTGGACTGAATAATGCAAAGGGCTTTGGAATGTTGATTCTGTGCTTTAGAGGAAACTTTGACCGGTTTCATATAAACCCTCAAAAAAAAAAAAAAAAAAAAAAAAAACAGCTCTCATTTCAGGCAGTTACAATCATTATATTCAAAATGTATTTATTTATTTATTTAAGAATTAAGCAAATAAGCTTATACTGTGTTTATTTAGTGACTTTTTTGTGATTTCTTAAGCTGTCCCCTTCACTAAAAGGCACTAGAAGGCCATCTGTTGTCACCATTTCAGAGTTAGTGCTCTAACTCACAATTTTATGCATAAGCTTGAGATTTTCATTGTGACACAGTGGAATCCACATGAACAAAATCCCCTAAATGTTAAATAAACATCCTGGCAAAGCAAATCATTTTTTCTTTTGACAATTTTTGACTTTTGGCATTGATCCTAAAATGACATCATCCAGACGAGGGTGTCGAGCATTTTTCTTTCTTTCTTTTCCAATTTTTTTTTTTTTCTGGCATCCTTATGAGTGTTTCTGATCTTTCGACACTCATGCAGAAAAGAGTGAATAAATAATGAGCGAAATAACCTCCAGGCATGAATCTTACAGATATATGAAATATTCATATGATTCTTAACACAAAACGTTTGCTGAAAGCCAAGCAGTGTGCAGATGTCATTCAAAGGATGTATGTAAGGTCTTATGAGAAATATTGTACAGTGTTGAAATGTTGATCTCATTTGATTTATTAAAGTGTATGCCATTATTTGACCCGGTGCCTTTTAGCTTGTGAGCTAAATCTGGAGTTGTAATTTGTGCAAAGGTTTCAGTGTTTTTTTTTTTTTTTTTTTTTTGATTTATTATTATTATTATTATTATGATTATTATCATTACACCTACCAGATAAGTGAAGTGGAACGATTCAGTCTCAGATTTCATAACTGAAACACTTCAGTACAAACTACACTTGAATCAAGCTGGCAGTAAAATCAAGTATGCATTTCCTTGTCGCCTGATGGCAGATATTTTCTAATGCTGTGCGCTCAGCACCAAAAATGGCTGTCGAGTGTGTTCTGCATAAGTTTTGAGACATCAATATTTATAAGTGTCTGTACTTGTGCGAGCACAAATGTTTACCCCATAGCTCTTGAGTGTAACGCTCAAACAAACCAGAGTAAGCAATCACTCTTAGATGCAGGATACAGAGTATGAACTTGTTCACAACATTTTGTCGTGTTTCAACAGAGAAACAGGTGCACAAATGCTCAGCACAATAGGATGACCTGTATTATGTTTAGAACGACTCCTCTGTAGCCTCCATTAGCAGAACAGCAATTCATTACAAGACTTCTGGTCTTTCTGTGTCTAGATCCATAATAGCCATCACTTTGTCTCCGTCCCTTGTGGGAGCCGATTGTGTGAAGTGGAAAATACTCTTGATTGGCGTGTGAGCTGGTTTTTACACACTTGTACACACACACACACACACACACTCACACACTGTAATGGGTGTGAGAGTGTCGGAGGCTGTAAGTGTGTCTCTCACCTTCCTGTCCCTTCTTTGGTCCCCTTTTCAGGTCAGTAAACTGGCAGGCAGCTACCAACCATTTCTGCAAGGCTATGGAGAGACAAAGAGAGAGAAACAGGGAAAACGGGGAGCGGGAGCGAACAGACACCTCTGTGGAGGGCACCAGACAGCCAGGGTGTTGAAAGTTAATGGAGCACTCTTTCACAAACACTCTTCTCTCTGGGGGCCTCTTTCTGTTCTCCTCCCACCACTGAGCCTGCCTTTATTTTATTTACGAAAGGCCCCTTTATGTGCTTCCATCAGTGCTGCAAATTATATAGCCTGAGTTAATGACCAAGGGATTCCCTCCCAGTTAGAAGAAGCAATGGAAGATTGTTGGCAGAATGGACTCCTAAGATGAGCATGCCATCTATGCCACTTTGTACGAGACAGAAACGTGTTGCACTCTGTGGTGTGGCCTCTTGAAGCAATCCACTGGGCTGTGCCCCCACCAAATTTAGCTGATCCTGCTGGGTAATGCAACCCCCCCAGTCCCCCACCTTTTTTTCTCTAAAGACCTGTAGGCTAAAGCCAAGGGGCTGTGGTCAAGTGTGAATGTTTGGAAAAACTGTGCACTGCATAAGCAACAAGCTTGAGAGGCCCCCTTAACAGTGTGGGGCATATGTGTGTGAAGTATATATGTTTAGGTGTATTACACATGCCAGTTGTAAAAATTGTGACAACTGAGTTATATAGGCAGTACTTAATGTAATACTTAAATAGAATCGAGAATAATTCTTGTTGGAAAATCTGGCAGTTATTATTAATATTATTTTTTTTTTTATTTTTTTTTATTTATTTTTTTTAATTGAACAAACCTAAAAAATGAAATTCTGTCATAATTTTCACACCCTTACTGTTGATGTTCTAAATGTTTATTATTATTATTTAATCATTATTATTAATTTTGGGGTTAACTTTTCCTTTAACTATATATTTTAGTTAGAAAAAAAACAGAGAGAGAGAGAGAGAGATCATAAAAAGAGAACATATGCATAGGTGCAGTGACTCTCTACGAATATTTGTTTGAACTGGTTCTTGAAATGAACCGTTTAAACAAACTGATTCACTTAAATAAACCAGACTTGTCAACACTACACACACGAGAGAGGGAAAAATTTAGTAACACTATTTTGAAAGCAGCTGGACTACTAACACTCTAGAGAAGTTAGTGGTATCTCTACTTTTAGCTAGTTACCTCTGAACAATGGCAAACACACACAAACAAATGCCACTTTCTAAGAAAAAAATGTGCAACAGAATGTGCTGGTGAGCGGGCTAGTGTGCAGGGAAAATTTTTAAGTGAATGTGTGGTTACTTCATTCACTCAGTGGCCATGCCCTCCCCTTCTCCTCCTCTCCTGTTATTCTTCTCCTCATGCTGCTCTGTTATTGGAACTGATGGGTTTATTGAGACTTTCACACTTGGCAAAAATGGGGGAGGGGTGTTGGGGGGAGGGGGACTGCTGATTTAGTTTGTTTTTCCTCTCCCTTTCCCTCTCCTCTGCTCTTTCTCCTTGTCGTTCTCTCGAGATCACTTTGGCATCCACCACAGTTCTCCCATGTATGACTATTTACATGTAAGCGCTTACCATAAATTACTTCTGAATGTAACAAATGAGTAAAATCTCTGGGAATTAACTGAAAGAAAGACTGGGGAGGCTGGTGCAAGTTTTCACGCAGGAGGTCTATAATTCAGCAAGTAAAAGGTTTTGAGTCAAAAGTCCAATTAAACAAATGTGTGTTTGGTCTAGCAGTGGTTTACTGTTTTGGTCTCTAACACATAGTTTAAATCACTCATAATTTAAAGTGACCTATTTGTAATCAAGTGACCTTTTTAAAAAAAAAAAAAAACTTGCATATATAGCTGTTGTGCAAATGCAATAAAATAATTATTAATTAAAAAAGTAAAATAAGTACAGGAGTAAACAATAAAATCACACTAGCATACATTCAAGACAAGAGTGTCTGATCGGGGCAAGTTGACACAAAAATTTTACAATATGTGCTTGCTAAACAATGCTTTTACATTTCTGTAATATAACCTTTTGCAATTTTGCTTTTTCATGCATCATTGTGTGCTTTTCTCTTCTTCCATTACCCAATATTGGGGCATGTTGTCACAAAAGGACAACACACATCATCATCAACTTGCGGTATTTTGCTTTTAAACGAAACTAGATATTAGCAAGAGCAGTCAGATGTTATGGTAACAGATGCTTGTTGCTTTGTCACTGTCCTCACAGGAAGGAGAGAGGCGGTCAGTGTCAGGATGGGAGCGATAAATGAATGAGTGGCTAAATGGAGGGAGCAGGACAGTAAATGAGGCATACGAAAGAGGCCCCCACTGTGAGCTCAGAGCTGTACACTTACAAAGGTTCAGCGCTCTAGATCACAGCACAGGGCTCTAGATGTAGTTTTGAGGTGTAAAAATGATGCATTGATTACATATATAATAATGTATTAGGCATTCAGTATTAAAATAATTGCACACCTTATGATACTGTTGGATGTTTCTGGCATCAGATGTAATTCTGGGTAAACAAAACGAACTAAGCAGCCGTTTTCAGTCTTGTTGTCTATTTTGTAGGTGAGTTTGTGATGACAAGCTGATGTGTAAGTGTATTTTAACATTACTGGTTGGATTTCTGTTGCAGTGTCCTCACTTGCCTTGGTGAGACAGCATCTGTCACAGAGACGAGACCACATAAGGACCAGGGTGGCACTGGTCAATCCACATTAAGAGCTTTTCTCACTTTTTATAAGACACAAAATTAATTTTAATGTGGGAACATTATTGGTTCATTATTGCGTGTCTAATAACGTTCCTCAAAACATTGAAGTATACACAGAATAAGTTATATTAAAATGAGTACGACCTTATCAAGGACACAGATGCTGTAAATATCAAATAATACACAACTTAAACTTAGAGCACAACTTAACAGTAAATCCAGTTATTTGCAATATTCATTAATGCCACGCTGCATGTTGGGAATTTTAGTCTTGCATCAAGCAACACACTTCATATAGAGGCAAAGAGCCCACGGAATCTGATACACTTCATAATATTTACATTTAAATGACAAAAATAGTGGTCCACTTATTTGTATACTTCTGTCCTCACCTTGAGTGCAATAATAGAGCGACAAAAATATCTGCATTTAAACAAAACATGCATTTACTAGCACATATCATCAACACAGACTGTCTTCAGTGCTCACACATTTACTTTCATACCTACATACACATAGACCACTCTCTCTTCTGACTTCTGCTAACATTAGTCAGTAAGTGTGCTCCTGACACCACTGCTGGTGTTAACAGTAAAGGGAATTATTTTCTCCTCTTATTGGATAGTTTTCCCATCTGCTAGCTAAAGTCCCTCAGTGGCCATATAAAACAGCTATGGACAATATAGTGGTCTTGAAACCATGCCAGCATGATCATATTCATTGTGGCATAAATTATTTCTAAACTAGAAAGAAATGCTTTTTGATTGACATCTCGTCAAATCTACTGTAAACATTTTCACACATGGCATTGTGTTATGTCAGCATACTATCTGTCAGTCTTTTCCCACACTGTCATAAGATTAAACCCACCTCACTATAATGTAGCCTATAGTGTGACTACAATCCACTTCAGCAGTCATAGCCCCTGCTCCAATGCCCAGGGGAGGCTGACCCAGTCAGTCCCTTTTCAGCCCCTCAAGAGACTATTAAGGTGGTATGACAACAGCCAGCCCTTTGCCCACTCTTACAAAGCCACCCCCCACTGGGTCAATAAGACTGCCAGAATCAGCTGGGCGTGTATCTCTGCTACAACTCCATGTGCCACCTAGAATTGAAACCCTTCATGATTTCTTTCTTTCTTTCTTTCTTTCTTTCTTTCTTTCTTTCTTTCTTTCTTTCTTTCTTTCTTTCTTTCTTTCTTTCGAAGTTGGCACCTTATCCTCATGAATTTACTGTGGGGTTCAAATGTCTTGGTCCCCTAGTGTTATCATTATTCATAATATAATATAATATAATATAATATAATATAATATAATATAATATAATATAATATAATATAATATAATATAATATAATATAGACACAAACATAATGAAAACATCGCTAATTACTATATGAGCATGGTCAATGTCACAAGTGTGCATTATTGTGTGTGTGTGTGTGTGTGTGTGTGTGTGTGTGTGTGTGTGTGTGTGTGTGTGTGTGTGTGTGTGTGTGTGTGTGTGTGTGTGTGTGTGTGTGTGTGTGTGTGTGTGTGTGTGTGTGTGTGTGTGTGTGTGTGTGTGTGTGTGTGAGTCTGTTCCTGTTTGTTATGTGAAAAAAAAAAATTGTATAAAGAAACCTGATCCAGATTTGAAGGACAACCAATGTCCAGAATATTAGAGCCAGCAGTGCATTGGTGAACAGCTGAGTGAGAGGCCTTCATGCGCGTGTGTCTGGGCTGCATTTCCAAATCTGGAAATAGAAGTGTGAAGCTGAAGTGAATGTTTGCTCTGTAAGGTGGGTTTAGAAAAAAAGACACCTGTACTGCAGCCCAGCCTAGTTTAATTCTCCTCCTAATCCAGACATTTCCTGCCCTGGGAAAGGCCTAATTAAGATGTTATTGGATGGAAGAGGAATGGGAGATTTGGAAGAATTATGGAGGGGATTTGGGGGTATACAGTGGCAGAGATGGACCAGAGAGAGGGATAAAACATACTGTACATGAGCAAGCACACAGACACTTGCTTTTACAGTATTGCATTATTTAGAGTACAATCAATAGCTGTCAGGTTGCTGCACAATTGCTACAGGTATGAGATTTACATAAGAGAAATGTCTGACAGTGACAATGTGTGATTGTGATTGTTTTAGTGTGCTTGTTACATTTCCTTGCTCTGTATGTGAATATTCACTCACCGGCCACTTTATTAGGTACACCTATTCAATTGCTTGGTAACACAAATTGCTAATCAGCCAATCACATGGCAGCAAGTCAATGCATTTAGGCATCTAGATCTGGTGAAGATGACTTGCTGAAGTTCAAACCGAGCATCAGAATGAGTAAGGAAGGGGATTTAAGTGACTTTGAACGAGGATTGGTTGTTGGTGCCAGACGGGCTGGTCTGAGTATTTCAAAAACTGCTGATCTGCTGGGTTTTCCATGCACAATCATCTCTAGGGTTTACAGAGAATGGTCCAAAAAATTTGAAAATATCCAGTGAGTGGCAGTTGTGTGGACGAAAATGCCTTGTTGATGTCAGAGGTCAGAGGAGAATGGGCAGACTGGTTAGAGATGATAGAAAGGCAATAGTAACTCAAATAACCACTCGTTACAACCAAGCTATGCAGAATACCATCTCTGAACACATCAAACCCTAAAGCAGATGGGCTACAGCAGCAGAAGACCACACCGGGTGCCACTCCTGTCAGCAAAGAACAGGAAACGGAGGCTACAATTAGCACAGGCTCAACAAAATTGAACAATAGAAGATTGGAAAAATGTTGCCTGGTCTGATGAGTCTCGATTTCTGCTGCAACATTCAGATGGTAGGGTCAGAATTTGGCGTAAAGAACATGAAAGCATGGATCCATCCTGTCTTGTCTCAACGGTTCAGGCTGCTGCTGGTGGTGTAATGGTGTGAGGGATATTTTCTTGGCACACTTTGGGCCCCATAGTACCAATTGAGCATTGTTTAAACACCACAGCCTACCTAATTATTGTTGCTGACCATGTCCATCCATTTATGACTACAGTGTACCCATCTTCTGATGGCTACTTCTAGCAGCAAAATGCACCATGTCACAAAGCTCAAATCATCTCAGACTGGTTTCTTGAACATGACAATGAGTTCACTTTACTCAAATGGCCTCCATAGTCACCAGATCTCAATCCAATAGAGCAGCTTTGGGATGTGGTGGAACGGGAGATTCGCATCATGGATGTGCAGCCGACAAATCTGCAGCAACTGCGTGATGCTATCATGTCAATATGGACCAAAATCTCTGAGGAATGTTTCCAACACCTTTTTTAATCTATGCCACAAAGAATTAAGGCACTTCTGAAAGCAAAAGGGGGTCCAACCTAGTACTAGCAAGGTGTACCTAATAAAGTGGCCAGTGAGTGTATATTTTTTTTTCTTTCTTCCTTTCTTTCTTGGCTGCATCTGCAGTATCACCTACTTCATGGCACACAAAGGTTGCTCTATGTACACAGTACATAGATCAGTTAATTGCACCTGTCATTACGTTCCCACGTGACGCCATCCCACATTCCCTCCAGAATTTCACGTATCAACATACAGTTCGTCTTCGGTACTATACAGTTTTGGGTTTTTCCTTTTTCATTTTACGAAAGCTTCAAGTGTAGTTAATTTTTGTTGTGCTATTCGTGCAAAAAGATGATTGCGGATAAAAATGTGCCTTCTTGCTTGAAGCCATGCTCTTTTGTTTGCCGTCAAATGGTTGATCACTGCCGTGTGTGTATCCTGTTGCAGATGTGGTGAAGTCCTACAAGACGGTAATAGTGTGATTAAGGTGTGTACATGTCTATACTGCACTTCAATAATGCGACTAAAATAGGAATACTCCACATGTCTTAAATCGATTTGTTTACTTCGATAATGACTTTAGCCAGATTAAGGTAATAAAAAATCTCTGTTTACATAGATTTTTAATCAGAGTATTGCTCTAATCGTGTTAATATTGGATTATTGTTGTCAATGTAAACATACTCACTGTTGCACTAAAAATGCAATGTGATTTGAATGACAGATCACAAAACACTTTGGATTCCATGTAGACCTGCATTTAGCTCTGTCCACTTTTAATTCTATACATTTCATTCACAAATTTGTATGATTCATTATTATTATTATCATCATTACAAAACAAAAAATATTGCAAATATGTATCTTTAATGACAAGCTGACATGTGGACGATCAGCCAGTAATAATACTGATATAAAACTTCACTGGTATAACACATATTTCACAGTTCAATATGGAAATGGTAACTTGCAGTTCAGTGAGTCAGATGTTGATTGGTCTGATCGATTCAGTTCAGTGACAAATACGTCAGACTGATTCAAACCAGTAACTTCTATTTTTTTAACCATTTATTTAAAGAATCGGCTCATTCAGACTTGACTGGTTGTGCTATTTGTTGATCCAATAAAAAAAGAACTGGCTTTCAAGAGTTATTTATTCGTGAATCAGACTATATTAGTTGTGTTATATGATTGTTAATGTGCATACAGCTGGCGAGGACAACTCTGTAAACAGGCTTTTTTTGCGTCACATTCAAAATTAAGTCCACATTGAACTCAGATCAAATATTTAAAGATTTGTATGTATAGATTCAGCAGAAAACAATATAAAGCCAGCTGTAAACTGTTTTTCCTTTTCTTTTTTTTTTCTTCCAAATATGAGATTGATGTGTCATGTGTGTGCATGGAACAGAGTTGCAAACTCTGGTTGAGAACAGACTAGTGGCCTTAGCCCTGTTTGATGTAGATTTTTTTCTGACCTTGTAAGGTGTGTGAAAGCAAAACCTCCATCTGACACACATATCCCATGTGGAAGCAGAGAGTTTGAACATAAACCATGGTATTTGTCAAGTATGGTAGTTATTTCACTGTCACCCACACAGGTCAATATACACAAACCAGAAAAGTCATTTCTCACTTTTTCTAACATGCACTCGCTTACACATACTCCCTCATCTCAAACATACACATACAATATATAAATATACAGACATTTCCCTATCATGAATTTCTAAATTGTAGTTGTACATAAAGTGGTCAATAGATAATTAACCTTAAACATTTTAGTTATTTTATAAAAAGCACAATTTCCTAATTTTAATCCACACGTAAAATAGTACCAACTCTTGGCTTAAACACAAGTTACTTTCCACACACATACACACTACATCGCAGATCTATGGGCAGGTTTTACTAAATGTGTCACTAAGACAGCCCATCTGTATAATATAAGCACTGGTTACATACCCACACACACACACACATACACAAAAAAAAAAAAAAAAAAAAAAAAAAAAAAAAAAAACACGTTATCATTCATATGGGTTTGTCAAGAACCATGGAAGTATAAGCGATCCCAGGGCTGGGGATTGAAATCCTTTATGACAGCAACATCTCCTCTCACCTCTATACGTTTGCTCATCCCTCCATTTCCTAACATCAGCTGGTTTCCTCCTCATCCACTACTCTAAATATATGTCTTGGACTCGTTCCCAGGGGCCTAACTGGTACATATTCCACTACTCCATTCATTCTGGGAGCTTTTCCAGGGGAATTTTTCAAATCACCGGATATTTTTTCTGTAGTTCACAGTCTTTAACTTGGACCATGTATTATGACACTAGAAATATCCCTCTACCCTTTACTCTGTTTCTCTCACTCTCTTTTTCTCTACCACACTTTCCGTGTGAAAAACAGAGCTGGATTCTGAATCCCAGCATTTTTCTTGCTCCTGTGGGGATGGTCCAAGCTAGCCCAAGCTCCTTCTTAAAATAGAAAGAGAGAGAGGGGATTTGACACTGTTCCTTTCCCCATTTTGTTGTGTGTGTGGTTTGATGTAAAGCCATGCTGAGTCAAAGGCGCAACGTTACCAGGAATATGCACTCGCCTCTGAGTTAATGTGTGTGCGTACATGATGCCATGAGGTTTTAACTTTCTTACAACTATAATACTGTAACTACTGCTTAGATAGATTGCATACAAGGAAAAAAAGTGGGGAGATGCACGTTTCAAAACTGTTCCAATAACAGTTACATGTTACTAAAGCACACACACTATATACTGTATGAGTTTAAGCGCAGATATTAATAACACAGAAACACACACAATAAGCTTTAACGTACATTTTCCAGTCAGTTAATATTAATATACTCTCTTTGTGTCCTGATCACTCTCAGGTTATATGTTTATTCAGCAAAGGTATCTAGGTTTGTTGTTGTTGTTGTTTAGTTATAACTCTGTGCTGATATCTGGAGTCAATGAAATGCAAACGCACACATCCTGAAATTATGTCTGTTATTTACTAAGAGTGATCTGTAATCAACTAATAGCTCAACTGGTGGAGAGTTGCACTGGAGACAAGGGTATGAGTTCAATTCTCAATAAATATAGAATTATATAAACTATTCTATCATTATTGAGGATTACGGATTTATTTACCATTCAAAATGAGAAAAGGTTGTCAAAGGTGTGAGAAATAAAAATGACACAGGGCCTCTTGGTATGAATGAGAGATTGCCATATACCATATGCAATCAGTAAACATGCTCTTCACTAATTATTAGATATGGACAGGGGAATTTTGAATTGGTGTTTGAACCCTTAGTGCTAAGAAGTGTGTACTGGCTGTAATAGGTGGCTTAGTGTTAAATGTCAGAGAAGGGTCTCAGGTCCCAAAGAAGGGAGGGGGAAGGGCACAATGAAAGGTCACACAGGCACTGATGTTATACTACAGATCACTTTTGTGGATGACTGGCCATGTAGACTCTGCACAGAGGCAATGTCCTTAAAGATCGCCTGAGGTAAAGACCCCCACTTGGTCTTGCCTCCAATCTTCACAAGATGCTATATAGTGCGCAAATGACATTTTATGACGCTTGAATCTAATCTGGTAAAGGCACCAGTGAAAGGAATGACAAAGGTATACTGTACATTGCTAATGAATCATTTACAAACTGCACATAGCAAGTGAACCAGTAGTAAAAAATGTTGTACTTATAATATCTAGAATGGCTTTATGTTGTTAAGTCTATAAACACATTTATTTAGTATAATAAGAAATGCACAAAACTGCTTATAACATAAATGTCTGTGATTTGGCCTAACATTTCATTAATCCCTTAATACATTCAATAGGCCATGTATACATTAATAATATAATACATTTCGATATGAATATCGTCTTGGTTACATATGTAACCCTCGTTCCCTAAAGGAGGGAACGGAGGTGTTACGAATGGGATCTCGCCCGAGAGCCCAATCACCTTCGAGTGGTGCAAAACGAGCCAATGGTACACAAAGTACCTTGGTCTGCGGGATTTGCATCGTGAGCTCCGCCCCGCAGAGCGGGTATATAAGGAGCAACGCGAGCAACTCGCATTCAAGTCTTCGCTGAGGAGCCGAGCCAGTGACCCGGCCGTTCAGCGGAACATCGATGTGGCAAGGTGACGAATGGGGTCCCTTACAAAACGCCACATGGCTGTCTTCCAGCGACCCTTGTGAGTGATAGCACCCTTTCGTGAGGCCAGCACGAGTGAGGGCCTATAGCTCACACAGAATACACTGGGTAGCATATTCCAGCTGGACGTATGCTAGCAGGCTGCCTGCCCGTGGGAGGACTTACAGAAGGCAGGTATCTACCAAGGTGGTGATACATAAGAACTCTGAGGTACCCAGCCCACAGGGTGGAAGTTTCAATGACAGAGCTGGCAAGGGGCTTGCCAAGGGAAAGACACATGCTGCAGAGAGACTTACTGTGGACATACACATGTGGGATTACCCAGAAAAGGGGAATCACAACACATGGAGGCACCTAGTCCCACACAGGGCTGACCAAAGGGCATGTACGCAAGTGTTGGACATCAACAGTGCTGGAGGAACCCAGGGTTCTGACTGAGAAACTCACCTAAGGGAAATAGCGTACGCATCCAGTTCGCGGAGTGGAATGGCGCAGCAAGCGGATTGACACCGAGCAGGTCCTTACTGGCCCAAAGGGGCGAGTACCCGGGAGGACACGGGCTCTACACAGAGATTATAAAATCTCGCGAATGTGTAAGGTGTCGCCCACCCCGAAGCTCTACAGATGTCTGCTAGCGAGGCACCATGCGCCAGCGCCCAGGAGGAAGCTACGCTACCCTACACCCCTAGGGGGCATGGCAGGTCTTGAGCCTGATAAGCCAGGACAATAGCATCCACTATCCAGTGGGATAACCTCTGCTTGGAGACAGCCTTTCCCTTCTGCTGGCCTCCGTAACAGACAAAGAGCTGGTCTGAGGTCCTAAGGCACTGAGTTCTGTCCACGTAGGTGCGGAGCGCACGTACTGGACAGAGTAACGCCAGGGCTGGGTCTGCCTCCTCCAGGGGCAGCGCTTGCAAGTTCACTACTTGATCCCTAAAAGGAGTGGTGGGAACTTTGGGCACGTACCCAGGCCGGGGTCTCAAGATAACGTGAGAGTTAGCCGGCCCAAATTCCAGGCACGCTTCGTCAACTGAAAATGCCTGCAGGTCCCCGACCCTCTTCACCGAAGCCAAAGCCGTCAGGAGTGCAGTTTTCAAAGATAAAAACTTTAGCTCTCTGCAGTGCTACTGAGAGCAAGGGTTCGAAGGGAGCTCTCTGCAGTGCTGATAGAACCACTGCGAGGTCCCAAGAGGGGACTTGCTGAGGGCGAGGCGGCACCAATTTCGAGATGAGCCTCCTTGCTCCTCTCAGGAACCTGATGATCAGATCGTGCCTCCCAAGAGACTTACCTTCAACAGGGTCATGGTGAGCTGAAATGGCGGCCACATAGACCTTGATTTTTTTTTATATTTACAGTATGTTAAAGGACATCATTATCTATTGTAAAGCTGCATTAATAAATTTAGCATATAGATGTTCACATCGATTTATAGTAAAAGAGGGAGCAAGAGCAGACTACACAACAAAAATATGAGACATACTAATGCAATAACGTGTTCAGTATTATTTTTATATAAACATGTTGTATTAATTTTGACATTTAGACACTTTAGCAAGTTTATTGTAAAATATTTGTATGAAATTTAGGTTTGTTAATCTTTGGTATTAAAGTGATTTTAAGATAAATAACAACAACACATTGCCTAATGTAATACTTTGAATTTAACTAAAAGCTTAGCTCCAAGCCCAATTAAACACATCTGAACCAGCTACTCAAGATCTTACTAGGCATACTAAAAAACTTCCAGGCAAGTTGGAGCTAAACTCTACAGAGCTCTACTAACTGGATTGTTGTCACACAATGCTTCTCCGGCTTTCCGTGCCAGAGAATTTCAGTGCTGTTTCATCTGCCTTTAAACATGGCCTAGATAAAATCACCGCAACATGGTTTGTATTGGAGCTTGAACTTGTACGCTTCTCACAGCTCTGTTTAGTGGTTGTGTGATCAAGATCATGTCAGTAAGTAAACACATTTGTTCTGAGCTCGCGCTGCGTTGTCTCGGTCCATATGGCGCATTCATACAAGAAGCACTCTTCCGCTTTTGGCACATTTAGGAATTCTCGTATGCTGAAGAAACATCAGCACATGCGAGTCTGATATGAGTTATCAAATTGTTGTCTGGCACATTTTACTGCTACATCTGGCTTAAAATCTAGTGCTGTCACTTTGTGTTGACATTGTTAAACTAAATGATTAGTAAATTATGCTTGGAGGCCACCCTTATGAAAAAGAAGTTTATGCAAGTGTGCTATTAGTATACTTCTTTTAAATTAAAAATAGGAAAGTATGCTTTTAGTTTACTTTTTTTTTTTTACTTCTCAGAAATGGACTTTATGTACTCCTCAGAAATATACTTAAAATGACATTTCTGTATACCTGACTTATACTTACAAAAAGTCTAAATATATTTGAGCTATACTTGCGCTCCTAGAATCCTTGTTTTCGTTGTTATATGGTAGAGGGCGCTAGTACACATCTTCTGTACAGAATTTCCAAAAAAAACACAAGTGAAGAAGAAAAAAGAAACAACAGATACTAACACATGTAATCTAACACGATCATCTGACATGAAACCTCATCAAAGCTGAAACGTTATAGAATAAAATGTAGACCGATGAAGAGGTAATAATTATAATCAAGCTTTGGGGTGTTGATCGACTCCATCTACGTTTTGATTATCATTCTGAATCCAATGCATAGTCTTTTTTCAGCTTTTTTATTAAACTTACCCACACTGAAGTGTTTAAAAAAGGAATTCATGAAGCTAGAATAAAACGTTTTTGTTTACAAGCAAATACCCTGTTCTTTCTTTGGATGTTTTGTATGTTCAGATATTCACATAACAAAATGTATACAAATTAAAACCTAAATAGGGACATATTAGTATACTTAAAGTATGATGTAAAGTTCACTTAAAGAAAACTTATGAGTATACTTGCAGTATAAAACTACTAAACTAGTAGTTTACTGAGACTATACTTCAAAGTGTACAAAGTATTTAATTAGTAAACTATCAGTATACCTATAAAGTTCACTTTTAGTATAATTGCAGTACAAACATAGAGGTAAACTTGTTGTGTACTCAAAGTTTGCAACTGTTATACTTAAAGTATACTTTTATATACTAGAAAGTGGACCAGTACACTTACAAGTATACTACTAGAACACTGATATTTGTATACTTGATACATAAAGTATACTTAAAAATATACTTGAACTTTACTTAAGTATACTTAATGAAATAAACTTGAAGTATACTACTTTTTGGTAAGGGCACTTATAATACAGTCAAAGTTCTTGCAAAATTTGCTGCTTCATTATTTGTAGATTATTTTTCCACAAGTTTCTATGGTGTACTGAAAAACAATGATATGCACACACGTTTTAAAAAGGCCTTTATTGGCTTAAAAAAAAAGGCAATTTACAATGTTGACCCTTGTTCTTCATAACCTCTGCAATTCGCTCTGGCATGCTGGATATTAGCTTCTGGGCCAAATCCTGACTGATGGCAATCCATTCTTGCCTTCCTGGAGTTGGTCACAATTTGTGGGCTTCTGCTTGTCCACTCACCTTTTGAAGACTGACCACAGGTTCTCTATGGGATTGAGATCAGGGGAGTTGCCTGGCCACGGATTCAAAATTTCATCATAATGATCTTCAGGCCTCTTAAAATCACTCTTGCTTGGTGGCATGGTGCTCCATGCTGGAAAATGCACTGATCACCAAATTGCTCATGGCTCATTGGAAAGAGTTGTACTAGCAGGACAATTTGATATCATTCTTTATTCATGGCAGTGTTTTTGGCCAGAATTATGAGAGAGCCCACTCCCTTGGTTGAAAAGCAACCCCACACATGGATGGTCTCCGGATGCTTCACTGTACACAGGACTCATGGTAGCGTTCACCTTTTCTTCTCCGAACAATCAATTTTCCAGATGTCCCAAACAGTCGGAAGAGAACTTCAGAGAAAATTCACCAGTCTTCTTCTGTACAATCCTTGTACTTCCTGCAGAATTTCAGTCTGTCCTTGACGTTTTTTCTTGAAGAGAAATGGCTTCTTTGTTGCCCTTCTTGACACCAGGCCGTTGTCCTAAAGTCTTGGCCTCACTGTGCTTGCAGATGCTCTCACATCAACCTGTTGCCGTTCCTGAGCAAGCTCTGCACTGCTGGTGACTCGATTCCGTACTGACTCCTCAGGAGGAGACAGTCCTGGCTCTTACTGGACACTCTGGGATGTCCTAAAGACTTCTTCACTGCAGTTGAACCTCTCTCCTTGAAGTTCTTGATGATCCGGTAAATAGTTCTTTCAGGTACAATATTCTTTGTAACAATTCCCTTGCATGTGAGACCATTTTGATGCAAAGCAATGATGGCTGCACGTGTTTCTTTGGGGGTAACCCTAACAAGAACACAATGATTGGAAGTGCTTCTTCCCTCCTTTTATAGCAATCAGTTACATGCTCTTACAATCTAATTAGTATGATTATATTCATAACATGTCATCTGAACAAGTAAGTAACATATGTGCCGCTTTTTTCTGACCAAATAAAAAAGTGTGTTTCTATCACGTTACCAACACGTAGCTCTAATGATTGCTCAGTCAGATCAGATCAGATCAGATCACACACTGGGGTTGAAGTGAATTTCCCTCTCATAGCCAATGTTGCCAGGGTAGCAATTGCTGACCCATGCGTTTTTTTAGGCTACTTTTATAATGTACTGCAGCTGCCTAGAGTGTATCTATAGACAAATAAAAATGGAAATAGATCATTTTACTAATGTGTATTATACTTGGGAATACGTATCTGGAGAGGATGTCACATCACAACCAGTAATATAGCAAAATTTACTTCTCAAAATAATAGGCTAATAGGCTACTATTATTTGTAAGGAATATCACTCAATCCAAATATTTTTCATTCATGTTTTGAACACTGATGTCTTATGAACTTCCCCAATAACTAATTTTTTTGAATTAAAAAAATACTGCAGCTTTAAAGAATGATACACTAATCATTTGGGTTGCATGTTTATATCTCACAATTCTGACTTTTTTCTCAGAACTATGAGTTTATATTGTGTAATTGTGGGTTTACATCTCACAATTCTGTATTGTCAGAAAGAAAGAAAAAAAGTCAGAATTCTCAGACCAAAAGTCCTAATTACCTTTTTTATTCCATAATGGATATATATATATATATATATAAAAAAATGTATATATATATATATATATATAAATTTTTTTTTTTTTTTTTTTTTTCAGTAGCTAAATTGCCTGCACACATTCATATATATATATATATATATATATATATATATATATATATATATATATATATATATATATATATATATATATATATGAATGTGTGCAGGCAATTTAGCTACTGAAAATAACTGGACAGAAAAAGATTTCTGTTCTTCCCATAATAAATGTGTGTGTGCATATAAAAAACAAGTAAATACAAGTGTAAATACAGTTTGTTTATCTCTCTCTCTCTTTCAACATGTAAAGATGTGAATGTAAAACTGTGCAGACAAAATATATGAAATTGAATTAGGCAGATAGTGATGCAGAGAGGGAGAGCAGAAAGATGGAGAGAAACGCACATAATAAGATCAATACATGGGTCTTCCCTCCTCAGTGGCTGTGGATTTATGGGTTGAGCGGAGGCAGGAGGCTCTCAGTGAGACGGGCTTAGGGCAGCTGTGTTGTTTCAGGACCTGTGTTTTACTGTTGGCCAGCAGTTGGCTCTTTAACCATTCAGAATGCTCCACATTCCTCAGGGTTAATAATACTCTGAAGGGGCCGTGGGGGGGGGGGGGGGGAGGGGGGAGCTTTACAGGGGAAGGACTTCCGTGTCTGATGTTGGTCCCCTGCCATTTGTCATTGAACACCGCAGCCTGGCTCCTCTTCAATTACTGTTTACCCTGATGAAGCATTAGCCTCTGAACTTTGGGTTTCTGAGTCCCTTTGTCTGTCACTCTCTCTGAAACACTCTTGATTTCTTCAGAATCTGCAGATACGCACTACTATATGTGGTCTCATAGTTTTACATTACAAGATGAGTTTGAACTCGCCCTTTGAAGAGTAGATGAATGTTTTTTTTGTGAGTGTGTGTGCTCAGTGAGTAAATGTACATAAGCATGCATGTGTTTGTGTTTGTGTGGGTTCGTCCACTGTTATCACAGATTCCCGTCTCTCTCTGGCTCGCTGGTGTTGTCAGGGTGTTTGATGTTTGTCTCAGATAGCTGATGAGTATCAGTGCTCGTTAAGAAGATTAGAGAACGGGCTCATTTGCATGTGTTCGTTATCTCATTAGATTGATGTCGGGGAGAAAAAGGGCTTGACCGCAATGCCTTCACACTCTGCTCTTGCTTCAGGCAAACTGATGTATGCTCTGCAGTTTAAAGTATTACTCACAATCAGCTCTGTTCTTGGCCTCGATGGAGCTGAACACATAATTAGCAAGTTTTTCGCATGCTCCTTTGCTTAAGAGGGTCAACATTTTAACCTTATTCTGCCCTGCATGAATCCGCAGGAAGTTTCAAAGCAGGGTTGGTTGTTTCTTAACGAGAAAATGTGTCTTAAAGCAAATTTTTGGAGTTAAATGTTTATATTTTTAGTGTTGGCTCACATTCTGCATATATTCATTCTGTTCGCAAGAATCACAGCACAGGTCTTGTAGCACTTAGACTAGCTCATTAGCTCAAAGCTCATTAGCAACATAGAAAGCAAGTAGCAAGGACAATCTCTAACTCAAAAATAGCTCAAAGGATTTTCACCGTTTTGCCCATAAGATGATTTCAGCAAACTTAAACATCAGCTCAAATAAAGGGAAAAAATAAAGCTTGCTATAAAGGGAGTGTACTCGTAACATCAGTTTTTTTAAAGGAACTGAGCTCTGCACTGCCTGCATTGAGAATGTGTTTTGACAGATTTGATGACAATATTCTGGTATAATGAGAAATATGGTGTGATACTAAATGATTTAGCAAAAAATATATTTAACCTTATTCATCTGACACTTGAGAAGTTAGAGTTTGACTTTCACTTTCCTCTAAAGGTCTAGAAGTCAAAACTGGACATTCCGGTTTTTATTTTACCTAATCACAGCTATGCAGATGATACCCAGGTTGACGTAGCTTTATGGCAAATGACTACAGCCCCTCTGACTCCCTATGCCAATGCACTAGAGAAATTAATAGTTGGATGTGCCACAACTTACTTCAGTTAAACAAAGAGAAATCTTCAGAAAGTCATTGCATTTGGAAGCAAAGATGAAGTACTCAAGTTGAATGCATACCTTCACTCTAGAGGTCAAATAAAAAAAGAATATTGGTGTGATTCTGAAGTCAGACCTTTGTTTCAGTAGTCATGTCAAAACAATAACTGAATCAGCATACTAACATCTTAAAAACACTGCAAAAATGAGATGTTTTGTTTTCAGTCAAGACTTGGAGAAACTTCTTCATGCTATACCAGTAGGGTTGACTATTGTAATGGACTCATCACCGGCCTTCCCAAAAAGACCATTAGACATCTGCAGCTCATACAGACCGCTGCTACCAGAATTGTGCCGCCATTTTGAAATGCGTTCCACTTCATCAAGTGGACGAGGAAGGTTTACATGGACATACCCTCAACCTCTCAATTTTGACAGAGGGAGCGAGTCTGCTTCATATGCACACTTCAGGCCGCTCTGTAAACCACAATGCAACACAACTGACGTAATCGTCGATTGCATTTAATTTTTCCACACCCCAAACAACTCTATAATATAATTTTTTTTTTGTTTGTTTACATTAATAACAGCCCAAGCATATCTATATACATATAGAATGCTGCACCAAACAAATTCCTAAGGGGAAATGTAAACAATAAACCAACTCCATAGCCGATTCTAAGTGACCAAGGTCTTAGGACATTCCAATTCAGCCCATTCCAAGGGTTCCGCCAGTAGTGGCACTCATGCAACATAATCAATGATGTACATCCAAGTAAATGAGACTTCCAGAGTTCAGATGGCGGAACCCTTGGAATGGGACTCAAACCAGACTCAAAACACATCTTTTAAGTTCTGCATTTAATCAATGAGCACTGTGCTATGTCAGAACTGACTTCATTGTTTTTCATGTATCATCTTTTATTCTTAAAATTTCTAAACATCATTCTTTAAATCAAATGTGAAATAATTTTACAATTGTAATTTCTTGCTTTTATTGATGTGATTATTTTTATGATTATTTTCATTCATTTTATGTAAAGCACTTTGAATTGTATATGAAATGTGCTATACAAATTAACTTGCCTTGCCTAATCTTTAAATTTCACCATAATTATGAGCAAACTAATGTACACCTGTTATTTATTTGCAAGTTCATGATAAAATATATATGTAGGCTAAATGCCCAATGAGCTCTTGTGCTTGGGATGGAATCTAAAAGCCCAAAGCCATCACTATAGGCTAACACAAGACATGCTGAAGGAAATATGTTAGATCATTTGAGCTAATGTGAGTAAAGCATTTGAGTAAAGGTATCTTTTATTGTTTGGTTGTTTAGGTATATTGTATCAGATGTAACATTGTGGCAACGAATGAACATAAAGAGGAAGAGTTTAATATCTGTCACACAACTCTTATTTAACTGAAGGTCAGAGGATTCCTCAGAGGACATGTTCAACAGCTCTGTCTGCCATCTGAGTTTGATCAACATGTTTATGTAATATGATCAAGTTCAGACAGTTGCCTGCAAGTAATTGTTAAAAATTATATATATATATATAAATGGAGGCTTTATCAATATAAATAATCAACTAAATCAATTCTATCAAGCAAGCAATATTGTCTTAATGGAGGCTTTGTCAATTGATATGATGTTCTAAATATGGTCAACTTTTTACTAATAATAGAATTAATGTATTAGGATTATTAATCAAGTTATTGCATCTCTTTCCGGGATAACTAATTCCAGTTCCTTAAAGGTCAACTATGAAAACACAAGGATATATCTCCAGCCCTACATACATGTTACATTGACTCTCGCATGAATAAGATACACTGCAGTAACTCTTAGCGACTTCACTACAATTTATAGCATGGCCCCTCTGTGGTCGACATGTCTTCTGTGCAACAGAATTTAAGCCTTTGACCTCTGCGTTGTCGTGAAGCAGACAGTGACTATAGTTTCATGCTGCTAATCAAATTCTAGCTGTGCGGCGATGTTTCCCTGAAAAGTCCTCTGCATTGCCCCCAGCTTTGAATTGAAGTGTGGAGGTTCTGTTTCGTTACAGCTCATAGGGAATTGTGCAGTCTTCTTACCTGGAGGGCAGAGGATAATGGCAATGAAAATGGAACGAGGTGGATACGTGTCGAGGGAGGATGCGCATACCTACTCAGCAACGTGTTGTAATATGCACCTGACTCTCGTCTCATGTTCCATTGTGAAAATCCCACCATATCAAGGTATTAAGGCGAAGCATGAACGTTTTTTGTGTATGTGCGTGCATGTGATCCCTTAGGTGAGTGGTTAGACTGGGGAGGGATGAACTAGACATCTTCTTACATCTTTATTCTCTTCCTCAGGCTGATTTCTTATTTATCAGACACCCTCTAAGTAGAGTCTTCAGGTCCCAGCGCAGCCCTTTCTGCAGGTACAACCTCTGATAAAAACACATCCTCCCCGCCATCTTCCGCTTCTTCTCAATTTGGGTTCAGGCAAAACACTTCAACTCGGTGGAGTTTGGTTGTCACTCCTTCCTTGACATCTCTCATGCGATTCGCACTGACTGTCCGACAACTGTAAACGCTTGGAAATGCACAGCCTCCTCTTTCTCTCTCTCCCCAACCTGCATTTCTGGGTCACGGAAGACATTTAAACTCCACTTATAATTAACAGCTATTTTTAAATGGAGTGAGAGAGAGAGTGGAAATGGAGCAGTGGTGAGGTAAAAAAGCATTAAAATTGCCCCAGATTCGCTATTGAATGGGACACATCACAGCAATGTGCTTGCTGATCAAAGTAAAAGGGGGAGAGTGGAGACAGGGCCGATCAGTGGGGATAAATGGATCTCTTTATAATAGTGTAAGAATAGGGCCCTTCTTTTACAGCTGAAACAATTTAATAACTGGATTCATTACAGGCCACTCGCTGTCCACTCGCTATCTCTCTCTACTACCTCCCCCTTTTTTGCCTATGAAAGCCCAAGCTGAATTAAAGGGGTCCTATTATGCTCTTTTACAAAGTCTTGATTTTGTTTTGGGGGTGTACTAGAACATGCTCTCATGCTTGGTGGTTCGAAAAACACATTCTTTTTCAAATAATTTACATTATTATAATACCTTTCTCCCCATCCTGTCACAAACAGCTCGATTAGTTCTGGGTTTGATGAAGGCCCTCCTTCCGAAAAAACAGAATCTGATGTGATTGGTTAGCTGTCCTAGTGTCCGTTGCCAAAGCAGCAAGTTCCATATACTCTGGTATAGTTAAGGATGCCGTCAATACTACCATATCAATTTGAGCTGGTTTCAGAGCCTGAGAATAAGAGCCTTTGCACGCACAGATATTGCAAGACATATTAGAGTGGTAACTAGGGTTGGGCCGATAGATGATGGCATTGTCCATCGCCGATGGATGATAAACATCACTTTGTTGAGCCCAATACTGTTTTTGGAAAGAAAATGTGTTGCGATCGCACGCTCTCTGTTTATGGAGCAGCAGTACTTACCACATATTTTACAAGATTAGATGTTCTGTCAGTGGTGATCAGAATCTACAAATAATTTGCCATCATCCTCAGTCATCTCTCTTACTTACTCTGTTTATATGGTAAGTGAAATGTTATGTACTGTAATTTAACAGACAACCAACCGTTAGCAAACATTATTTGTTTTCCATGCCTTTCGTGCACACTCCCCACCCGCTGAAAAATAACTGCATTTACTATGTAGAGATAAGAGCAATGGTAATATGTATTATGTTTATTTTAAAAACTCAGCAGTTCAAAAGGTACTGTAGATATACATTGCTGTCAGTTTTAATAGTTATTTATGAATTACTTTACTACAAAACATGAAGCACTTCTTCGTCATCTTCTTGTCTGATGCACTCAACCAAGTGTTCTAAACACGACCTAGTCCCTCCCCCCTCCCAACCATTCGAATTTCCATAGGCGGGAATTATTTTAATGATATTCTAATGGGCCACTTTGTGACATCACAAAACCCGGAAAACAACGCTGTAGTCCAAACGAGTCGTTCATTGTAGTTCTTGAAAAGGGATTTTTTTAAAAACGAAATATCTACTTTGGAGTAGACTTTGTAGATATTTTTATGCCCAAACATACACACTACACACTGACTAAATTTCAAAAGGTAAAAAAGCATAATAGCACCCCTTTAAGACTGGTTGAGGGCCGAAATGAAGATGTGCTAGCTTCCTCTGACACTCCTAAATGAAAACCTTACACAAGAACAAGCAGTTATCACAGAAGCTCCCCAAGGACACACTACACTCCTCAGCCTGCTAATTATATCCGATGCAAATGCGCTGTCTGCATAGTTAACGCCTGTACTCGGCACTTATTTATATATTTCTGTATTATTTCATTCATTCATTCAGACCTTCCTGTGTCGGGGGGAATAAAAGAGGCAGCTAATAGCATGAACAGAGTGAACTATTAGAAACCCCCTTGCTTTTGTCTGTCTCGCTCATTTGCTCAATCTTTTCTCCTTCCTGATCCCTCCTTCCTCTTTCTCTCCTGTTGAATGTATGCGGCCCTCTGAGGAGAAGTCGTATAAACACCTTCTGGCGGCATTCATAAGGGTATGGTTCAAAAGGACGCCTTTATTAAAGGCGTTTTGTCTTGTAGCCCATGTGTGCATGTTTGCCATCTTATCTGTCCATTAGCCTGCAGTGACCTGCCCACTGCTCTGTCCTCTTCCTGCTGGCTTTAATGGGTAATTTAGTGATGCTGGCTTGACATATACTCCTTGTTTGTTGCTATGGTTACAGGGTCTTATATTCTCCTTCTTTCTTACCTGTGGAGAGTTTGGTCAGTAAAAATACATTCATTTCCCTGGAGAACTGGGGTCAGATGCTAGTGGGTTGCCAACTTGTAATTTCCTACTCTCCTTAAACATTTTTTGTTAATTTTTTTTTTTTTTTTTTTTTTTAATAAATCTCCTATAAAAAGAGAGGTTGTTACTGAAATGCAGTAACAAATTATATTTTAGTCCAGAGTTTAGAGTACACAGGCAGTATGACCAAAATCTTGTTGTTGTTGTTTTGATTTTCACTGTGATTTTGATATTAAAAGTATATAGTAATGAGAAAAAAAAATTAATGTAATATTCATAACAAATAAATAAGTCTGGCATTAGCACAAAGGACCTGCTTCAAAGAATAGAACATTTAAAGTGACAGATATAAAAGATTTGTATTACAAATAAAGGATTACTTTCTATTCATCAACAAATTATTAAGGATTCCACAAAAGTACAGTACCACTGTTTTTAACATTGTTAATAAAAGGAAATATTTCTTGAGCACTAAATCAGCATATTAGAATGATTTCTGAAGGATCACGTTGCACTGAAGTCTGGAGTAATGATGCTGAAAATTCAGCTTTACTATCACATGAATAAGTTACATTTTAAAATATATTAAAATAGAAAACTGATATTTTAAGTTGTAATAAAATGTCACAATACTGCTGTTATATTTACTGTAGTTTTGATCAAATAAATGCAACCTGGTGGCTCACGTTATATACCTCACATGTTATGCCTCTGTACCAGGTGACTGTGAAATTCTGGCTATGAGTCTTTCCTTATTTCTAGCACACACACTCTCACAAGGTCATCCTTCTGAACTGCTGTCAGCAGGAGAGGTATGAATTAAAAAAGCTGTTTCATCTGCTGCTCTATCTGTTTTGGTTTTGTTTTATTGTCCATGGATAGGGAAATAATAACTTGCTGTGGTCCAATGTATGGTGTTATATTTTTCACTAGGTTTTATGGCCTCCGTCTGTATGTTATGACAGAACAGAGGCTGGGTGCGGGCCTGCATGTCTGATAAATGGCTTGCTTTGTACTTCCCCCCAAAAAAGAAATCATAATTCCACTTCCTCTCCAAAGCCTGTGCAGTGGCAAGCATGATGGGTGGTGCCATAGGACACAATATATATGTCTGCCTGCTGCTGGGAGATGTCATAATACAGCCGCTGTGTGTTCAGAATATTTGATATTTGATAATGTGTAGCACGTAATATTGGATCCCTTTCGTCAATGTAAGAAATACTAAACAAGGATCGACTTCATCCTCTCTATCCTGCTTCTCTGGAAACCTTAGGATGGTTGTTGTCCCTGGTCAAGCCCCAGAAAGTGCCCCCTGCCCTTCTCGGCCCTCTTCCTCTTGGGGGTTAAAACACACCTTCCCACTAAAGGTTACTGAGGTCGCACATCTGCATGTGAAATGTGAACCCTTCAACATTCCACGGCTGGTCTGAACCCACTCAAGCTCTTTTTGTTAGCTTAAACACTAAGTCGTGCCTAACAAGCTAACCGCAGAACTAAACATGGTAACACAAGCTCTCTCCAGCGACCATTTAAGTGAACATAAAAAAAAAAACTCATTTGTGATAAATGAGATGGTCGCACTTAAATGCAAAGAAAGGTGGATAGAGTATCATAGCATGCAATACCAAAAAAAAAAAAATCACAGGCTCAAGTTTGTGATGTTTTCAAATTTATTACATATTTATTTGCAAAATACTGTAAATGTATTTGGATATGTTTAATCTATATGTAATTATTATTATGTAGGATCAAAATATACTGTAGAATACATAAAACAGCACAATGATCTCTTATTTTCTTGTATTCGTTATGTTGTCCTGTTCATGATGTTTCCAGACACAAATCATATAATATATAATATGCAGAGAAACAATAAAAAAAATTTTTATGATTAATGTAATAATTTTAAACATTATATTTAGATAACATATTAAATTATTTAATATATTTTATTTTATTTTATTTTTTCTTGGGCAGTTGGCTGAAAACAGATTTTTTTGAACAGATGAGGGAATGGGAATGCTGTGTGAACAAGATGAGTTTACCTACGAAGAAAGTTAAAGTTAAACCTGAATAGGGCCATATCAGCATTCAAACTTTATTCGCAACTCTCAAATCTCATCCGCGCCTCCCTTGGTCAATAATCATAGTTAATACCATCCCGTTCGCACAGCCTTCCCAGCACTGTCCATTTTAGCTTTCATAATATCCATAAAACGGGAGAGTGCAGCTTTACTTGAACTAATATAATGAGAGCTTACAGCCAGTGATTGATGATCTTCATAGAGAGGTGGATCGGTCTCATCTTTCTTGAGATTTTTAGCACTGCCTTGTTTGCAGTCATGTGCAATCAGAGGATCTGGGGGGTGGGGGGGTGGGTAACAAATGTTTGATGTATGATACTCACACTTCTTTTGTCATAGATACATCTCCTGCTTTGGATCTTTCTTTTAAACCCTGGCTCGACACATTTGATACTTTCACTGCGAATCCTGTGAACAAATATTTTTATTTTTGTGCTATTTTTGTTATTTTTTCCCAAGTGGTGAGAATGTCTGCACTTGTGGGATGGGCTAAAAGAGGTGCACATTTGTCCAGTTTGAGCATTGCCAAGAAGTCACAGTAAAAATAACAGTGAACAACAGCAATACCCCCAAATGAACGCATACAAACACACATACACTGACGCACCTACACAAGCTAACTCTTTTAACATCCTCCTATCAAAGATTAAAAGGTTTTCAGATGAGGTACGGGCCCTTTCCTTCCCTTTGAGGACTTAATATCCTTCATAGTGTGCCAAGAATGCAAAACTTTTTAAATAATATAAATCACATTTATGGGATCGTCTGTTTGCCTACTCTAACTCTTCTGCTGCATATCAACGCCAGGGGATATCCTCCCGGTGATGATTGGGATTTGCTCTTGTAGTGTGTTAAGGATAGAGGGAGGGACATGGGCAGGCAGCTTTCTTATGTGGCCTATGTTCTGTTTGATAAGAAGCATCATCCAATGCAGAAAATACCTTGGCTTATCACATTTGACTTTTAAAGCCTTTCCCCTTAAAAAAACAACACAATTTCTCGGCCTTTAAGGGATCCATGTATGCTTTTATGAGATTTGTTTGTAGCCTCTGCTGCCGTTTCTGAAGAGTCATGGGGTCTCTGACGTAAAATGCAGGGTGCTTTTACAACGTGACAAAAATGACCCTGTCTTAGGCTGTCGAATAAAATGAATAAAGGGTCTGGGTGATGGAGTCCAATTACAGGCATAAATTGACGTACATTGTAACCCAGGTTGACGTGGCCTTGCTTGCTCGTGTCCTTTTTTAAACTTGGACTTCTAACAAGAGTCATCTCATATTCATAGCCTATACGCTGCTCGTCCTCAAACTCACCGTCCTCTCTCTCCCTTGCTCTTCTTCCCGTGGAGCAGAGGTACCTCCTCCAGTTGTCAGAGGATCCCGAAATGATTGATTGTTTCTCAGTGTGTCCTGACAGGAAATGTAGTAGCGTGGGGCCCCTAGGGTCCTGGAAGCCAGCGCCTCCTGATTAAGACCCCCACAGTAATCATTCCCACTGAGCCAACCCTACACAACACCCGTCAACAGCACAAAAAAGGAAGAGAGTGAAACAGTGCTTTTCTTTTCTTTTGAGATAACACTGCCATCACTAAGAGGCTGCTGAAAGTTTTCAATGCAGCCATCTCATTCTCGCCAGGGTTAAAGAGTAGTATATATCAGTTGCAACACAAAAAAAGTGGAAAAGCAAAGGTCCTACACCCAATAAAGTCTCGCTCTCCCTTGCCAATGTAAACCAGACAACCACTAAACCTATTACAGGCGCGTAATAGCATTAAAGATAAAAATCTCATTGTTCCAGAGGAAGAGAGCAAAAAGAATGAGACACACTCAGTATCACATGAGTGAGGTGAGAAAGAATTTAAATTATGCTGCAGTTGGGAGTTGCATCTCTGTTGTGCCGAGGATTTGACTCCTGGGGTCACCGCCCCATCTAAAACAGGAAATAAGGAGTTAACCCTTTCAAGCACCAATCACCTTTCATCTATCACATCTGTACAATTGTATCGGAAAACAAGAACCAACACAAGTGATTCTATTGACTGTGCTTATCTTGTCTCCAAAGAACCTGGGCACTTAAAGGAATATTCCAGGTTCAGTATAGGTTGTTCTGCATTTGTTGGCTTTGTTGGCTTATCCCACCTTTTCATAAAATAAATACAATACAATACAATACTATAAGCAAGGCACTTATCATGAAAGTAAACAAGGTCAATATTTTACAATTTCAATCATTTTAGGGTTTTAGCTATTATGTTGTCATGTCAACAAAGTTGTAAATCCGAATAGAGCTTTGTACAGAAAAGATTGGTAAGCACTAATATCACTCTAAAAACATGGTAACATGTTGTTTATGTCTTGTGGCTATATATATATTGACCTACATTGTAAGTGCTTCACTGTAACCTACTTTTTTTTTAACAGGAGGGTTTTTTTTTTGTTTGTTTGTTTTTGGTAATCAACATTACGCCACAAATGCTGTCTACTGAGATTAACTGGTGAACCCACAATATTCCTATAATATATTCTTCATTATTATTTAGACAAACAAACCATATTTGTATTGTGCACATTTTGAAATGTACAAAACCATGTCCATGTAAACCCCAATCCTATTTGTATAATGATTTGTGTAAGGCACAGACCTTTTTCATAAGCAAAGGTAAACATGAGATATTTGTGGTTTTTCAATGAACCAGACTCCACATTGGACTTCAGTGTGTCACATCACCTAAGACGTCTGGCTGTTAACTGTTTTTTTTTTCTTTCTTTTTTAGTGGACAGCTTTAGATGGACAACCAGTGCTTTCCTGAATATGCCATATGTAATAAGTAATGTGGATTCTTAGCATATTTTGGAAATAAATATGGTTCTTGTGAGAGCTATATCCAGGAATGTTGTTAAGGCACATTAAGTTCGTGTGAAAGTCCTTTTGATATCAATAGGCATGTTCAGTAAGTCCATTCTATTCCCATTAATCAGCACTGGAATTCATTAAAGCAACTGGAGGTAGTGATTACAGCTGGATTCATGGGCCCAACTCCAGAATAGAGGTGTAAAAGGTGCAGGAATCCTAATCAGAGTTTGGGCCCATTCCAGCCTCCCACATTACCATTCTGAGCTCTGCTGAAAGATGGATCAACACGCACTTAAGTTCCACAAGTGGGATCACTTGTCCCTCATTTTACTGAGGTCATAGTAATTCAGTCTTTGACTGATAATATTCTTAGGCATAGTTCCACATGCTTCCATGTCACTTTTAATGCATTTCTTGTTTATTAATGAACTTTTTGATATATAAGCTGAGTGGCACATATTGATTTTGTTGGTTAGCTTTAATTGATCCTGCACTGCACTGCACTGCACTAATCATATGTTAGTGATGAAGTTCTAAGCGCTGTGTTATGTGAGTATGCAGCTAAAACCGACCTTGAGCCAAACCATGCACTGATATCAGGAGGCCAAGTGCTCGATGTAGAATGACGTGTTTAGTGGGTTTTAAAAAATGCAGTGCTGTCTGTCTCTGTGCAGTTCAGCATGGGCAGACCCAGCTACTGCAGCTGTGGCTGGGAGAGCTGTGTTGTCTGGAGAAGCACCATTCCAGTCTCATACTTCCCTTAGAGTCCCAAAGCAGATGGTTCCAGCTGCAGCAGCTACAGTGTGGTGCAACATCTGACAGCACCAAACACAGAGAAAACACTTTCTGTTTAATAAAAGAGAAACTAGAAATTGTATTCTTATAGCACGGATTTTCATAGTCCAAAGATGTATATTTGCACATTTACAACATTTAATGACTATAATAATATTTTTCATTTGGAAGTTTCTCAGTGTATGTTTATATATACAAATAATTCAGTTATTCATATTAATCAGCAAAACACCCCTAATATATAGTGTGTACTGTATACACTACACTATATAAAAAATGTATTATTTGAAGTTGTAAAAAAAAAAAAAGTGTTCTCTAATCTGTAGTGTTTTATATTATTGTATTTTGTTTTATAAGAAAATACTATTTAAATTTTTCTACTTCAAAGATTCAAGTTTAATTCAATGTGTTACTTGCTGATTCTTGTAATTGTGAAATTTACTAACAATTTCTGACCAAAATTTGTTTCTACAGCAATTTTTTTTTTTTTTTTCGCAAATATGAATACAATATGAGCACACACACATACACACAGACACCAACTAGGGCTGGGCAGTATGATGGTATCATTGCCGTGGAATAAAGTGTCTATCTTTAAAGATTTTGCTATATTGTGTATTATGCGGTATGCAAATATATCTGCGTAACATACTGCTTAATAAATATTAACCTTTGAATGATAAGAACACATGCATGAATGAGAAAATAAGTGACAAACTTGATCGAGTGCAATGAAAAAGAACTCAATGCTGTGCTCGCACTGACTGACACACACGAAGCACACACTGCTTCACACAGGGTTACACATGCGATTGCGAATTTGGGACGTGCATGATGTTTAATAAAGTTATTAAATGCAATAAGCAGAGAAAAAAAGCTAAATCCGCTGCTTGCACTGACTGAGACACAGCCGAAGCACACGCACTGAAAGCTCCTCTCAAACAGCATGCGATCATAAAACAGATCTCTTTCCGGTTTTATAGTGCTTGAATGGTCAAATACACACACACAGTCAGTTATGAGTTAAATAAATGTAATCAGTTGGGTGAAAACTGGATGTGTTTTAGTACATTGGATTGGTCTTAAAGGGACAGCAGCCATATTTACCTGCTGCTGTCTGTCATTATTAATGTAAATCATGTTTGATTGATACTGTGAAGACTATGCAGTGTTTTATTTATACACTTTATTCAATTTCTGTAATATTTCTTACTACATGTTAAATAAACCTAGCCTACTGTAGCTGAATAAATTAAAAGTTTATTTCATATTAGTTCTGTTGTGCTTGTAATTTGCTTCTTTTTCTTAATTTTAATAACAAAAATAAAATAAAAATAGCTATATCAAGGTATATATCGTTATCGTGAAATAAAAAAAAATTACCATACCCTAAATATTCAAAAATATGTAATACACAAACACTAAAAAAAAAAAAAAAAAAAAAAACACACACACACACACACATACACACAAGCACACACTCACACACACACACACATTTTGGAATTATATTAATTATATTGTTTAACAATAATAGATTAAAAAATAAAATTATATTTTTTACCAGTGTGAGTTATATTATATTATAATACATTAAATTATATTATATCATACTGTGCAATTTTTTTCAATTCATTTCAAAACACCACCCATATCTCATAAGACATGAAATGATATGGTTGCTTACTGTGCAATTTTTTTCAATTCATTTGTATACAGCATCCATATCTTTAAAAAAAATGACAATGGGATTTTCCTAAGCTCCCACTGACGAATTACTTGTAGAAAATATCTAAATATATCCACTTGCTCCTGGAGAGGTGGAATCCTTACCAGAGCTAATGGAGCCCCTCCTTTCATACAGATTTATGATGTTTGCACATTATTTATACTGTCTGCAGGTAGGGGGATGATGAGACATGGTGTTGTCACCCACGCTACTTTGATTGTAGTAAAACAGGGAAACACTGACTTTGTCTTGTTAGTAAAAATTATTTTCCCCCAAATGACAATTCTTTAAGTAGGAGCCAGGCAGCCGGCCAGGGCTGTGTCATGCATTGCCATTTGCGAGCACAGTGTATATTTTAAACTGGTTTCTAAGGGTTGTATAGACATAGATCTTCCTTTTGCATCTCCTCTATAATAAACAGACCTGTCTGAACTAATTCAAATGTGGCATATTGCACTGATAAAAAGAGAGAGAAGCAGGGAAGAGAGAGACTTCATCAGGGTCTCATGGTCAAAGGGCTGTTTGTGATTATTGGCAAACCTACATAGCTTTAGTCGGCTGGTCCCCACAGGCCAATCAATAGAAATGCATCTCTGTGTTCAGAGGAGATGGAGAGGGGTTGTTATGCCCACCATAAACAGGGTGGAGTTTTGAGCCTGGCTGAAATATGAAGCTTTGTGCAAAAGGCATTCATCAGCTCCATGCAGAAATCAATTGGAAGATGAGGAAGAATTATAGCTTTGACATGCAACAGCAGTCGTGCATATGTCTGGCTCAGAACACGGGATGAGGGCAATTTCACACTGTGTCAGTGACTTTTTGCAAGTTGTGCCTCTGTATCTATCTATCTATCTATCTATCTATCTATCTATCTATCTATCTATCTATCTATCTATCTATCTATCTATCTATCTGTCTGTCTATCTGTCAGATAAATAGACAAATAATTGTATTAATATTGTAAAATGAAATACATTAAATAATATAAAAGCAACCAAAATAGGATACCTGATTTGTGATTCAATCTGTTTGTTTTAATTCAAGAAAATAGGAAGCACAGAGGATAAAGTCAGTGCCCTGGGTGTGTGTGTGTGTGTGTGTGTGTGTGTGTGTGTGTTCTATATAAAATGCCATTACTTCATTACCTCAAACACACTCTGTGTGTGTGTGTGTGTGTGTGTTCTATATAAAATGCCATTACTTCATTACCTCAAACACACTCGCATATTGGATTTGCACATTTCAATTCTCTGGACATCAGATCTTTTCATTGTGCTGTGGTAATGTGTTTAGGTGATCTATAAAACATTATTATTTAAAACAAGGCTCTTTATGGATCGCTTATGAGGCATGCTTAGCACTAGATTGATTTGACCTTTCCATGATGGTTGTTCAGGAGGAAAAAAAAAAAAAAAAAAAAACATAATCCTTGCCCTTTTTGCCTATGTTGTCAAATTTCACTGATAAACATGTTGGGATTAGAGGTATACAAAAAAAGTCTCTCCAGTTCTAGATGTCACAAGTTTTAGAGTACATAATAGTTATGTACAATTCTTCTATTATTCCCCTGGAGAAAACAGCCTATAACTGAGACTGAAGACATACTATAAGGGGTAAGTTGTCACAATGGAACCTACCTTTAAACAGTATGGATTCAGAATATGTTATTATAATAAAATATGATGTCAGCTGATGATATTTTGTCTAGATTCCTGCTTATGTGTCCTGAAAACTGCTCTTTTTTAATGGTCACGCTGTTGTGAGATATGGTTTAAACCTTTATTAGGTGGCAACTGGAGCAGGTGCAAATAGAGTGACTTCACCAGACCCCATTCAGCTTTTTAATTTCCCCTTTGGCATTATTTACCAAGCAGATATCAATCCTGGTCATGACGCTTTATGCATTAATCAAAGTCTGGCATATCTATGTGCATGTGATTATGTACGTGCCTATGCATTTGGTTTGTAGGTGTATGTGTTTAGGCACACACATGCTATGGACGGCTGTGGCCTCGATACTGAAGGGTCCGCTCCGTTATCTCCTGATAATTAAAATCAACCTCATAAACATTATTGACTCCTGCGCTGCATCTGCTCCGCAACTCCTGCGTCTTTGCAGGTTTGTAAAAATGCTTCTTAAAACATAAAATACTGCATATTTCCCCTTTATGTCGAACATTTAGATGTGGTTAAGTTATCGTAATGTGCAATAAAACCTGCATGAGAAATCTGTAATCCACTTTGGAAAATTGCTTACGATACAGCGTTTAACATCATTACTGAAAAGAGCTTTTCAGAAGCGGATGCCAGGTTTATTGTGCCATAATTTAACCATACCTCAACGCAAAGGCAGTAAATATAAATTTATTAGTGACACACTTAAATGGGCGGACCCATGCGAGACAGGGGTCTAATAAGAGTTAAGACTGGAGCATGTTGCTTTCTTGGCTGGCTCTGAAAGCAGAGATGTCTCCGCTATGAGGGATGTCTGGTCTACATTAGGCCTATTTTGACGCTGTAATTGACAGTTCCGGGTAAACGGTTTTAATCAGAGTTCAGTGTGTCTCGGGCTAATTCCACAGGAAAGCATCAATAAAGAGATCTGAGTGAGGGTGTAATCTGGTATGGATTACGTTTCAAATGATGGGCTGTCACTCTTTTATTTCTGATGGAGTGTTGACTGTACAGCCCCGGTGTTATTACTTAAGTAGTTAGTGTTGTGCATGCTCAGAGAAAGAGTTGTGAACTGTAAATCTGAAAGCTAGAATGTGGTTTTAAGCTGTCAGCACCAGCAGTAAGGGGTGCTGGGGTGAATGTACAGTAGGTAGAACACAAATCATTTAAAAAAAAAAAAAAAATTAAAGATATGACTAAATACTGTCATCTGCATGCATCTACTTGTAATAAAAATGTACCATGGCTAACGCAGTTTCCGCCAAAATAGTTTACACTAGAAGATGTGTGTATAATTAATTAATTTAATTAATTAATAATTAGTATTTTGTATTCTTAATTTTTAATTTCATGTTTATTTGTTTGCTTGTTTTCTTTTGTTTTGTTTTGTTTGTTAAGGCACAAACCCTGGACTTGATTAATTTTTATTTTATTTTATTGTATATCTTATTTATTTATTTACTTACAGTTGTTGTAGTAACATTAAAATAATAGCTAATAATAGCTAGCTAGCGTATTTTGGCAGAAAACCAGCAATAATTCCTATTTGTTTGTTTGTTTTTGTTTGTTAGCGTAGGTGGAAACCCTGGACGTTATTCTTTTCATATTTTATATCTTATTTATTTATTTGTCTGTCTGTATGTCTGTTTGACAGTTGTTGTAATAACCATATTTAGGAGGAAACTATGAGTTAGAAGTTAAATTAATTTGATTAACAACTGAAATGTTGTAATACATCTTGTGACATTTCAATTACTGTTACAATTCTAGATTAAAAGAGAAAAAAAATCTATAGATCTTTATACAAAGATGCTCCCTCCAGCTTTGTCATCTGGGAAACATTCTTAAAGAGATGTGCTGAGTTTTCCTGAGCATGTCCAAATCTTTTCCCATCTGCTTTGTGTATGTGTGAGAGAAAAACCAGAGAGATGCGCAAAGAAATGCCAGGTCCCTGTCTTATTCAAGCTTTCCAGGAAAATAGTTGTCACAGACTCTTTAACCTCTGAGAACAAGTGTCTGAATGCATATGTTTCCAGAACAATAATTGTTTTGTTGAAGAGGCTTTGGAGATGGTCCACATTCTTGCAGTGTATGGGCTCTGCTACAGGGGGAGGACTTGGGTGCGCTGTGGTCTGTGACACTTGTCATGCTGCAGTCATCAATAGAGGCACAGGTGGGTTTCATACACACTAACACACAAACACACATACACAATGTCATACAAAAGCTATTAGCCATATATCATTCCCAAAACAATTTGAAAACAATTAACGCTGAGCCAGGCTGTCTCTGACTAAGGCAAACTCAGTCACCGTGCAGAGCACACAATGTAATTACTGTGTATCTAACTATTGAGACTTGTCATGCATTAAATTTGTCTCACTCTAACTGTGTGTGTGTGTGTGTGTGTGTGTGTGTGTGTGTGTGTGTGTGTGTGTGTGTGTGTGGGTGTGTGTGTGTTTTTATGGGTGTGTGTGTGTGTGTGTGTGTGTGTGTGTGTCTTTTTTGTGAAAAAAGAGTGGGGGGGGGCCTCCCTTCCTAAAATAATAATAATTCTTTATCAAAGAACCTCAGAGGAAGAGGGAAAAATTATACCTTATTTATGTTACATTGACTTTTTTATTATTATTGTATTAACTCTTTAACATGCTATTGTGTGTGGTTAGGTACAAAACATACTTTTTTTGAGAAGGTGTGAGAGTTGGAAGGTGAACAGCCTGAGCCAACCATTTTATAAATCCCTCTGTACAACATTGGCCTCTTTAGTGACACTGCCAGTCTGCTGTAGGTCTTACGCAAGACTTGCTCTTTGAAGCAGCTTGGCTGCAGACAATCCTGTTGTTTTGGCCCAAACAGGAACTGAGGTCAGGTCTGGCACTATTAGGCCCCACTTACGTAATGAGAGGGAGCCTTTTGGCAAAGCTCTTCATGCATCTCCTGGACCAAATCTCATAAAACACACCTATATAAACCAAGCAGTGCACTCACAAAGACTGCTATGGTTATTTAAGTGAATGCAGCTTCTTTTGAAGGTTTTTGTTTCCCTTTCTGACAATATTTAATCACTTTGTCTGATTCATGTTTTTCCATTTTTTTTCTTTTCAGGGTGATACTATACTGATTAATAATGAAGAAAAAACATTAAAAGAATGAAATTCTTTAAAGGAAAACCTTATTAAATAGTTAAATAATTTTGTACAAAAAAAATAATACTTTAACAAAATTGCTTCACTCCTTATCACTATTTGAAAACTTGTCAAATCAGAGTCAACTAATGAAGCAACTTATACACAGAAACATAAAAAATGAAATGATGTGTGAGAGTGTTTTTTTTTAACCATAAATTTAAGTTAATTATACTAAAGCAGAGAGTGAGCTATATCTAGGGAGATAAATATGGCTTAGGCCTGTCAGCAAACCAATTGGCAACACCCTAACAACTGCATAGCAACATAGCAACCATACTCAGCACCCTAACAACCACTCTCAGTGTCTTCCTATGTATGAAGCTTCTCTAAATGACTGTTAAATGAATACCTGAATATTAACTTGAAGCTAGGGAAAGTTACCTGTCTGGCTTACAACGTCAGATTTCCTCCTTGGGTCTCTCTATGTCAGCGTGCACATTAACTGTTGGCTAATCAGTAGCTCTCAAAGAGCACCCTCAGCTCACCTGGGGGCTTCCAATCCTATTAGCCTAACTGTCCTGATAGCACGCATCGGGAGACTGTGGCGTTTGATCACCGGCGCTTAGCCGAGAGAGTTGTTTTCTGACTGATGAGCGCAGAGGAAAGAGAGGGCTTTAAAACTACAGACTTGGCAACCTGATCTCCTTAACTCTCGTCAGAAAGAGGGAGAGTTCAGCACCCCACCTCTAGTTTTGACACCCCTGTACGGTTGGAGGTCTTTAAAGTGCTGATAGTGGCTGAGAGGCATGACGCTGCACATTACTCTTTAGCTGTGTTTGTTAAGTGTGTGTGTGGAGTGTGAGGCTGAGAGCTGTTTGTGTGCCATATCACCTGCTTCATCCCATGTGTGAATAATTTGGTCATCTGGGTCATTCCTGATATGCAGAACATATGCCTTGATATATTCAATACATTATTATACACATTTTATAAAAATGAAAATCAAATTAGTTTTCAAATCAATTACCTTGAAAAAAAAAAAAAAAAAAACAAGTACAGAGAAATAAGAATAGTGTTTTGTACTAACAAGGGTTTATTTAGTGTTGTAGACTTACACACCAGTTATGGTTTCTCAAAATTACTATTTTTGACAACTAAATGATTAAATGAAATATAAAATGTGTGTATTTCAAACAAGAGATTTATTTAAGTTAACTAATGTAACATTTCCTGGAACTTGGAATTTCTTAGTTATATTTACTTGAACAGCAATCTAATTTACTTGCTAAAACCATGCAAACCCAAAGAAAAGAAAAAGTACACGTTACTCCAGTAACTTAAGTGCTTCAAAAATCCATTATATATTAATGAAAACAGTGTTCCATTCATCACACACACAATTGCACATAAATTTAAGGTAGTGACAGTTCAAATTTAAAGGTAGTGTATTTTTATGTTTTCCAATGCAGTTTTAACTTGTATTACAAACATTTTGGAACAAAGCAAAAACAATCTGATGTAAGGTATGCTTATTGTAAAAAGTGGAGGTAGCAGTAGGATGAGTTTAAGTATGGCACTGGGTTGGTCGCACAAGTTGCCAATGGTTATATATAATTTAAGTAAAAGAAAAGTCACTTTAGTTTTTTGTTTTGTTTTTTCGGTCTCAAGTCAAGCATCACACTTTGAATGAACCTTTTTATTTATTTATTTATTTACGGTATCAGGGTAATACAAATGTAGCAGTAATCCAAATTTCTTCCGCTGTGGTTTTGTTGCACATTAGCAACATATAAGTGCAGTGCTGCCTCTCGCTGATGTATTAATGTCATTGGTTCCTTTGTGGCTACTTGAATATTTTAAGTAAGCTTCATTAAAATCAAAAAAATCAATCAAACACATTTATAATAAATAATTTATAAAAATAAAAAGCAAATCCATTGGATTTTACAGTGTCAAAAAAAAACATAAAACCTAACAGTGCTAAAACCCAATAGGCTAACCAACTAAAACACACCTTTTATTTAAACTTTGCTATAGCCAATTTAACTTTAAAATAATCAAGCTAATAGAGTTATAATATATAATTTATAAAGTTTAAGTGCCTGCTTGATCAGACCATTTTTTTAAAGTTTGCTATAGCCAATTATATAAATACTTTAACATTGTTACCCATAAAAATAAATATGCTAGTGTTGTAATTTGAAGGGATTCACCCAAAAATGAAAATCATGACTTAGTTACCAACAGGTCATCCTAGGTGTATATGACTTTCTTCTTTCAGATGAATACAATCTGATTCATATTAAAAAATATACTGGCTCTTCCAAGCTTTATAATGGCAACAAATGGGGGGGGTTTGAGATTTTAAACACCAATAAAGTGCATCCATCCATTATAAAAGTACTCCACACAACTCTTGGGGGTTAAAAAAGGCCTTGTGAAGCAAAGTGATGTGTTTGTGTAAGAAAAATTTTCATAGTGGATTTATGTTGTTGGATTTTTATGTGAGGACAAAAGGGGAGGAAGCGTTATCATGGATTATGGACTTGTATTTTGGCCAGAGGCAACAGTTTGAATTTAAAACAGCTTAATGATGGATTTGACATGCAGCTTTTCACTTCACAATATTAACTAATGGACTGGAGTCTTGTGGATTACTTGTGGATAATTGTGATGTTTTTATAAGCTGTTTGGACTCTCACTCTGATGGCACCCATTCACTGCAGAGGATCCTTTGGTTTTCAAGTGATGTAATGCTAAATTTCTCCAAATCTGTTGAAGAAACTCAGATGAAGAAACAAACTAATCTACATTTTAAATGGCCTGGGGATGAGTACTTTTTCATCAAATTTTCATTTTTGGGTGAATAATAAGGCACTGCATAACAGGAGTGAGACATTTTTTTTTTTTTGAGGTATTATATTTGTTGTATCTTTAAGTGTATGTGTGGTGTATTTAGAAGGGGTTTGCATTCTACACCTTTTGCATTCTGCCTTTATGTCAAGCTCTCCTTCATTTCTCTCTCTCTCTCTCTCTCTCTCTCTCTCTCTCTTTCTCTCTCCCTGTTTTGTCAGCCTGGGGAGTTGTAGTCAGGGTGGTCAGTAATGTTTTGTGCAGCCATTATTCTATTGGTAAGCACCAGAATCTTCCATCCTGCTTGCTGGCTCAGAGACCCATGTGTTTCCAAATGCCTCTGGATGGAAAATCGAAGCACCGCTTCTCTGTTTATCAAGGAGCAGTTCCGTCACCTTGCCTGGCCAAAACTCGCTACAAATTGGTGACAGCACCAACGCACATTTACACATCTACGGAGCTGACTGAAAGCAGTTTGGGCTGTGTTCATTTTTATTACTTATGTCAGGTGAGAGGTGGCTATAATGCACACACACACAGGCACACTCGCTCTGAAAGCCTTGTTGTGTGGCCCAACCAAAATCCTCGAGCACTGTCAAAACCACACAACACTGCTTGGTTATCTGATTTCCCTTTGGAAACAGGTAGAATAAGAGAAATCCAAGTTTGATGAAGAGACAGCAAGATTAAGAACAGTTGGCTTGGTCACAAACTGCAACTTCTCAGCTATGAATTTGAATTTTGATTAATGCATCCCTGATAACAGTATTCATTTTTTTTTTTTTTTTTCAAAAAAAGAAAGAAAAAGAAAAAGAAGTTTACTTTGTGTTATAATAGATGTAGTGTCTAAGTATCTATAATATTTGCTTATTGTGTTTTGACTAATTCACAAGTGCATACACTACCATTCAACTTTTTTAATACTGTTACCAAGGATGCATTAAATTGACCAAAAGGGGCAGTAAATGCTTTAATATACAGCATTAATGCTCTAATTGTCAATCTTGTATTCATCAAAGGATCCTAAAAATGTATCAGCATATTAGCACCAAATTAGTATATTAGAGTGATTTATGAAGGATTATGTGACACTGAAGTCTGGAGTAATGATGCTGCAAATTCAGCTTTGCCATCACAGGAATACATTACATTTTAAAATATTATAAAAAAAGAAAACATTTGTTTTAAACTGTAATAATATTTCACGACATTACAGTTTTTACTGTATTCTTCATTAAATAAATGTAATATTGGAGAGCATTAGAGATTTCTTTCAAAATCTTGATGACCTCAAAATGGAAGTGATATGTAAATGAAATTTTGTTAGTTTCTAAAGAAGTATAGAGAGTGAGAGACTGCTTTTGAAAATAACAAAATTAAATTTTCATACTTCCTTTTTGTACCAATGTATAGTATTATGTTCTCTGGGACTCCAAATGCGAAGTTGATCAAAAGAGAGCAAAAAGGTTAAAGGAGCATGCAGACATTGAAATGACAGTAGTGGGCACACACACACACACACACACAACTATTAACAGGCTACTTTATGGAAAAATACTTTGATAAGCATCATAGCATCTATAACTTTGTGTTTGTAGATATTTTTTAATAAATAAACAATTTACCCTCATAAAACAGAGCACTATTGGGCTGATTATCTTCAGCCTTATTTTGATATGCTTTTGTGGTCAAGATTGTTTTATTTCAAACAAAATACCAGTACTTCTTTCAAAACATGTTTGAATGATATCTGAACTCTCATTATTCCAAATACTTCACCATTTGTGTTATGGCCAAGGGATGTGAGGTATTTTTTATGTCTGTAGCCTTGCTAAACTCCCACAATGCGAGTAAATTACAGTGGTTATATAATGGGCCTGTGTTCCATGCATCCCTTTGTGGTGTATATGTAGCTTCTGTTCACTCAATTCTCCTGGCCTTGTTGTTTCCTTTGTAATTTAGCATCTTGCTCAGACAGCTTGCACAAAGAGGACAGAGGTTAAACAACAGCATGCTGAACTCTTCACCGCTGTGACTCACCTCAGAATGATGGCATGTAATAGAGCATTGATCTGAAGGAAACCAGGTCAATTTTGTGAAGATCAATGCAGGGCTGGGTGCTGAATGACAGAGTTGAAGGCGACTGTGGTAGTTTTGAGGTAAATTTGATACAAGCATATAAAAAGGTGTGGATTATTTTTAACCATAATATCCTGTCACCTACTGAATCTTATGAGTTGTGTGAACTAAAACAAGTTACAGAACTGATTCCAAAACTCATCTTTAGCCTAATTTTGAATCAAAATGTTCAGATTCGAAGTATCCAAAAAGCATGCATATCTATAAGTATGGCACTCCTTCATTAATTTATCATTACAGGGCATAAATACACTGTTTTTTTTTTAAAGTCTAAATTAAGAGTAGAGCTGTTAAGAAAAAATAAAAAATAAAAACTTCTGCAAAACACTGACATCAGGTGTTTTGCAGTTTGTGCCTCTAAGTAACTGTTGCACATTTTAAAAATAAATAAATAAATACAAAAACAGAATACATATACACGACATCACACGACAGCTGCCACAATCCTACAGTGTGACTCTCAGAGGTCACAGTGCATGACAGAAGATTCATTTAAAATTCCTTTAGAGTGATCGATTGTGTCCCGCAAAGATTTTCTTCACTCACATATTTGTAAATAGACCCTTTGTAAATACTGCCTTTTTTGCAGTTCGTCAGATGGCTGCACTGTGCACAGTTGCATTAAAAATTGATCTGTGCCAGTGGCGGGATAGGAAAGGCTTAGCACATTGCCAAATGACTGATTAAAAAGGAAGAGCTTTAATCTTTGCTTAAAAGTGTCGACCAGC
Organism: Cyprinus carpio; assembly: GCF_018340385.1. Lineage (NCBI taxonomy): Eukaryota > Metazoa > Chordata > Actinopteri > Cypriniformes > Cyprinidae > Cyprinus > Cyprinus carpio. The sequence goes on from NC_056576.1 coordinate 26,741,539, forward strand.
TTGGCATGCCCTCCGCCCTGTGCACTACCTCGAGCTGGAGGAGAGCAAAAGGGGGGGGGGGGGGGGGATACTATATATTGCTTCATAAAGCAGGTCATGTGTGGGGTGAAGATTGTATTAAACCCTTTGTTCTGAAAGAATTATGGAGAATTATTGTAATTGGGCTCACCACAAAATTCACTCACCAACTACCCTCATTTCATTCTAAATCTGTCTGACTTTCTTTCTTATGAATAACTCAAGATAAGATATTTTGAAGAATGTTTCAACAGTGTCAGCAACGTATGTAAATTGGGTCAAAAGTAACATTAGATCCCACTGATTGTAGATGGATGGATGGATTGAATTATGTCTCACAATTCTGACTTTTTGCAAGTGAGACATAAACTTGCAACTCTTTAAAAAAAAAAAGAAGTCAGAATTGTGAGACAAAAAGTCACAATTATCTTTCCTATTTTTATTCCGTGGCAAGGAAAAGAATTGTGAATTGTGAGATTTAAACTCAGAGAAAAGAAAAGTCAGAACTGCAAAATATAAACTATAGAGAAACAAAGTCTGAATTGTAAAATAAAAGTTTCATTTACTTTTCGTTATTCATTCATTACGTCAGACAGTCATTCCATGGCAAAAAATATCTTCCATAGCTAATTAAAAGCTGCCATAGATTTGGAACAATGTGAGGGTGAGTAAATAATGACCAGATTTTAATTTTTAGGTGACCTTTGAAAGTGAAGTGTGAGATTTTTTTGCCCTTTGTTCTTGTGTATTGAAATGAAGAGACAACTACAATCCATAGCAGACTGATTTCCTCTGTGGTGATTTAAAAGCATTATTAGTACATACAGTGGGTATAGAAAAGAATCACTCCCCTTTAAAATAATCACATTTTGTTGCTTTGCAGCCTGAAATGATGTGTGTGGTGACGTTTTGGTTTTATCTAGTTGTATTTACTCAGTGCAACTTATAACATCCAAGTAAAATATATAACACCAACATGTCAGAAAAAAAAATAAATAAATAAATAAATAAATAAATAAAAAACAGATTCACTGAGCTGGAAAAGGGATCACCCCATTGTGTCAGTATTTTGTTGAACCACCTTTTGCCTTTTGTGTTAGCGGTTTAAGCTGGAGATAGCATGGGAGAAAAAACATGGGAGTTTTTTTGGGCCTAACGTAGATGTTCTAGTACACAGAGATCTGTAACGTCTGTAATTTATCTTATTACAATTACATCAAGCTCTGCGATCTTGAAATGCGGATATCGCGCACGCCATATAACCAACAGGAAATGGTTATCCAAATAACAAAGAAGTGTACAACACTCGCGTTACAGTGTTTGTATTCACACACATACTTGATGCTGTCTTCCTTTACATTAGCGCAAGTAACTGCATAACGTTAGCTGCATAGCTAATGTTATAGCCACATTCTACGTGTAACAAGCTAGGTAACCATAAACAGTAAAGCAACACACTTATATATCATTAGTTGACTTACTTTTCCGAGGTGTGTAACGTTAGTTGAGCCAAAGAGAGTTGGTACTGATCCAGACTTTAGTTTCAGACGTTCAGCAAGCCCAGCTCTGTACTGACCCAAGTTGAGGAAACAGTCGTCTGTGAAATATTTGCCGCAGACATGCAAAACTTTCAGAATTTGTGTTGGCGCATTTCCAGAGAAAATGAAATGAATCCACTGGTTCTTCTGGGGCTTGGATGAAGGAACTAAAAAAAAGGCTGCGGTGTTCATTTCTACATCCAATTATTGAGCAATTATTTTGCTTCGCTCGCTCAAAAGCCATGGTATCTCTCGTCTCGTGAAAAAACTAAAATCGTGCGAGCGCGTTCCTACTTCCTTAGCTCATTTTCTCATGGGCGGGAAATATTCTCTGGGCGGGCAAAGCAGAGAAAGGGGAGGTAACATTTCTCCTTATAACGTCATAAGGAGGAGATTCAAGATCAGCCCGGTTGAGCTTCCATTTTCTCAAAGGCAGAGAAAGATAGCGAAATCTCGATTTACACCGATTAAAATTTCTAGAAACTTGGGGACCATATACAGGCTAGGGGAACTCATATTAATGTTAAAAAACCTCAGAAAGTGAAAATTTCATGTCATGGGACCTTTAATTACAGCCTTTAGTCTGTTGGGATAGTCTCTACTAACTTTTCACATCTAGACTTTGCAATATTTGCCCACTCTTCTTTGCAGAACTGCTCAAGTTCAGTTCAATTTGATGGTGAATGTTTGTGGACTGCAGTCTTCAAGTGATTCCACAGATTTTCAGTGGGGTTTAAGTCTGGGATCTGACTAGGCCATGCAAGGACACTCACCTTTTTTTCCTTAAAACACTGTGTGGTCAGTTTTGCTGTGTGCTTAGGGTTATAGTCATGTTGAAAGGTAAACCTTCTTCCCATTGACAATCTTCTGGCAGATGACTGCAAATTTTCCTCAAGAATTTGAGAGTATTTTGCCCCATCCGTTTTTCTTTCTATCCTAACAAGTGCTCCAGTCCCTGCTGCAAAGAAACAGCCTCAGAACAGGATATTACCACCTCCATGCTATTCCTTTTACTGTAGGAATGCTGTTATTTGGATGATGAGTTGTATTGGATTTCCACCAGACATATCATTTGGTGTTGAGGCCAAATAATGTGCATGTGGTCTCTCTTGAAGAGTGGCTTTTTTCTTACAACCCTCCCATACAAGCCACATTTGTGGAGAATTTGTAATGTTGTTGTCACATGCACACAATGACCACTCTTTGTCATAAATTCCTGCAACTGCTTCAGAGTTGCTGTAGGCCTCTTGGTCTCTGACCAGTTTCTTCCTGGATCTTTCATCCAGTTTAGAGTGACGTCCTGATCCAGGGAGGGTCTGTGTTTTACCAAATACCTTTCACTTCTTAATAATAGACTTCACTGTGCTTCTAGGCATTGATAAAGACTTTGAAATTTTTTTTGTATCCATCTCCTGACTTGTGCCTTTCCACAACTTTATCTTGGAGATCTTTTGACAGTGACTTGCCATCCATAGTTGATTGTTTGCTTCAGCTGCACTACCAAGTACTGAACACAGCTGAACGTCAAATGGCTTTCTGTACCTTTAGAAGGTGATTATCTGATTTAGGGGCCGTTTACACAACAATGTTTGCAGCCAAAAATGAGAAACTTTTTATGAGTTTTGCCTGTTCGTTTACACAACAACAGCATTTTGGGGACTGAAAACGCATATTTTTGAAAACGGGTTTCAAAGTGAAAGTTTTTGAAAACGGCACAGTTATCGTTTCTGTGTTAACACCCAATACGGGAATCTTTGGAAACGGTGACATCATGCGCGTGCGTATTATGTGTTGATATTGATGTTGTATTGATGTTATAAGTTGCATTGAGTAAATACAGCTGGATTAAACAAAAACTGTGTCCATTGTAATTTCAGGCTGCAAAGCGACAAAATGTGATTATTTAAAAGGGGGGTGATTATTTTCTATTCCCACTGTATATAGTAACAGTAATATTGTTTAATAAACAAATTTGTAATCACAATACTAAATGATGAGAAGTGTTTCAAGAAGTGAAATAAAAGAAGAGAGAAAGAAGTGAGATGAAAAAAAGACATAGACAGACGTGCTCTTCAGTGTTTGTAGAAGCCAAGCCTTATAGATGGGGTGTGTGTGCCTGTATGTGTTTTCACTGGCATTGCAGAGAGGAGCAAGGGGAATAAAGAATCTGATTCCACAGAAACTGGAGCTCGCTTCAAAGAAGACAGCAACTATCCCCCACTGATAGAGCTCAAGCAAAAGAAAACAGCAACCAAGTATGTAACGCAGATAAACACACATACACACATTGACACAAGAGCATACGCTCATGCTTAAGACTCAAGCACTCAAACACAAGTTATCTTTCCCTTCAGTCCTGCACAACATGAGTCCCCCTCTCATTAATCACATCCCCAGCTTCTGCACCCATTATTTATCCCTACTTAACTTCATTCTTCTTTTCTCAGTGTCAATCGGCATTTATTATCATTAATGCTGTTGTTTTATTCTTGATCTATGGATATCAGAAGTAACAATACTTCAATAAATAAAAATGATGCAACCATGGCAATCTTTCTACAGCATCAGAAATATTGAGTACAAGAACAGAACTCATCGGTTGTCCAACTTGTATATCTATTTGTGCAGTAATGTGACTATAAACATTAACACTTATTGCTTCAAAACGTTTGTCTGGTGAGGTATTAATGTAAACAGAGTTGGTTTGTTATATAAAAAAGGGTATTATTTTTTATATATTATTGTTAATGTGGTAACAATTTAGTATAGAGACCAATTCTCACTATTAACTAGTTGCTTATTAGCATGCCTATTATGAACATATTGGCTATTTATTAGTACTCATAAAGTACATATTCTGCATAAACTTAACAACTACCTTACTAACTATTAATAAGCAGCAAATTAGGAGTTTATTGAGGCAAAAGTTGTAGTTAAGGGTTTGTTAATATCAAGAATTGGACCTTAAAATAAAGTGTGACCGTTAAGGTTAATCAAACAATAATACTTACAAAAGAAAAAAAAGAAAACATCTCACTGCTGTTCATTTATTTCTTTATTTCTGGCTGTTTGCTTGATAATTAAAACTTTAGGCGATTTGAAACAATGTTCATCCTATAAAAAAAAAAACAATTTTAAAGTATATTAATTAAATATTTGTTTTTCCCCTGTATACAAAATTGATTTCAAAAATGATGAAATTTCACTAGTATTGGTACTGACCACTGAAAGTTGGGTATCCTGACTGGTCTCGATCTGATCTTTTTGTACAAGTGAGACCTGAACATCATGATGTCCTGGAAATGCTGTCCTGAGTCTCACACTCTCTGTGTCTCTGTCTTTCTATCTCACTTTCTTCATTGGCCTTCCACCATTCTGCAAGAATTGTGAGCTAAACCAATCAGTTAGAAGATGATGGGCCAAAGCATATAGAACCATTCACCACTATATAAATATGAAGTTTAGAAATGAATCACAAAGAGAAGCTGATAAAAATGGGCCATAGTCAGCCTGTCTGCTCCACTTTCACCCGAATGAGTGCTTCATTAGCCAGTCTCTTTCCACTGTGAGAGTGCAGCGCAAGATTGAGGGAGAGAGAGAGAGAGAGAGAGAGAGAGAGAGAGAGAGAGAGAGAGAACATGCTAAATTATTTATGGGCAAAATCCTACTTAATTGGTATCAAGTTTTTAAATGGGGTCAATTGTTGTTGTGCAGCATCACACAGGCTGTTCTTTTACCCAGAGCAGAGGCATCGCATCAAATGTAGATCGCACATCAGTTGCGTTTAAATCCTTTGATGGACACAACTGGCTGTGCCAAGTCAGGACAAAAAAGTGGGGGTAGGGGGTTAATGAACAGAAAACAAGTGAAGTACATAACTTTCATGGTTCCTTAGCTTTTTGTACAAAAAATTGTAGTAGTCTTATCACCGAAGGCCTTGTTAGCCACCTAGCTTGTGCTAATACAATGCACTTCATTGAAGTCTATTATTAGTGCAGAGTAAGTGATGTGATGGGCAAAGGGAAATCCTGCAATGGTAATGTGTGTTATATAACTTTGAAATGTGGGCAAAGTACTTTGAGAGACTTTATTTACCATATTTTAGCGCTGTGCTGCTCTGTGTTTCCCCATCTGTGCTTGTCTTGCTTTATATTGTGTTGTCTAAATGTATTGTTTCATTTGTTCATTCCATGTGTATTTATGTCTTTGAATGTCTAGCACTATGTGTTTTTCTAATCTTTGAGCTTTCCCAGAGGGAATTGCTATTGCTCAGATTTTGCTCTTTCAAGTTGCTCATGAAACTTAATGGGCCTCATTTATCAATCTAACGTAGAAACGAACGTAGATCCGTGTGCACAAATCAACTTACCAAAGATTTCACGTGTGATTCATGAAACATTCATATGCCGCCAATCTCATCGAACGAATGATCTCACGTTTATAAATGTGGCGGCTGAAAACAATCATCTTTTGAATATCACACCCCTAAAAACACTCTGGTTTAGAAGCCTCGCCCCTAGAGTATACGACATGGAGAAACTAACCCCAGCTAAAAAGAGGAAGTAATCTCATGAAAGAGAAATTGATCTTACTCCAAAAACACCCATTAACCTTGTAACTGCAAACAATTAGGCTACATTAATTTATGTAATTTTTATGTAGGCCTATATTAAAATACTGGTAAATAAAAACAGCCTATTTAGTTCCCCTCACTCTACAACATTATTTTAAATTTAACGGTATTCAGAACAGAACAAGAATGAAAAATAAGTAGTTATAAAATTATATATTAAACTATAAAATAAAACACAAATTAGGCTATAGTGGGATTCATTATAAACAGCATACAAATGTCAATCAAAACTGAATCATCATTGGGCTCACAAGCCTGTCTCATACCAAGAATCCATTTTTGCCACATTTGTAACATTTGTTTGCATAACTATTATTCATTATGTAGCCTAAACATGGCTTTGTACTTCACTCATGTTCTAATATCAGTTTAAAATCTTTCACATGCAAAAAATAAAATAATACAATCTTTGTTTGGGCGCTGCACACTGATTTTACAGTGGACCTTTTAAAATAAACATTAAAACCATTCATTTTAGTTTAATGAATATTATTAATATGATGAATGGTTAAAATGTCAGACAGTTTTTTTGTGTGTGTGTGTGTGTGAGAGAGAGGCGCCTGTGCGATCAGATGGATTTAATATAAATACAAAGAAAAGAAATAAATTGCATTAAGAGTGTTACTAAAACGAGCATAGCCTATACTTGTTGCACAGTTTTTTTTTTTCCTTTTGTTAATCTGTTACTTATATTATAGCCTATTATATATTTTTTTTTTCTGTGATCCTATTTATTTTATTCCTTTTATAGACTTAATTTCTGTTTTTCTCCTTTCACAGAAGCACTGCAGGTGCATGATTGCAAGCAGTATAGTTCATTCCTGAGGTAAAAAATAGGGAAACATTAAAGAGATTTTGTTTGTAACTTTTCTTTCCAATGGGTTTTCCTGAGCCATTGCCTACATAGCTGTCTCTCATTCTGCGTGACTACTATGCATCCAAACTACAGTAGACAAACCTTGTCTTGTGGAGCACTGGAGACAGCCTAATGCTTAAACCACACACTCTTTCCTCTTTCCCATCCTCAAACAGGTTGGCTAGACCAGTCTTCACTCACCCACACCATTGTCAGGCTTTGGTCTGGTCCACTGCAGTGTCTGCAGTCGGTCCAGGACAACCTCCAGCGCATGGATGCTTCATTTGATGGCTTGAAGAGAAACCCATCCCTCAGAGAGGAGTTTTCACATGGTACATCAGAGGAGAAGAGCCGGGTGCTGTCTGCGAGGGAGAAGTACGGAAATGGCTTCTCATCAATCACCTTCCGAGAGAGGCATTGCAGGAGAGGAGGTGTCGGGGGAACCGAGGGAAGAAGAGAGCTGTCTACTTTGGCTGCAGAATGCAGACCCAGACTCAAACTACATGTCTCCTGTGAGTATACGGTATGCAGATGTAGAGGTAGATGTGCTTCTGTGCCTTCCAGAGGAGACAGTTGATGGAAATGGACAGGTGGGCAATGGAAGAGGAAAAGCACATGTTATGTGTTGTTGTGTCTGTCTGTTGGGAGATACTTATGGTTAAGTTCTTGTGTGTTTCCATCTTCAAACCATATTTCTCATTACAATATTCCAGAACAGTCAAGTCAAGGTACTCCTGAGTCATAAAAGCCCTCTGTCCCAGCCTGTACATGGCAAATCCTCTCTAACTGTCCACAACAACCTCCATCTTGGCTCAGTTTCCAAGACTCTCAAGCAAACTAGCCTAAAGCTGTGTGAAACAGGCAGTGTATTCCTCTGGCTCAGACTAAAGAGATGTGTCCACGTCAGCTGGTCCAATTCTGTCTTGCAGACGTCAAAAAAAAAAGCATCCCCCAGCGAGCTGCTCTGCCAGGACCACCACATATAACCGGGGGTAATATAGAGCTTTGAAAGAAGGGAGCTTAAAAACGCTCATACAAGTTAAAAAGACACAATTTTAAGAATTTGTGATATTTTAGGTGTTGCTACAAGAGTTTTTGACCATCCCCTAGCTTTATTCCGTGGAACAGTGGCTTTCAAATATCCATCAGAGCAGTCTGGGCTTGTACTGTGCTGCACAGTGGATGCACACAGTTGCTGCTCCGAGATGTTTCATGGTGAGAAATCTCCACATTTGAAAAATCATTTCAGGGTCTGTGCTGAGAAATGGATGTGACATATAGTCTACTGTAAATGGATTTGCACAACAATACAGATATAAAAACAGCTCCTTGTTGTCTTTTCATGTTTTAATTTGGATTGATTTATACAGTTTGTACCATCCAAAACACTAGTAATTTGGAAGGGGGGACTCGTCCAAGTTCTCTCTTTCAAAAACATTAATAGAACAGTGTCAAAAAAGTGTCAGACTGGTTGTGGTTGAATCAGACTCACTAAGATCACTATAATGGCATTAAATGGAAACTAAACCGCTTCTGAACAACCATCTGTATGGGTTTGATTTCCTTTCGAACACACAAACTGGCAAAATGTATACAAATTCAAGTGCACTGCAAGTTGCGTTGGGTAAAAATGTCTGTCAAATGCATAAATTATAAATGACGGTATGATGACAGAATAATAAAAAAGGCCAACAATTGATATTCTGTGAGTGGTAGTCAACGAATGCTAATGTCATACAGTGTTGTAGCTTAACTGGTAGAGCATGAAGTTGGAGCACACAAACCAATGAAAATGTTCCTTTAATGTTACTTTTAAGTGTCTGATCAATTAATAAAATCTTATTTAAAAAAAAAAAAAAGCCAAAACCTTATCGACATGTTTTTATTACTGTTTTAAGTTATAAAATCTCTCTTTTGGAGATGTTTTGACTTTCCGTGAGGTCACATATTTGTCCTGATAAGGTTCCAGTCACTCATGCAATGGATGGCAGTTCTCAGCTCCTCACTATCTCACTACCATACACTCCACTCCACTCCGCCTAAGTTCATTGATTCCAGTGCAGGGGTCGATCAACCTACCTGTGCTCTCTGTTTCTCCCTCTCCCTTGCACTATATCAATACTCTCATCTTCTTTCCTATCGATCACTTCTCCATCCTCTTTCTCACCATCGTGAAGTGGCCTCACCATAATGTTAATTTTGTGACAGATTTACAATAAATCTGAGGTTATTATTTAACTGTTCAGTCTTTGGTGCTTTCTGTGATTTACTGTTGAAGTGGGAAGGAAGAGTTATTGTCGACACAGATGTCCCACGTGGAACTAGAAGGTAAGCCTGGTCGTAACTCACCATCCAAATATCTAGTTAGTCAATCACTTGTTCTGTAATCACAAATGCTGCCAGATATTACATGAATGATGAGTGGCAATAAAAGATCTTGCGTTTTTCTGTACCAGGTCTTAAGTGTTATTGGCTGTGGCCACTTTGTCCCAGGAGAGCTAGAATGTGAAACACAATCCCCTGATGTAAACTGCCTCATTGCTTCTGACGCTCCTGCTGCTGCAATGTGTTAGTATGGTGGTTGTACTTATGTACACATTTGTGTGGAGTGTGAATATAGTAGAAAGTCTGTAGTGACATCATTGTGACAAAAAAGACTATGAACTGTTTACATTCATCCATCGATTCTCTAACCCGCTTATCCTCTGTTGGGTTACAGGGATGTTGGACCCTTTCTCAGCGTCTCAGGCTGCAGGCAGAGAATCACCCTGGACAGATGGCAACATTATATATTATTATTAAATGTTTAGTTCCAGTCCTTAAATTTGAGTGGAGCAGCATTTCAAAAGTGATGATAGACAGTCCCTATCTGTCATTAATCATTCCCTAGCCAGGTCATTAAAAATCCAGAATGGATTCAAATTTTTATCTTAAAGCTCTACAAATGCAATGTGCAGGTTCATTGAATGTGCATTGATGGCCATTCACATGAATGAAAGTGCTGTCCAAAAAAACATTTTAATTTTTTTTTATTTATTTTTTTGGCTCTGTTTTCAGCCGGTTCACAACCAGGAGATCAAGCATGACAGCTTTATTTATACAGGAGGCCAGAATAATTACACAAGGGTGGGGTGACACTATTGATCGTGTTATTGATAAAATTATATTTTAATGCAAAGCTCTTTTCCTTAAACACACAAACAAACAGCCAGGTGGGAAGTCTTCAAAGAGTAGCTGATCCCAATAAGAGACAAGATATCACACATGCTTATACAGAAAATTCACACGAATCATTCATCTGTATTTCAAACTGTATGCTAATATGACATGCTGCCAACAGACAGGAAAAAATCCTTCCAAAGAACTAGGGATGAACAGTGCTTTATAATATATCGGAGGACAGTAGTGATGATGATTCTGTCTGGTCTGATGATGATTTGTACTCTTACTACTGGCAGAATGCAGGGACCTTACAGAAAATGACGTTATTTAAATGTCCCATATGACATAATATGACAAGAGGAAATAGCATTAATAACAGTCACCCAGAGGAGTGTGTGAAAAGGGAAAAAGTGTACTTAGACTTAAATTACATCCGCCCTATGCCCTATTTCATATGTCAGTCATCAAACCAATATTTTGGTTTGTTGTATTAACTTTCTTGCTTGAATTTTCCCACAGCGCTTCATATTTTTTCATTCTTTCACCACAAAGTTGGTTGCTAAATTCCAAATGCAACATATAGTAAAAATTAAACAAATTGTGTGTGTGATATTGAGAGGCATAAGCTGAAGGTTATTGATGCGTTTGGTTTTCTACATTTGATCCACACCTACAAAAACATTAAACTTACATAAAAAGGAAAGGTCAAATTTATTACTATATGAGAGAACAAAAATAGTCCTTACGACTCGTTAAAATGAGCAGCACTAGACCGTGTTTCCGTTTTGGCAAAGAGTTCAAAGCACATCTCTCGTTCATTTTTTCCATTTCAGCCAGACCCTGAGCCACTGGGGTGCAGTTTCACAAAGATCTTACCACTGAGTGGTTTTCAGATTTAAGGGCCAAAGACACACAAATGTTCTTGGCACAAACGTCCCTTTTTCAGCTCTGAATATGAGTCTGTTCTGACAGCAGATCAAATGTACCTTTTGGACACATTAAGGAATCCCAAAAGTTCAGTTTAATAAAGATTAATTATTTTAAACCGAATTAAACCAGACCAAGTATGCAATAACTTTATCTAGTTATGGGGGCAGGTAGTAATGATGAGACATGCAGTCGCTTCTGAATCAGATGCCAAGTAAAATACAGTTTTCTTTTTATATAGCCAATTGAATGAGCAGAGTCTGCTTTAGGAGGCAATTCATCCTTTTAACTATGCCGTCTGCTTACACAGTACTGCTGTTACAATGGATTACACAGAGAATTAAATAAGTGATTACTTTTAAATATGTTGTGATATGGTATACTGTTTATTCAGAATGATGTAATTGCTTAGGCTAATAAATATTGTTTTAGGAATCTTGGAAATTGGACTTCATACCCACACACTCACACACAGACACAAAGATAAAACAACTGTTTTTCGACAGCACAATTGTCTCTACCCAGACAAAAGCTGTTATTTCATCTGAGCAAGGGAACGGCGATTCCCTCTGACAGCGTGATGGATATAAGTAAGCTGCGTATTTACAGAAGCTGATTGCATTTGAAAAAGAAAGAGTTTTCCACCCATCCTTCCTCTTATCTCCGGTCATAAATCACCCCTGCTGGCCTGCATAAATGGGGCTCTTCATAAACTTGGCACAAGCAATTCCATTTCAACCTTTACATGTGGCACTGGTCATACACTCTAAATGCAGACTGTGACCCTCATGACCTTGGCCATTCATATTTAATAGTCATTAAGAGCCAGTGACAATCTAGACAACAAAAAACAGCATCTACTGCATGATGGCTAACATTATCTTTAATGTGTTTTCCATAAGGCATGTTTATAGGTAGGTATATGCATAAAGATGAACAGTTTGGCGTGTGCACTGCTGCCCGCATCGTTCCATTTCATCTAATGCTTCATAATCAGTCTTATGGCTATGGTAACCTTTGACTTGGGTCCCCACTGTAAAGGCTTTGCTCTTTGCCCCTAGTCCATTAGCCCTTGCTGAAGTATACCTTTATAATTGCCACAGCGACCATCAAATGAACATATGAAAGCATGGTGGGGATGGGTAGAGGAGTCTGGCTGCCAACCTTTTGGCCTCTGGGTCAACATGTGCGCCAGATGTATTTGTTGAGATACTTCATTCTGCCTCTAGCTTTTTACTGTATGGTTCAGCATGTCAAGATTATTGATGGACCTCCGACAAATATTTTATAGTTTGTGTTCGACCTTTGACGTTGGTGGGGCAAAATGACAGCAGACTATGTGTCACCACTGCAAACTACATCAGAATTAATGGATGCAAAGGTTGAATGAACCTGGTTTACATTTTTAATGTTTCTATGATCAGCGATCTGTGCTTTTTTGTGTATTTTAATTACTGAATTAATAGATGTTTGCAACCATTGTAACCATTTGCTGACCCTTGTTAGAGGCCTTCTTAGTTGTTTTTGCTATTTTTTTTTTTTTTGTTAGCAAAGGACCCTTGTAGTGTTATGGATCCTGAATACAGTTTTCCTCCAACAAGACCCCTTTAACAGTGACTCAGTGGCAACATCAAAGGCTTCACAAACCCCCAAGTTACTGCACTTTACAGATATACATAACAAACCATAACAAATGGATTGTGCCATGACTTGCTTGTTTAGTTCTAGACGGCTCAAAGCTGTTGCTGCATTTCCGTTCCATTTGTTCTTTTTGTTTATCTTCCGTATGAAATTTTGTTGCGTGTGTCAAGAGTAGTCCAACACTTTGTCCACATTATATGTTGTAGCTTGAGAGTAACTTACCGTACTTCGCTCTGGCTATCTCAGCATACCAGGCGGGCACAAAAAGAGAAAAAGAACAACAAAAACCCCTCAGCTAGCCACCCTCCCCTTTAACACCATTAGCCTCTTCATAACACAGACAGGCTTAAGCTGAAGCACTGTGATTAAGATAAACCCAACCACAGCTGGACAATTACCTGACAACTAACCTTTTCTGGAGCCACTTAAGGATGTAAGGACCCCTGAGAACTGTTGTTTTTCTGATAGGAAAACAGCTCTTGACAGCAAGGAGCCTGGGAAGAGGCTAGGAATGAGCTAGTATCATAGCTGAGATTACTTAATTCCACCCACAGCATCAGTGTTGGAGGAATTTGTTTTTGGACAGAGGGAAAGGGCATTAGGATTGATTTGGTCTGAGGTATAAAAAAAAGAAGAAGTGTGTTGAGTGTTTGCACTGCAGTGCCTTCAGTGGAAGGACAGTAAATAATTCTGAGAGGAGAACCTGAATGAGTATGTGTTGTGGCAAAAGTGCAAATGAAATGGGATGAATGTATTCATAGCAAAAAAAAGCTTTTTTTCTCTTTTAACACTAGACACAATCAAATTGTGTATGCACAATAAATACATGCATACATACACACACACATACATACATACATATCAAATTAAAATATATTTAGTTCGTTTTTTAATGTTTGCATAAATTACATGAAGGGAGTTCTTTATTTATCTAGTCTTGACTTGACTTGACTTGACTTTACTTACCAGTTTGACACCTTGCATACACTTTGCATTTGACTGTGTCTAGTTATAAAAGAATAACAAAGTTATACAGTTATAGTCTGTAATAGTAAACGAAGTAATGCATTTGAAAAATTTCAAACCTAGGTGGGGTGATGTAATATGAGTAACTTGTTGGTAAGATGAATTAAGCCACTCATGTATGAGTGACCCTTACCTGAATTGACCATTCAAGATGTAATTCCCTACTGTTAAATATTGCAGTCAGACAGAACATTTCTAAACTGAAGATTTGGAACCACCACTTGACTAAAGATGTCCATCAGCTCTGACTGTATGCTTTTTTTGTACGTTTGTGCATGTTATGTGTTCCAGGCCCTTTAGAGACCACATAGAGGGTCCTGGCCAGAGCTCCACACACTCTCTCATCCTCTGCCCAGGCCTGCAACATCACAACAACAGGCCCCAGGCTAGCAAACACAGTCAGCGGCGAGTGTTTATAGGCTACATTTGTTAGGGTTCTCACTGTGGTGCTTAAATATAATATCCATATATTCAACTAATGCACAGAAACTGTTGCTTGGTAGGATGGTGTTGTAAACATCGAGGAGGGCACTCGCTCCTGTGATTGGCCAAGGCATCACATAACCTGCACAGCCAGACAGTCGGTCATTACCAATCCATTCTGAGCTGTGAATGGGGGATGTAAGTATTCAAGACTTATGGCTTTGTTCAAGTGGAGCGTAAGCTTTCTCCTGGGGTTAATGCCCGCTGTGAATGTGGCTGTCAGAGTCGAGCTTCTCCCTGGTTTACACTCATGAGGCAAAGTCAGGGGTTATTTGCTGCTATTTTTACAAGAAACGGGTTGATTTGTCTTAGGCCATTACCGTCTATTATGGCCGGGAGTCTCCGGGAAGGAGGTGGGAAGCAGCAAACGCTGGCATTCTGCCTAAAGAGAAATCAATGAAACAAATTAATCCTTCGCAGGCCACACTGACACAGTAATCCATCATTCAGGGGTGCTTTTACACACCGAATCAGGGAGCCAGGGCTGAGGGAGAGAGCCCCAAGGGATTGCTTGCTTACATACACACAGGCACGCACATACACACAAGGCAAGACATGAACAGTCTGGTGGCACCCGCCACACAGCTGCAATCCTGCAGCCCGACATCTAACGGGAAAGAGATGAAAGACGCAGCATTTATAATGGTCATTGCATGGGATGTGTTCCAAGGTCACACCATAGTCAACTGTCTGTGCTGTTTACTGTTTCTTGATTATAGCCGACACCACCTAAAAGCTAGTAAAGAAGTAACTGACAGACATTGTACATGAAGGAGAACTAAAACGTTGAGAAAGAATACGACAGAGGGAGAGTGTGCATGGGCTTTGAGATTTTTTTTCCACCCACCACATCATGTGATGTCACATTGTTCAGAAGGCCACACATTCACTCATTGTTCCAGTGATCAGGCAGTGTGATGCAGGAGTCCATTTCCTTGGCCTCTCCTCCAGTTTACTGAAGCAGGGCAAGTGTCATCACCAACAAAAATAAGGGAAATGATAGGGGGGGCGCACAATTCTAACAACATATAAAGATTAATGCTATATATAAACTACCAGTTCCAAATCTTTAAAGCAACTCAGATTTTTTTTTTTTTTTTTTTTTTTTTTTTTTGATGTGATGTGCAAATGTGGAATAGTGGAGTAACAAACCAATAAAAGAACATCTTCATTGCACATGATAGGGTCACGTGATCTGCTCTGGGAAACAACTCTGTCCTTTGAGAGCTGTACACAATAATACTCCAGATAAAGCATATGATTTCAGACAAAGGGAAACACAGGAAATGAGAAACAGTAGGAAAAAATGTTGATATGCACATACTCCAAAATAATTTATTTAGAGGCATTCAGATAAGTCAAAATTCAACACTGGTCAGATCATAAACATGTTACATTCCATACATTAAAAAAATACACAGAGGAATACATAATACATTGCATTATAGTATGGCATATCTGGATTTATCAATTGCTGTGCACCTGTGGTGGTGCTGCTACGTAGGAAAACCTCACAGAGTTGTGAATATAAGGCAGAACCAGCCCTTCCAAGTAATGGGGGGATGCCACTTACCTTTACGCTTTTTTTGATAGATGACTCGCAATATGGGGATATTTCAGTACAAGCGGAATAGGGTCAAAAACATTAAATATATAACCAATTAATATATTTTGTGATTCCATGTTATTGTTATTGTTATTATTAGAAAGGAAAATTTACAACTGCTCTTGGAGCTGAAAACATACAATTGTAAAATCATATTGTTTCACCAAAACTCTGTTTGTGATCCGCAAAGAATGTTCTGTCGCAAACTTTTAAAACAGAAAACACATGGTTTAAAATCAAATAAATCCAGCAAATCAGGAACATATGTTGACTGGTGAGTAGTTTATTTCATCAGTCAATTGATAATAGCTCAATAAACACATTGGCAGATAGGGTTCACCGCATATGTTGTAAGTGATAACCCTGTCCATGTAATACCAGATGAAATCTGACACTTTCATGGCTGTTTACAACACTGTGTTATTGGACATAGAATGGTATAATAAAGAAAAAGATCAAGCGTTTTATTGCATTCATGTGTCGTAATAAACAAATGGATCTCACATATACTGTATGTAAAAAGAGTCTGGATGTTTAGGAGCATTACAATATGATGACTAGATTGATTTATAAGGGTTGTTTTGTTCACTGTCCCACATTGCGGTGATGCGGAGAGACACAGAGGAGATTATTTGTTGAATAAAGTCTTTTTTTTTTCTTCGAATTCAAAAAGTATTCTCATTCCTTCATAAACTTACGGCTGAACCATTGATGGCAGATGGACTATTCTGACAATGCTTTTCATACTTTTCTGGACCTTGACAGTGGAATTTACTTGGCAGCCTATGAGTGAGTCACAAGCCTGACGGTTTTCATCTAAAATATCTTAAATTGTGTTCCAAAGACGAATTAAGCTTTTACGGGTTTGGAACGACATGGGGGTAAGTGATTAATGACAAAATTTCCATTTTGGGTGGAGTATCCCTTAAAAAATAATGCTGTTGGGGATGTTTTGGTTACATAGCTTATATAACCAAATTATAATTAATGATCTATACTAGTTTCCTTTTCATACAATGAATAATTAAGAAAAACAAAAAAAAATGTGTAAGTTTGCATTATTCCTCATTCTCTCTCTGTCATCATTCTTTTAACTCTATCTTTCTGTTCTGTTTTGCAGTCCTTCCTTTCCCTCATGTCTTTTGCTAATATGATGTGGCTAATTTTGTGCTCAGAGGTCAGGGAGTTTACTGCTGACTGGAATTTAAGATCTGCAGGATGTTCAATTCACTGAAGGAAAACATACACAGCTTTCCATGCAGGAAGTCCCTCACTAACTGCTGTCCTAACCATGGGGTGGAGAGAGTGCCACAGCTGTCTGTAATCGGTCCTCTTTCACGTTTGAAAACATGCTGTTTCACTGATTTTTAAATAAGAGCTCTGGTAACCTGCCTATATTTATCAAAAGCTGATGTTTAAGGAGGTGAAGAGGAATGTGTGTTTAAGAATGATGGCTGCATTCTTTTCCTTTGCAGACAGATAGAACTGATAGAGGGACACTCTGTGTACAGTACAAGAGAGTGAGGTGTAAACAGAGATGCAGGTGCTGTTTGTACATTCTATGGGTGTAGGTGTGCTTATCAATAAGCATAATCAAACCATTTGCTTGTGTTTCTCCACCTA
This sequence comes from Cyprinus carpio, assembly GCF_018340385.1. NCBI lineage: Eukaryota > Metazoa > Chordata > Actinopteri > Cypriniformes > Cyprinidae > Cyprinus > Cyprinus carpio. Next base: position 26,759,052 of record NC_056576.1, read on the forward strand.
AAGCCTGCGGACATCTCATAGCTACCTGTCTTCGAGAATCTGAAAAAGAAAGAGAAAAAGAGTATGCTTATTGAGAGTACGCAATTGTCTCATTAAGTTGAAAGTTCACAGAGCATTTTCTTTAAAGTGAAGCAAAGAGAGGCAGTCAGGCATTCTGAGGTTATGTGTCTATTGCCTTCATGAAGTGATTGCAATGAAATGAAGACACACAGACAAGGAGTGAATTCCTCAGTGCCACTACAACTAGGCTATCTATCACTAAGCTCCCTGACAAAGAAATATTCTGATGAAGAGTGAAAAAGCAGTGATAAAAGAGAGACTATGGAAAATACAGGGATACATTATTATTTGGTGACAAAACTGCTGTATCTTTCGTATTTTATTGCCTTTGACAAGGAAGTGGACATGATATTAACGGTGTTTCTTTGTAAAAAACAAGATGATAGAAATGATAAGGAAACTTTTTGCTTAGTAACAAGAAAAACAGCATGCAGCCAAATCATAAGTGCTGCTTTTGTTCAGATTCCTGATTCAGGTTTAGTTGTTTAAATCCATAGCAGAAGGTCTGTCATAATGTTGAACACATGACTGGGGGCTACTGGGAGTGAGACTAAACAGATACAAGTATGATATGCATTGTTTACGTAGATACACTACACCACACCCTAAACAATTAGTTCTGTAGTTCATTCATTGTTATGATTATTGAATCAAACATAATACATCTTTAGCAAATCTAGAGTCTGATGAGTGAAGGGAGAAAATGCAAGTGACTTCTGATGCTACATTACATTATGCAGATGATGTGATAAGGAAGCTATTATTGATATACTGGTATGTTCACACTCTGAATCTGAGCACAGCTGATCCAAACCTGTCAAAGGATATATCATAGTGTATAGGAGACAATTTCAGTCATAACTCCTGACAGATCATTGAGGTACCTGGATGTTCTCTGTTCCTTAAATTATACAAATGTATATATCGGCAGATGTAAAACTGTAAAAGCAGTTAATAATGTTTATAAAAATAATAGTGAAATGGTGCACAAGATAATGTTGCACAGTATGTCAGTCCTGTTAGTTGTGATAGTTGGGGGGATGGGGGGAGTCATCATCAATTTAGCTAAAGCCTCAAACTAACTGCGGTAACACTTTACAATATGGTTCCATTAGTTAATGCTAGTTAATGTAATAACTAGCATGAACAAACAATGAACAATATATTTATAACAGTGTTTATTAATCTTTGTAAATGTTAGTTAATGAAAATACAGTTGATCATTGTAAGTTCATGTTAATTAACAAGCACAACTTTTGATTTTAAATGCATTTGTAAATATTGAAATTAACATTAACTAAGATAAATGTTGTAGAATAATTGTTCATGCTTAGTTTGTGTTAACTAAAGTAGCTAACTAATGTTAACTAATGAACCTTATTGTAAAGTGTTACCCAATCTGCTAGTAGGCCTAATGTAAATGGGACTATAAATATAAATAGCCCTAATGTGACTAACTTCCCAGCAAAGTGAAAACTCACAACCCAATTTCAGTTACCTTATGACTCAACATTTTTCCATAGAACTGTTGCTTTAACTTTTTTTTTAAACCATTTTTACTTTACAAGGCAAAGCAGAGGGGAAGCTATTTTCTGTGGTACTGTAAAATGTTGATACTTGAAGCTGTATGTTTGGAGAGGAGGGAGATTAGATTTTTGTAATTTAAAGTTCATTTAGAGAGTGTGTTAATCTCAATTTATAAAAACTATATAACAATACATGGTATGAGTTCTTAGTAAACATGAGTGGGTTATATGTTCCTTCTATATATCTCTTCTCACACATTCTGTCACTTCTATGACTTCACCTCAGATATTTGTATGTGCTTCTGACTGTGTGTTTGGTTTATATATTATGATTATAGTATTATTAATACCATTTGTCCGTACATAAAACTGTTTTATAAATTTATCAACATTTATAGTGATATTTATGTTGGTAAAAGTCAGACATTAGGTCTCTTTATCTGTACTCCTCTTGCTCGTGTACATCATCACCCTTTTTAAAGCAATTAATCTCTTATCTTTCAGCGTGTGTGTGCCTAAAACAAACAAAATTCCAATTAAATTCCTGCTGCGGGTTGGTTTAAACAGACCATAATGAATATGCTATGTGACTCTCAACCACACACAACAAAAGCTCTTTCCTCAAATACAGTGGCTTATCTTTGCTCTTCTTTCCTAAGAATTCATCCGCTCGTGTTAACTGTGCTTTTTTACGGCTTATATGGCTTTGCTCTTGCTCAGACATTCGTAAAACCTTAACATAACGCGAAGGCAACAGGTTTAAGCAGATAAAAGTAGTGTGAAGTTTCTGTGCAATCTCTGTAGGATTATGAATGATATGGGGATGTGGGATACTTCGGATACTTATTGATATGGGGATGTGCTGAATTAACGGTTCAGAGGGGGTGCTAAAAAACTAAATAAATTGAGTGAATGCAACGAACGCCTAAGCTTCAGCTTCATCTAAACAGCATGCAAATTCAGCCACCTAAACCTACCCAACACTGGGATCTAGACAAATCGTACAAAATTGTACGAGTGAGGTCGCACAATTCGTACTAATTAGCCACCTCGTAAAATATGTAAGAATTGATCGTGAAATAGCGTTGGTTGCATCATATCATGTATCGATGACAATCAGAGATATTGTCAAAAGCATCAAAAATAGGCAATATTAAAAGGATTTAGCATTTCCAATTAATGTTGGCCTGTTACATTATTCTTATTATTAGGCCTATTATTATTAGCCTATTAGGTTACTTTTATTATTAAATTATATCAAATTATTGCCCCGCAATAATTTCATAGCGCATCACCGCATGAAATTCTCTGATGATAATAGGTTATTATCTTAGGCCTACTCCTCATTGAATTTTTTTTTTTTTTAGTTTTTTATTTTATTCTATTTTATTTTATTTTTTTACAGGTCTAATAATTTATATAATTAATTATATGCCTATAATTAAAATTATTAACAAAACATTCATCAATAAAAATTAAAATAAACTTTATACAGTGCACCGATTTTCAAAAACAAACATGTTTCTTCTCATGTTTTTCACTATATGGGCCACAAGAGAAATATTAAGGGAATAATTTAAGACAGTTGTATACCATTATCAGCATATGTTAAAGTAGTTTCGTCTCTCGTTGTGTCAGAGAATGTGCGCCGTTAATGCAGTGTTAGAAAGCTCCGTCAGTTTTTTTTACTTTCACTTTCTCTATAGTGAATTGACTGACGTTCACCGCCTAAGTGGGGGAGCTGAGGGCGCAAAAAAAAAAAAAAAAAATATTTTTATTTTTTTACAGATCGGGCTCAGGTCGGACTCGGCTCATTTAGCCAGCAAAAGTAATTACCATGAATGTGTCGGGGAAAATAGTAAGGAGATATTGAATTAATAATTAGTAAAATTAGTGTTTTCTGAGTTCATGTGTAAAGATGAAGATGACGATCCTGACCAGCCATCTCCTCATTGGACGCGCCTTTAGAGAGAATGCATATTTACCGATTTTATAAAATCCGCAAAAAGAGTTTTTGTTTTTGATTTGAATTATTTAATTTTAAAGTATTAATTTACAGCTTTCTATAGATATATTTAGCAAGTCTTTGAGGCAAGTATTTGCTGAGTTTCGGTCCATCATTGTGAAGCGCTCCTGGCCGAAATTGCAGAAAGCGCATCATGTAGGCCTATGTATCCTTTATTTTATAAAAGCACAATGTTTTGTTGATATTGTGTGTGCACACAAATAAAAATAGACCCTTTACAGTTACGAGTGATGTATACTCTTACCTTTATGAGCAAAAATGACGGCGCCGGCGCCTCCACGTCTTGTAAGGCGTGCTTTAGCTCTCCCCACAAACGATTAGATATGAGCACAATTATAGGCTATAGGTTTAAAATTTAAACTAACATTGTGATATGCTTGAACTGTCTTATATCTATAGATTTTATTCAAGGCAAGTTGGGATGATTTGAGAAAGCTAAACTGGTCAAAAATATGATCAGCTCACTGTCTGCCGCTGGCCGTACTTGGTCATTACTTAAAAAAAAAAACACTTACATTTATCGAACAAATAAATGCTCCAAACGTTTTTCTAAATTAGCTTAATAAAAAAAAAAACGAAATGAAATAATCACTTTGACGTTACTGAACTGAACTACTTTAGCTAAAACAGTAGGCTATAAGCTGTTTTGGGAGAAGGTGGGGGGTGGGCTGTAATTCTGATGATGATAATTGCTACTATTTGCAATAAGTAATTAGCAGAATATCCTGCTATTTTAACATAGTATAAATAGAATCTAGCTATTTGCACTTCTGTCACGCTTACAGCATCCCCAACCTAAAACATCTTCCCGCGCTCCTGGGCCTAACTCTTGCGCACAGTTTTGCGCGTTGCTTGCTTGTGTTGCTTGCCCTCCCCCATAATATCAATTGTTTATAGGTCATATATTAGGCACTTTTTTTTTTTTTTTTAGGTTTTAATGTTTATTTTTCAATGTTAATGAAAGTGACACCATAAAAACATCAGGAACATCATTAAGAAATCATGTGCCGGGGCTGAGCAAGTTTCTGATGGGGCTATAGCCCCGTCAAGCCCCGCACTAGGGCCGCCTCTACGATTGTGCTAACTTGTGAATGATGTTAATGAAAACGTTTTTAAGATTAATTCATTTATTTGCTTATAAAAATATTTTAGGAGCACATGTTGTCTTCTGACATCTAGTCATTAGAAGCTTTTTTTATAAGCAGGCCTGTAGCTTCTCTCTCTCCCCATTAGTTATGTTTATCAAAGTAGGCCTATAGTGTGTAGTCTGCATGTAAATCTATCACGTGACATGCGGACACCATTGAGTAAGCTGCTATAGCATTCAGTGATTTTTACAACCACCTTCTTTTTCTCGGGATGTAATGTATACAATGACTTTTTAAATATGAAAACACATTAATATTGTTTATTAAATGCCCTCTTGATTCTGATTAACTTAAAAAAAAAAGAGAATATCCTACGAAAAAAAAGCTCTCCTTACGGACGCTGTTACTTTCTACTTAGATAAGATGCATTAGAGAAAACGTGTCTTAGAGATTTAGTAGTCTACTACTTACGTGCACCTGACGTTCTACTTCTGCTTCCTTTCCTTATGCTTCGGGAAACCCAGCCCTTGTGAATATATTTGTCTCTTCTTTTTTTTTTCCTCATATGTTTGCTCAAACAAATTAATACAGAGACACATCGACACCTAGTTTAACGGTCGTTACAAATATTTGTTTTAAATAAATGATTTTAAGACGTTAATGAATAGTCTGTGTTGTTAAATCACTGCCTTTCCTATAGGCCTATGTCTGATTTGTTAGAAAATGGATCTTGCTAATTTAGGATTTGCTGACAACATACGTTACGTGTGCTTAAGTGTCATTGTTGTGGTTTTCATGCCGTCAGAAGCGTAAGGTAGCCTAATTATTGTGGGTCTGGCTTGTTTTAACTGCTAACGGTTTTATGATCTTGGTTTCTGAGACCATCCAAGGCAATTAGCACATAAGCTCTAAATAGATGATGGTTTGTGAGCAATAAAGCCATTACCTCCAGCATAAATTGACAGTTACTCTAACTAAACTCCTACCACAAGCTAACTAGAAAGAAAATTCCCCCCATTGTGGACAATTACAGTCACCGCTATTTTATAATTAATTCGCAGTTTGACAATGCATTTAGTTTTGTGGGCATTCAAAAATCTATAAGCTGTTAAAATAACAATATTTTTCTGTAGATGTGTATATCAATATAATCTAGGCTACATTTTCTACCTGTTTTTCTTGATCCCCAGTGACAGCCACCTTAATCAGGCAATCAACAGAGCCCCACGCTGGCAGTTAGATGATTCGCCCGTTTCTGTGCATTTGAAATAAAGACAAGTTAAAGAAACTCTATAATGATATATTATTAGATAAATAGATAATCTATTTTTCTTTTAAAGGTTGGTCATATGATGCAAAATGTAAAGTGACTAGACATAATGTTTCTTATGACGCCTATAGGCAAAATTCTGAAAAATCTTCAAACTCATAAAAACTCAAATGTGCCAAAAGCATGATGGGAGCGTTTAGGCCTTTATTATAATAAACACAACTTGGGGGAGGGGGGGACGTTTGAGTGATTTTGTGCAAAACATTAATGAGTAGGGCTACGTCTTATTAAAAACCCATGCAGTAATATTAAGTGGCGTAGTTTAAGATATTTTCCGCTTTTTTTCCCCACTACCCTTTCCATTAAGAGCGATTAGATGATGTCCATTGAAAGTTGCTGATCCAAAGAGAAAATGGCAGTGGATAAAAGACGATTTCAAGTGACCTTCTCGTCCCTTTCACACCAATCTGAGCCCCCAAATAGTTAGGGATCAAATTGAACAAAAGCCCCCTCCTCTTCCCTTTCAACTCACTACTACTCAAAGTGACAAAACCCACCATCGCATTAGAGAGGCGCACAATGTGTTTAAAATTGTGAGATTATTAGAGACACCAAGATATACCTATAACCAAGAACAAAATCTATGTCTTAACATGAAATTTGTTTTCTTCAGTACAACAGTAATAATGAATATGCTTAAAACTACACCATAAGCAAAGCGCTCCAAACTGTTTATCAAATTTAATGTCTCCGCAATTTTTAATTAAAAAGTGTGGTGTTTATTGCAAGGTAGTGATCATCTACTTTACTGACAGTTTTGATATATTGCTTGTTGATTACTCAGTATTTTTACAAGTATATTTTTGTCTTATTTGCTATTTATACCATATATTTAAACATATGTAAACATACAACAATTGCATAATATAGCTTACGTGATGATTATTTTAAAATTGAAATTAAATTAATTAAATTGGAATTTTAAAATGTGCTCATTGCAGGCCTGGTAAGCAACACAGACAATTCAGGCATGTCTTTAATCTAAATTATCCAGTCATTGTATACTAGCAGTTTAGCTTTATTGTGCTAAACCCTTTATTGTGTTTAATGAAAACTGCGTTTACTTTTGTACCTGTAAAAAAAAAAAATTTAAATAGCCTATAGCTAAACAGAAATGATACATTTTATAAATATTTTGTTTTCATTGGTACTTTAGTTAAATGTGGCTCCAGAGGTGTCTGATAAAAGGAGGAAAGGAAAATATTTCATCCCTGCTGTGTTCTTAGAGTTTATTCCGTCTAACCCGAGCGTATTTACATTCGTGCTCACTTGGTAGGAGGTCCGCCATTCGTGGGATTTTATTACTCGAGCAGCTCTTAGGGAGCATATTAGACTAAATGGTATATTTGTTTATTACTATTTTAAACGAGGTTGCACGGTCATTAATAAATATAACACCATATTACAAATTGCATGAGGTACTTTGAAACGATTAATTGTTATATTAATATTATTATTATTATTATTGTTGTGATTGTGATTTTATCACACATAATAACATTATATCATAAAGAGGCATCTCTTGAGTCATCATTAATTTAAAAAAAGTTTCATAGCTTGAGTATTATCCAATAAATTAGCTAATTTAATTTATTATATATATATATATATATATATATATATATATATATATATATATATATATATATATATATATATATATATATATATAATGCTAATTATCCCTCATAATGTCATCTGGAACATTGTAACTAACTTTTTTAACATTTTCTTGCACTTTATTTACTTTCTATCAATAAAACGTTCATTACAACTCATGAGAAACAATTGTTTTTTTGATGAGTAATTTACATTCCTTCTAGGATGAACTCACTACAAGGCCTAACACACACACACACTCAAACACACACAAAATATGATCCCCCCAAAAAATGAAATTTGGACTTATATAGTGAAATGTAGCCTAATCTATATCTTTTGATTGTGCTATGATTAACTTTATTAAGAGAAAAGAAGAGACTGACATATCGCAAAGCTTTTTAAAAAGTAGCTTACTTTTATGCATCTTTCAGCATATTTTTTGCTTCTTCTCAAAACTGTTTAAATGTTTCTGCAGTTCGCGTCAGCCCTACTTTATTCTGAACAGGTCTGTTGTATCGTCCTTTAAAACCGTTGACATTATCACTTCTTAGACAAACAGACTGCTATCGATCTTTCCATTACGAGATCATACAAGACGAATAACACAGGTGAAAAGGCGTTTCTTAAAGTCAAACGTTCAGTCATGTTCCGCATCACTACAACGTTAGAGTTTTTTTTTTTTTTTTTTTTTTAAGATTAAGTAGGCTAGTGGAAGTGATCGATAGAATTCTGTCCACCGATCTCCCGTGTTCTGTAATTCGTATTTCTTTCACCTGACAGTCTCACGTTCTTAATATGATAGGTTTTATACACGTTTGCGTTGCCTACATTGCGAGGTTTTTATAGCCTATGAATTTCAACTCATACTGGAATTGCAGAAAGTGATAAAAGTACTTGCCTTTCAAGTAAGGACCAAACTGAGAAACCGCCGATCCCAAGTAATACCCACCAGTCGCTGGGCGCACGCACTTTGAATGTCCAAGTGTCCACTTTACCATTTATTCAGAGCTGTTTTCATGCATGCCTTGTGTTCCCATTCGTTGTCCCTCTCCCTCTCTCCCCTCTCGCTCTCTTCCCTATCTGTGGAGTAAAACCTTGATGGTACACTTAGAGAAGTTTCTCTTTGTTCGTTTTAATCTTATTCGTTTCACCTTTGCAAAGAACAGAGGACAGCAGCGTGCGTTTCAGCGGATTGGTGTGAGCAGAGACGGAAGAAGCTCCGCGGTCGAGTTGAAAACAGGCAACCTATTAGTAGCCTAAATAGAGGGTTTCGTGAACGGTCGGATGTTGGTGTTTTGCTTCCTCTTAACTTCTTTTACACACTTTTGGTCTTCTGATGCAGAGTTGATATATGAGAACGTTCTAGTGAAAAAGTTTGTCAGATGATAAAAGCTACTATGAGGTTTATTTAATACCTAAAAGCATTTTTTAATGGCCTTTTCCCGGTTATATCAACTGGAAAGAGGCCAAAATAGTTTCTCGCAAAATCAAATATTTCTAAATAACAGACATTGTTAAATAAAACCAGACTTATTGTTAAACAAACTGAACAAATCGTGATCAAAGACGTTTAAATTTTATGTCTTACAAATACATCAATAAAATAAAAATCAGAAAACATTCATCCCACAGCGCAATTTATCTCTGAGCCACATTTGGAAACATGTTTAAAATGACAATAAATTACTCATTTTTATGTCGCTGTAATTGTCTACTGTACGCTAGATGGCAGCCCGATCCAGACATTATAAGCCTGTACAGCGCAGCCTTCGGCATTCATGCACAAAAGCCGGTTTCCCTGCGCATAATACCAAAAAAAAAATACTTCACTCGTTAATAAATATGTTAAAACATACATTAAACGATAGATTTTCATACTTTACACTATCATAATAGTCTGATTCCTCTTTTGTGCCCTGGCTGGCTGTTTGATCTGTTTCCTATCACTGATAAAGCATACTGATATATTTCCAGTCAAACTAGTGATAGTCATCGCGCGTCACAATACTTTTTTTATTTAATCGTTTTACTGAGAACTGGGTGTATTAGCCTATAGTGACGTGAATATATGGTTTATGCGTTGAGACGCAATTTCGAGCCGGTATTGTTCTGTCAGATAACATAAAATGTTAATGGGTCCTTCACAGTTCAAATCTGGACATTGTATTGTTTTTATTATTATTTTTATTATTATTAAGACTACAGCTTCGAATAAAACACTTTCAACTTTGTGTAGCTCGCACCAGTCCTTCCGCCTCACGCGCATATGTTTATATTTCACGTGCGCGTAGTTCGCCCATTGCTTTCATCCCGTTTTTCGCCGCTTCTTTCTGGGGTTTCTTCCTCTTTTTGTGACAATAGACGGTCCATTCTAATCGGGTTTCAAAGTAAATAGCAGCGCAGGGGCGAGCGCAATGTAAATTGTGCTTGTCAGAGCCCTCAGTCGTAGGTAGCGAGAAGCGAGGACTCTAACCAATGGAGTGAAGGAGGCTTGGCTAACCTTAGCCTCCCATTTTCTCTCTCCCCCTCGATGCAGGGTTCTGACCAGTCAGTCGCCTTTGATTATCAGTTGCCAGCAGCCCCTCTCTTGGCTCCTTGACACGAGCACCATATAAGGCGCAGCGATCTCCATAGAAACGTGTCAGTTTCAATAGTAGAGTCAAAGTTCACTATATACAGACATTCGCGCAGATCTCCGTTTCGGAAACATTGCTCCGCTGGTACTCCCGTTAAAACGCATTCTTTTTTGGGTCTCTGCCTCTTACATATTCCATTAGGTGTTTTTTTTTTCTTTTCTTTTTTTTTCCTTCTTTTTAGCCTTGCTCTGTTCTTACTGGAGAGGTGAAACTACATAGGCACTCGGGCGACGGTTTTTTTTTTCTTTTTCTTTTTTCTTTTGCTGGACCAGATGAGCTTTATTCATGAACATAGATAGAGAAATCCGTTCTTCAGTGTTTCCTCCTCTCCAGCCGCGAATACGGAGAGAGGAGCAAGGAAGAAAAAAGAGGGGAATTTATTTTGCACAGCACTTTGGATCTTCGGTCCACCAGACAGCTATTATTTTTGCTTCAACGTGAAGATTTTTATTACGGTATTTTTTAGGAAAACCGATTTTTTTATTATTACGTCTGGGATCGCTTTCTCTCTACACGACTGGGTTCCCGAATGGCTGACTGCAATTTACCTTGGAACTGGCCTCCCGACAATTGCATATCCTGATCGGGTGCCTTTCTATCGACTCTGGTATTTTGAATGTATTGATCATTTTCTGCTTCTACCTTTTTTCCTATGAGATTGAGTGCTCCGATCTGAATTCGCGCTGCCGTTCTCTTAAGACTTCCCGTTTCCCAGCTCCGATATCCGAGCGACCAGTTCGCTTGAAAGCACTTTTCGGGCCCGAGATATGGCAATGGTAGTTAGCGTCTGGCGAGATCCGCAGGAAGACGTGGCCGGAGGACCTCCGAGCGGCCCCAATCCAGCAGCTCAGCCGGCGAGGGAGCAACAGCAGGCGGCGTCAGCGGCACCACACACTCCGCAGACCCCCAGTCAGCCAGGACCCCCGTCCACACCAGGGACGGCTGGCGAAAAGGGCAGCCAGAATTCTGGACAGAGTCAGCAGCATATAGAATGTGTTGTTTGCGGGGACAAATCGAGCGGCAAGCACTATGGTCAATTCACCTGCGAAGGATGCAAAAGTTTCTTCAAGAGGAGTGTCCGAAGGAACTTAACATATACATGTCGTGCCAACAGGAACTGTCCTATTGACCAGCACCATCGTAATCAGTGCCAATATTGTCGGCTGAAGAAGTGTTTAAAAGTGGGCATGCGGCGGGAAGGTGAATATTTTTCTGAACACAACACCCTAGTGCTATACACAGGTTTATTGTTCAGACATATGTTAGATAAAGCTCGCACTATAGCTACACATACAACGATAATAACAATAAATGTGCTTTGATTGCTTGCTAAAGAGTGTCAGAGGGCGCGTACAAGGATCAGCACGCATCTAATAAAATTAATTTTGTTTGCTTAGATAGGCAAGCATCATAGGCGCCCATTTCAACTCAGCCAATTACATGAGATATTAAAAAAAGAAAGATAAAAAAGAGATGAGGTGTGTGTGTGTGTGTGTGTGTGTGTGTGTGTGTGCGCGCGCGCGCGCGCGCGTCCGTGCGTGCTGGAAGAAGGAAAAGACTGCCGAAAAGCCTACTACACTCACTAACCCCATGTTGTATACCTAAAGGAAATAATGGACTATAGTTTTGTCTCTGAAAGTAGGATGTGTAGATCTGTTTTTACGCCGTATCCTAGAGTAAACGTTTAGAGGCCTGTCTGTCCCCTCTCAGCCTAAGAGATGTATGCGAACAATGGCCTTTGCAACTTACAGTCTACTGTTAATAACTGACTAGAACAAAACTGCTATTTGTACACCGTATATTGTTTTAAAATAATAATTAGTTCAACGTAAGACTGTGCATATATATATATATATATATATATATATATATATATATATATATATATATATATATATATATATATAACATTTTTGTCTGAGTTACTATCCTAATCGTTAAATTAGAACTTTATACTTATTAATAGTGCACAAATCTATGCATATGTATATTACAGGCATTTTATGGCAAAATAGTATCCTTCTAGAGTGTAGCATTTTTAATAAGAAAGAAGCTTGTGGCTTGAAGTAGTTCTACTGAATAGTCGAGACTTAAGCCCGGTCCTCGTCCACTATAATGTTTACTACATGCACATCAAACAAAAAATATTAAAAATATGAATCGTATTATGTACTTGTGTAAGTGTGTGTGTGTGTGTGTGTGTGTGTGAAGACAAAAGAAAAAAAGAGAGATAAAAAGACCGAGAGAGAGAGCTAAAGAGTGTTTGTATGTCTTCATACTAGCTGTTGAAGTCCATAAACAAAAGTAAATATTAACACCCAATAACCGATGAGGTTGTAGGGCTTTGAGAACCACGTGAAATGATTTTTCTTCTAAACGTAATGCCGTTAACAGTTTGTTATTTTGTTGTATTGTCGTAGATGTTAAACAGCAGTTTAGAGTACTCATGCACTCGAAGTAAAGCTTCCACATCAATTATGTTTCTCAGTTCTGGATGTACATTTCCTCTCCCTTTCTTTCTTTTTGTCAGCGGTTCAGCGAGGAAGAATGCCTCCAACCCAACCGAACCCGGGCCAGTACGCGCTAACGAACGGGGATCCTCTGAACGGTCATTGCTATCTCTCCGGATACATCTCGTTACTACTTCGGGCCGAGCCTTATCCTACGTCTCGCTATGGCAGTCAGTGTATGCAGCCCAATAATATTATGGGGATCGAGAACATCTGTGAGCTTGCAGCTCGCCTGCTCTTCAGTGCTGTGGAATGGGCGAGGAACATCCCTTTCTTTCCCGACCTGCAGATCACCGACCAGGTGTCCTTGCTCAGACTGACATGGAGCGAATTATTTGTGCTAAACGCGGCTCAATGCTCCATGCCCCTACATGTGGCCCCACTGCTCGCTGCCGCCGGCCTGCACGCATCGCCTATGTCGGCGGACCGCGTCGTGGCCTTCATGGATCACATTCGTATCTTCCAGGAGCAGGTCGAGAAGCTCAAAGCACTGCACGTCGATTCTGCAGAATACAGCTGCATTAAGGCAATAGTGCTCTTCACATCAGGTGAGTGTGTGAGACGAGGCCTACTCACAGACATAAGGGGGCAATGCATACGGGATAAGCTTCGGCATTGACACTGTAGCTCACTAGTGGGTCTCGAGCTGACTTTGTATTGTAAAATCTCTTTAGTACACAAGTTATGAAGTGGTAATTCAAATGTGATCCATTAAAAGCATTCACAAATCTTTAATATTTAATGTAATGCAAAATGTCACATTATTGTGGTCAACACAGATTACATTTAAAGTATATTTTGCAATATTTGTGAAGGTTGACACATATACATAAAATTCAAAATATCAGCTTAAATATGCATTTCACCATATTTAGGCAAATATTTGTACAATCAAGTGCAGATCTTGTTCAGAATATCTTTCCTAAATCTGCTCAACCACTTTGGTTCACAATTGTACAAGAGGCCACGGTGTGCATACACAAATATACATCTGGGGGCCCCTCTGTTGAGAAAAGGCCTTTATTATTAATCATTTATTTTAAGCTCGGGCGATATTTTTAAATTATATTTTATATGCAGATATATCCATTAGACTGGTGTCTGTAGACAATGCGCAGATATATCCATTATACTGGTGTCTGTCTTTTTATTGATGGGTTAATTTGTCTAATAGCTACAAAATTAGCTAAGCTATAACAATTTTAACAAAACTTTGATCGACACCAAATTACCTTCATACCTCTATAGCATTGTAATTGATATTTATGATATAGTTGTATTTCTTTCGTCAACAGACGATTAAAAATATAATGCTGTTAATAAGGTTTAAGCGGACTGTTGTTTTTAATAGTAGCCTATTTCACTACTTACGTAATTTATGTGTTGATGATTTGATCGTAGGCTATTATTTAAATTAAGTTAATTATATTATTAATATTAACATTATTTATTTTAGCAGTTGGAATTATATTGGCTACCTACGTTTTGTAGGCTATATGTAATAAAAAGGAAAAAAAACGGCTCAGAAACAAGACAAGCATAGCTTACTGGTAATGTTGTGTAGTGTGTGTAGTGCATCCAATAAAGTTGTAGGTTTTTTTTTTTTTTTTTTTTTTTTTTTTTTGTCTTAAGGTGAAATAAGAAGAGGCGTTCGAGTTAAAGTAGGCCACGGTCGCTTGGACACTTTGCGTAGGCCTATTGCCTTAGTTTTTAGAAATATGCGTTACTGCTGAATGTGTATGGCATGCCAAATCTTAATCTAAATTGTAAAAAAAAAAAAAAAAAAAAAACCTTATTTACTGTTTTGACCATCTAATCTATCCCACGGAAATGAAAAGTCGTATTTGTTTCTCAATGACGTCAGTCTCACACGTTACCTTCCTTGCCATTCTTAACAATGAACTGCTTACAAAGAACACTGATATTTTGGGTCTGGACTGGGTAGCGAGTCAGAACAACTTAATAAAAGGATTTCCTAATACGTAAGACGTGAAAGCAGTATGTTTCAATAATAACTAGCCTAGAAATTTTGATTTGTTGTCAGGCCGAAGTTCTGCATAAAGTTTTGGACCTGGTCTATGAATCACGTGATGGATAAATAATGCGCCCCTTGGTTTTGTCTCTTCTTGGGTTCTTTCTGATTAAGTATAAATCGTTATGTAGGCTATCAAGAAAAACATTCTTAAACATACGAAATACATTACATTGGTTTGCTGAATTCTCTCGTTTAGGTTTTTTATTATTTTTTTTGTAATAGCAGTGCTTTCTGCACTTGCTGGCTGCAGCGGAAAGTGACCCATGAGGTCACATTACTGAAAGATTTTACCAAGGACTTAGCACAGTTCAGAAGTTCAGAAGGTTATTGTATTTGATCACAGTGTGTTCTAGTCCAGTGCAATTAAGATGAGTCTCCGAGGCATGCTGCACATCACGCCCTTACACTTTAAGACTTAAACCGATGAAAACGTTAACTCTTGTTTTGAATAGCCTATATGTTCAACACAGCCGCCATATTAGCATACTGACAGAATAAGTATTGGCCTGGCGATGGTGTTCACGAAGACGTTTGGCTGAACTGATGCTGGCAGTGGTTGAGCTAGTTTATTTGCTTACTGCACTGGCGTTCATGTGGTAGGCTATTTGTAAACATGTTTTTAAGTAATGTCATTAATTGATATACACTATTACAGTAAAACCGTTTCTTATAAAATACATGTCTTTCTCTGAAATTTAGGCGACTTTGTCCTTAAGCAAGTCTACGGTAATAAATGTGATTGCTTCCAGCGGCCTTGCCTCCTCATTCAGACTCACAGCAGAGGCAACTGCTGGTAACAGGGAATCGGGCGAGAAATTACTCGGTAGCATCTGGAGAGCAATTAGGTCATAATTTGGTTATTACCATGCCCAATTCTCTGTCAAATATGTAGCTGGATATTCTATATTTGACACAAGGCATGAGCGCCTTCTCCATAATCTTCAGTCGAGCTTACTACAGTATGCAGTATGTTTAGTCTGATTTGCGAGCGTGCATGCAGTATGTCCCCTTACAACGCAGGGAGTGCGTTCTGCTACTCTTGAGGGGTTGCACAGACGTATTGTTTATTTATATTACATGCAGCCTCATACGCTGCGTGATGCATGATGTTGGGATCGTGTTTGTTCATCTCACTTTGTCAATAACACGTAATGCTGATGCTGAATGATAACCTGGCCCTCTTTTCTGTGCTTGTCTACGCAGACGCTTGCGGCCTGTCAGATGCTGCACACATCGAGAGCCTGCAGGAGAAGTCTCAGTGCGCCCTGGAGGAGTACGTGAGGAGCCAGTACCCGAACCAGCCCAGTCGCTTTGGCAAGCTTTTACTGCGACTGCCTTCTCTCCGCACTGTCTCTTCGTCAGTAATTGAACAGCTGTTCTTCGTTCGCTTGGTAGGTAAAACTCCCATTGAAACCCTCATCAGGGATATGTTATTATCCGGGAGCAGCTTCAACTGGCCCTACATGTCCATTCAATGATCCGAATGAGCGAGTGAAACAAAAAGACTAAAGGACCAAAATTCTGCAAGCCCTTTCAAGAAGACTATATATATAGGACCTAATTTCTGACCACTTTAGGAAGACACTCTTTTTTTTTGTCTTCTGGGACCGAAATGGAATATGTAATGTACAAAGATTAAAGAACTGGACGTACCCCCGTGTAAATCCATCGCCGTCATCAAGAACACTCTCCATTTTGTAAAACACTAGTCTTTATTTTCATTTTTTTCTTATCTTTTTTTTTTTTTTTTTTTTTTTTTTTTTTTTTGTAAAGAACAAAATGCATACAAATAAAATGAAGAACTTCATATGCGCAGTAAATGAGCAAGACTTAGCGGGAAAAAATCCAAACAATTATAAGAAATGTCCTGTGTCTATGTATCTGTTTTGTATTTTTTCTGGTTCTAAACCAGTTTTTTTCTGTGATTCTATACTAATGATTTTTGATATAACCTTTTGCTTCTTATAATGAGTGCGATATATGTTGTTGAAGATATGTTCTCCAAGAATTAAAATTGAAGTGAGAATTTAAAAAAATAAAGAAAAACATTAGACAAATAAGACACAGTCTAATCGCAATGACAATTTCACTGATG
Source organism: Cyprinus carpio (assembly GCF_018340385.1). Taxonomy (NCBI): domain Eukaryota; kingdom Metazoa; phylum Chordata; class Actinopteri; order Cypriniformes; family Cyprinidae; genus Cyprinus; species Cyprinus carpio. Next base: position 26,775,960 of record NC_056576.1, read on the forward strand.
TTTGAACCTTCCCCCACTTGATGCTATGGACATGCAACTTCGGCAAATCTGACCTCATGGACATTTTAAGGAGAGGACACCTGTGAAACTTTTTCTTGGTCGTATGTGTGTGCGAGTGTGTGTTGAGTCAATCATCAGTCAGAGATAAAAGACATGAAAATCAAAAGCACTTTTAATATATCATTTTCAAATACATTTTGTTTGTTTTGTCTTGATATTTTTGCTATTTCTTTATTTTCTTTTTCTTTTTTATTGTTTGTTGCCTTTCATTTTTGCTCAATCCATGATATGCCTGTGCAGAAGGGTCGCGTGAAGTTGTGTGATGGTGACTATACTATTAAAAAGGAAATAGGCAACACTGTCTCGCTCTCAGCAAATTCAATGTTCTTGATGCAGTTAATGAGCTGTTCCATTGGCATTTGGGATATGCTTTTACATTATGCATATTTCTGTTTGCTAAGGAAGGCCAACTAAAGGACATAGTTTTGTTTCATTTTGTTACGCTGACCTGTATGTTGACATAAAATTTCAAGCCCGTCAAGAATAGTTTTGAAATACTGTAAAACCTCTATGAGTAGAATACAACAGAGGTTATAAATGCAAGCATTTTATTACTTTTAGTGGCATATTTATTCTGTGTGCATTTTGGTGAGCACGTGAGTTTTATGTAGGCTATATAATGTGGAGTCCCCGCGTCGTGCGCAGAATAAGATTTCTGTGACGTTGCTACCGACTGGTTCAAAGATCTATGCCTGTTTCAGCGCATTAATGTTTAATATTTTTCCCAGACTGAACTGAAAGGCTTTCCCATAGTCAAAGAGAAGAAATACCGTCCCTCTAATAAGACAATAAGGGTTTCTTCTTCAATCACTACAGTTAAAAAAGGAAAAGAAAAAAAAGATGTTTTCACTAGGAACGCTGCATCAGTTAGGATGTGTGATCAATCTAAGATATGTATAATGCCGCGTGTAAACCGGTCGATATGAGCACTAAATGTGATATATTGTACCGAGAAATTCATGTGCAGCCTCATGTGATTGGTGAGAACCACGAAAGGAAATCACTTGATGCTCATACTTGCGCGATTGTCCTTCATATGCACGTAAATGCCTTTGTGTGATGTTTACTGTGACAAGGAGGCGTGTTTTTGTAAATACTGTGACAATAACTTTCACTGACTCCACTGTCACTGAAATTTTTACCGAGCACAGCTCTTTGTATTCAAGCAATTTCGTTATACGTTGTCTCCCATAAAAAGAGCATGATATAGCCTAATCACAAAAATAAAGTGCGGGTTTGGCCATACCCTCATTATTCGTGATTCAAACTGTTTTTCAATGAACCTTCCAGGTAATACTGGCGTTGACATGTGTTTCATTTAAATAATCTGCTCGCTTATAGCGCCCTTAAAAGCGATTTGTGATTCAGCATGTGAGATGGATTCAAAAGGACTTGCGAGATGTCACAGGCTAGACAAAATACTCGGTTGTATTGTGATTTGAAATATATATGTTCGATGGGGAAGATTCTATGATCACATGATCTTTGGAGGGGCAATTAGCTTGATGGTGAAGGTGTGTTTTATTTTTGCATCGCCTTACCTACCATGTATATGTTAGCGGTGTAAAAAGAATTTCAATCAGAAAAAAAGTCTATCGCAAACGAGACCATACTTTTTGTGACTATGTCTAATTGCGCATGGTTTTATTTTAATCAAATATGGTCAGGTTAGGCTATTAGGAAAAAAATGCAATGCACAAGGGAATTATGCTGATTGTATGGAGGACAAGTAGAGATACTTTGTTGCTAGAAACCAGGCATTTTCACAATACAATAAATGTATACTATGTGTGGCGATATGGTCAATGTCCTGTCGGTCTTTAAATCAATAAGTCAGTAGGCCTGAAATTACCCAAATATGACAACAAAGGCAATATGATGCTTTGACTAACGTGTTGACCATCGCATTGAGCTGAAACTTAAAACACTTTCATGTTCTGCAGTAATGAGATCAAAATCCCTGAAGATTTCCCTCTATTTCACGGGAAATATCAGAATAAGAGGAACACATTCTATTGAGATTTACATTTGTTGGACTTGAGGCTATATAAAGCAATAGTTGCTAAGGACTGAATTCGTGCCATGTGTTTCTAATTAACAAAGCAAAATTTATCCATAAAAGAACATTAATCATTTTCTAGTCTCTGTTTGAGATCCATGTCAACATATGTTGTATATACTAATGCACGATATTTGAATTTAGCCTTCGTTATTCGTTTTATACTGCCAACATTTTAAATGCACATGATCCCATAACTGTCAGTGAGTGTTTTCAGACGATTACTTCACTTAAATCTAAAGTGGGTTAGGAGGTTAGCATGGCAATTTTACCTCATTAAAAGGACTACCAAAGGACTGACACATACAGATTTCCTACAGAAAATAAATCGTCACTGCGGGCTTGGAATGTAACTGTTGTTAGCTTAGTCATGCTTGACTGAGGTACGAGTGTTTATCGGACACATCTAGGATATTTGGACTTAATTTATGTTTTTTTTTTTTTTATGTTGTCTGTGTGAAGGGGAAGAACAGAGACCTAAAAATAACTAGACATTTGTGTTATTCGATCTGGGCCTTTGGTCATAACCCTGGTATATTTAAGCTATATTTGTGTTGTTTCATTTAATTTCTTAACCTTGGTGTGAATGGGACTTGATATAGTTTTATCTTGTTGCTTTAACGTGACTCTATCTATCTATCTATCTATCTATCTATCTATCTATCATATATGCATGCAGTCATCCCTCTATTCAGCAACACACACATGATATTGATAAAGTATAGTGTTAAATTCAAGTGGAAGGTGATGTGGGGGAAGCTGTGTTTAAATTAAAAAAAGAAAAAAAAACATTGTTTGAAAATCTTTCGCGTTTTGCACTTTAATTACACAAATTGCTTGTTTACATTATGCCACAGAGGCCATATGCAGGCTATGACGATGCATTTCTGTTAACATTCTCAGTGATCACTGCATAATTCTGCGTCCACAGAGCTCCCAGAGCTTAAGCCGTGGATCAAATCCAACACAACAGGATATAAAATATCCCCAGTTGTGAACGTAACATAAGGCGACACTGCGTGTGTGTGTGCGTGCGTGCGTGACATCGTTGAACCGTAGAGTTGTGTCTTAGCCTATTCCACTTCGAGACTGTGTGTGTGGTCGGGCCTGGTGTGAGGTATAGGAAGGCGAGAAAGCACAGATCGCTGTGTAAGCGATCTCTTTGTGTTGATTTAGGTAGACGTTTGCTGTATATAACGTTCAAGGCTGATAATATCATTGCCTCGCCAGATAAATAAAGCTTTGGGCAAACCATCGGGTCAGCTATCGATCCCTTCTGCGTGCAGAGAGAAAGGGAATGAGACGGCACAGGGACAGAGAAAAAGAGGGGGGTCTCTTATTAGAATTCCATACCCATGACCGACCACTGACAAGTAAAAGAGATATCTAGCTAAACGCCATACTTCTCCTGCTCTGCATTGCATAATAAAGTTCATTATGCTTATTGTCAATTACAAGCAAAGGGAATATGAAAATTCAACAAAAGTACGACAAATAAAACTACATCGTTTGTATCTTTATTATATACTAGGCCTAATTATAAATGCAGATAATTTGTGAAAAAAATTAAATTTCCTAATTTAATTTATGAGCGTGAATAACATTGGTAAATAAAATTACATTTTTAGATGGGAGATTTTTTGCGAAAAAGATAGCGTCATAGTTGCGCAAACAATTTTTCTTTTTTTTTACACGAAGCAGCTGATTTTTCTTCTTAAAGTGTGGCACTGGGTGTATAAGAACATTTATAGCCAATTGTTTCTAAGGATACGCATGTAAATATAACTAGCTATTTACAGTTAAGACAAGGAGCTTTTCCACAAGGAATTGTTGCAAGGAAACCCACAAATGAAAACGCGCTCAAATCTGGTCCAACAATGACAGTTTTTTATCACTTAGTCAGAGTTTTCTCCAAAGGTTTTTTTTTCTTCTCTCACTCCCACCCATCGTCCCGTCTTTATCTTTCTTTGTTGTTTTAAAATATGCATGTCTCTCCGGAATGCTAGTCACAGGTCCAAACTTTGCGTCCAACCTCCCACATGAAATGATCCCCCTTAAAGGGGGCTCAATATGTCTCAATCTGCACTTCAGTTCACTCAAAGCATTTGGGTACAGGGGACAGACTCCAGAAAAGCATAAATTAAAGGACAAGTCACCGAAGAGCAACTTTATCAGCAGGTCATGACGAAGAGTGGAGTCAGCGACAGCAAGATTTTGAAGTTTTTGGCAGATGTCCTCCAAAATAAAAGTAAGAAAATTTGTTTTCATTTCGTCCCCCTTAAACGCGCGCGTGTGTTAGTCAGGGCTCCCGAGTGCGCGCGGCCGTGTGTGGTGCACGCGCGTCGTGGTACAATAGCTCAGTAGAGCTAGACGGAGCGTGGAGGTGGAGGGAGAGAGCTCTGTGGGAAAGCAGGAGAAGAGAGGATGTCTCGACGTGCGTGCATGTATGACTCTGACTGTCATTAACAACAAATCAATCAACACGTGGCATTTAAACTCGAGAGTGCCAGTTTTCCGTGTTTGTCTGTGTGCTGAAGAAATACATCATTGCCGGAAAAGGGAGCTTTGGGGAAGGGAAAGTTTGCTTTGAAAGGAAAACGTAAAAGGAGGTAACCGAGGCGAAGCGACACAGTTTTAACTGCGAAACATAAAATACACTGTCTTATTTTTAATAAGCGAAATGACGCCAAGTGATTACGATACTCGGCAGTATTTAAACTAAAATTAAAATTTCTGGAGATAATCGTGAATTTCTTGATTTTAAGAGACGGTTATCAATAGTCTACTACAATCCTCGATACTCTGTTTGGAAGAAATTAAAAGCCTACTTGTTACCGAGATTCATAGCTAGACAGCGGACAGCTTTCTTCTTTCAGTTTCCCTTCAAGCGTGCTGACGTCAGATTATCGTGAGATCTTCAAGACAAAGCGCATGTAATTAGTTCATTTATTCGGTGATGCAAATATGTTCCCAATAGACATACACAAGCACATTTTCTGATCCCTACCACTTGGGCAGTAAAGAAATGCCGTTGCTACATACCTGATAACGTCCTGGCTTTTCAGCAATATTTACTTCTCGTTTTTATAATACACAACAGATGGTTTGCGCCTGTGCTACCGCAGCCAGCGACACTCCCCATTTTACAGCTTTTTGTTGCAGTTGCGCTTCATACTGGTACCAAAATTAACAAAGACCCACTTTTCAAATGCTACAGCTTCATCTGTATTCGATTAAAAAAAAAAAAAAAAAAAAAGGAGAACCTGTTCATACACATTAAAATGCAATTACTTAGATCATGGACAAGCACAAGATCTCATATCCATCTAAATTATTATTCCCAAAAACAGCTAAACCAAGAGAGGCCACTGCATGCACGTCTTGTCTTAAATTAGCATATCAGTCTGTCAATCAATCATTCAATCAATCAATCCATCAATCTATCTATCTATCTATGTATCTATCTATCTATCTATCTATCTATCTATCTATCTATCTATATATATATATATATATATATATATACTCTATATATATCTATATATATATATATATATATATATATATATCCTTTTTATAAACACAACATGAAACAAATAAACAAGCATTTTAGGCACTGATTCTTAGCAGGCGGCCTGACAGGCTTTGTGAGTTATGTTGTGGTTAATATAGCCCTAATTTCGTTTTTATTTGCCTAATTTCTCAGCATGACTTCTATTTTCTTTCATAATAAATGACTGAAGCGTTTTGTCGAGGGATATTTTTCATCCGCGTTATATAGACTGGGTCTTGACAGAGGCATTATCTCTCTTGCTCTAGTGTTGGTCCCTGCCACGGCTCTCTGATCCCACGACTTTCCTCCTTTATACTGCCTGTCTTGCCTATAGTTGTCGCAATTTGTGCGCTTGATAAATACATACGCATTCCTCCACTTCCAAGGAGACGTGAAAGCGTTTTTGTAGTAGCTCAACTGAGTTTAAATGTGAAAAAGCTGAAATGACAAAAAAGATAAAAATAAAAACATTAATACAAAAGTAACGTGCGCACCCAGTAGAGTATTTGAAGTTTTTGTATATTTGGATATTCATGTTCATGCATATATATATATATATATATATATATATATATATATATATATATATATATATATATATATATATATATATATATATATATATATATGTTGTACTCAAAACCCCTTTTAAGGCCGGATGCAAGGAAGTGTCTTCATGCATATAAAGCCACATTTCTCATTATCCACAAGCAAAGACAGTTGTCTCGTGCGCTCAAATATGTTTGCGCACGCTCTATCATCTGTGTATGTCTAAAAATGGAGGTCGGTCTTAGAATACAGGAATCTAGGAAAAGAAAATATATAGAAGGTGGGTTCGGCCATTCTTTCTAAATGACCTGGCTCAACTCTTTACAAATAATCCAGAAGTATATGGTATAAATCTGAATGAGAAACCTGCGTGGTGTTTTTTATGTTATAGACGAAAACGTGTTTTAAATTCCCATGATCCCCCCTCTTTTTAATCACACTGCAAGAAGGTCTGATTCGTTACCAAATACACTTCCAAATATCCTATCCACTGTAGAGCTATCTCAGCGCAGTATTTATCCCTGAAATTCAAGCACCCTGCCCCCACGTCCAAATTAATTTGCATACGTTGATGATATCAATAAAGAATAGCAGGGATCCTATTTAGTTGTGGCAGGATTGGGGGAAGGTGGCTTATTCGGTCAAAACTGGACAGAGTGGACGAAGACCCTGAGGTCAGCTGACCATTCAGTGCAAGGTGGCGGGAGGCGGGGGGGTCTGGAGAGGCTTATTTGAGAGCAGGCGTGTTTGTAGCCAGGCAATGAAAAGAAGTCAACAACAAAGCTTGTCATTCTTCAAATACACCCCATCACGTCTTCAGTTTTACCTCTTAGCGGCAAAATCTGAGAAGGGGAAGCTACGTTTGAGAGGGTAGCCTAGTTCTTCCAAGTCTGATTTAGTTTTTAGCACCGTAAACATGTACGCCGAGTTAAAATCATGCTAAGATCTTACTTAAATTGCAATTATTTGACAATGTATTAAAACATCACCAGTTATGTATTTAATTTAATACAATAGCGCATTTTTGTGCCTCTGATTACACCAGTTTTTGTAAGTTCAATATCTGAGTGTAAAAACATAAAAATGGGGAAAATACCTTTTTAAACAAATAGCAAATGGCAAGAGAGATTGTGCGTGGTTAAATGTGGAAATGTTGTACGAGGTTTGAAGTCAAACGGCTCATTGGACATGCTACAGCCAATCCACATAGGGACCTTTTAGTCATTTCAAAGCTGAAGCATGAGGCCCATGTCTTTAATTCATAAAGACTTTCTTTGCGTTCATCACAATACTGGAAGATGTATTCACATAAATTGAAAAGTGAAGTTATATTTTTCTTTATAAATTTATTTTTATAGTTAAATATATAGGCTGAATATGTAAGTAAATCAGAAATCGACAAAGGTTGGGAAAACATGCAATTATGCAGAAAGAAACAAGAAAAAAAACATATTGCCAACGTAGGCAGAGTAAATAAAAAGTATTGTATCAAGAATATTTTTTTAATCACACGAAAAAATAATGATTAGGGTCTTGATGTAATGAACACGTTTGCAACACGTGCTGTGACATCAGTAGATGGTCATCACTGCCGATATTCATTGCAAGATCACGTTTCTATCTATCTATCTATCTATCTATCTATCTATCTATCTATCTATCTATCTATCTATCTATCTATCTATCTATCTATCTAGTCCTGCAGTAGGCTATTTGCGTTGAACATTGTGTAAGAGTGTTTAAGTTCTCATTCTGAAAGAAACGTGAACGGTCAGGTTATTTGGATACTTAACTTATAAGTTTGGCTCCATGCTGACCTTGTGAAACGTCCACTTAATGTATCTTAAGGATGCACATATTGGCCTTACTTTGGGGTCAGAACTTACCAGCCTCCACCACAACATAATTATCCTCTGTGCTGTCGTTCATTCAGACAGGTTCACCAGAAGTGTAGCAGCTTGTGTAGGCTAGATCAACATTTAATATAGCACACGATTCAAAGTCACCACCATATTCTAAAGCAACGCAGACAGTTCTTATGATAATGATTGGGCATAATATACTGTTTCCTCTGTTCCAAATTGTCATTATGACCAATGATTAGTTTTTTTATTTCTAGAAGATACCTGGACAGTAGTTTGTTTTATAGGCTAACATTTACATTTTAATCTAATGTTTATTCGGAATCCCGTGAGGTGGAAGGCTGATGGCTTTGTTTTGGTGCTTCGGTGTTCTCGTGGCTTGTAAAGTCTGCTGTCTAGAGCTGTTTGTTTCTACCTTTATTTGCTAGATGGCGCTCTGTGTTCTGGGACCCTCAGTTGAAGGAACAAACGGTCCTCAGTTTATTCTTTTTCTCGTTTGCCATTGTTCACACACACACACACACACGCAATTGCAATGCTTTTTTTCTTAACTTGATTGAATGTTCAGTGAAATAATAATAATAATAATAATAAAAAGTGATTACTATTCGGTTACTTTGTAGATGTAATTAGATTTGAATGGTTGTGCTGGCTGTTTTGAGTATTTAATGCTTTTCTCCCCCTGAAAATAAAAATAAAAATAGTATGATTTATATTGCATATGGTAAATTATGCTGCTTTGGGATTTGGTTATTCGTTTGCTATAGACTATGAAATGCTTTAAGGAATTGTTAAAATGTTTTATTATATATTTATCAAATATAAATATTGTGTAAATTCTGATTCCTGTAAATCATAAAAAAAGTTACAAAGCAGATTCATTATTTTTAGCTATCACTTCGAATAATCTATGCTAAATCTATTATTTTAATATACTTCAAGTTGTATCCAACTCAGCAAGATTTCAATGGACTGCAGAGTCCATAAATTTCCACGTTAAAACAAGATGAAATCATTCTGAATAGCGTTCTGAAATGTGTTTTTAAACCCCAAGTCTCGGTAGATTTTCTTTTCAAAAACGCGTCTGATAATTTTATATTACATTTTAACAGACAGAAATAAGTGGATTTATTCACATTTCCACAAAAACGCATTTTTTTCTCTGAGTGTTAAGAAGATATATTGCAGCACTTACACTTTCTCCAAATAGGGGGTTGTCCATATTTGACGTTGATGAATGTGCCCACGACGTGAAGAACATTTAAAGATGTCGTTTAAATGTTATGCCAGATTGCTCAGCGGACGACGAAGAGCAGTCCGACAGGATTCACCAAAAATTACACATAAAATATAAAAATTGAAAGACTATTTGTCCGATTTACCCGTCTTTCTATTTCAAATTACAGTGATATTATAGCTAATATAATACACTGACTTAATGTTCGGTTTTCGCTTTTGTTTTATATCATTGCGTGTAAATTCAAGGTTGTCTGCTTAGGACATGGTTTATGTTTTATATTAATATTTTGTAGTTTGCATGTTGTTCACTTCAATCCGTTAATCACTTTATTTTATATTTTATATGGTAAACTACACTGTTCAGGTTATTACGTTGGCAGATTTTTATTTTATATTTGCATTATAGTATCGTATTATATGTATATATTTATTTAATATTAATGGCGGCGAACATAGACTATTAACTCACGCCAACCCTATAATAAAAAGCAGTGTGGTAGCCTACCTAACCACAGTTATCCTGTATGCTGAGTCCCTCTACCTGGGCCACTCAAACGTACTGGCAATGGACTAGCATTCATGAAAATATTATCAAAATGTATTACTGTAACCTGTATGTGTATGTTGTATGTTGGTGGATAAAATGGAACTTTTAATTAAACAGACTGTAGACCATATTAAGTTGTTTAAAATGAAATAATGAAATAATTTATTGTATTTTTATTTATTTATTTATTTATTTATTTATTTATTTATTTATTTATTTATTTATTATTATTTGTTATTTTTTTATTTTTTTTGAAAAAAGCATGAGACGTTAACTGGCACCAATTGGTCTTTTACAATAAATTAATTAATTAATTAATAAATTGGAAAAAATGTACATTTAAATCATATTTATTACTGACCTCCATTAAAAGATTCAAAACTTCTCATTTACTATTCTTCCAAAGATAGAGGCTAATCAAGAGGTAGTATCATTTCTGTTATTATTGCTATTTGTATGAAAATGTAACATTTCAAAATGAATTATTAGTTTTGTTACATAGACAGAAGAGGAGCTTAAATATTTTTATAGTCACTAAACCAGATATAAAATAGAAATCTGGGCTGAGAAACGGGTACAAAGCCTTTCTCGTGCCTGTGACATTGCTCGCTGTCAAGATAGTTAGCAATATTCTAATATGGACGGTGGCTCCAGAGGCTCATCTCTTGGGGTTTTAATTAACAAGCTGTCTCAAAGCTGTAGAGATCCATCAAACAGCCTCTCCCCACTAGCACCCCACTCCCCGTCTGAACAGTCTCGCAGCCTCTTTGGCGCTACTTTAAGTTATCCGTGACTCCCCATTCAGCTTTGTTCCTGTATAAATTCGCTTGCTTATCGTATTTCAGATTACATCGCAGCGTAGTTCATATGTTTGACTTTAGGTTTGATTTCGCGTGGACTGTGAGTGAGTGTGTGAGTGAGTATGTGCCTGAAGAGCCAGAGTGGAGAATATGGGACGTTTAGTGGTTTCTTTATCTCATGCAAGCTAAAGGAACTACGATAAAACGCAGTTTTCAACTTCAGCTTCTGCCCCATCCACACACTCACCTATCACTTGCACAACTGGATGTGAACGTCCCCCTGCGGAGGGGTCAAGAGGCGCTGTCCATGGTCCTATTCAGAGGTGCCTGGGTGTTCTTATCAAATTAGACAGGACAAGTTTCAAATCGATGCCATCGCCTGTATCAGGAGACTGCCACTGGTTTACAACCTTTAAGAAGCCACCCTGACAGTCAGTGCTCCAAGCGCAAATACACACCTCTGTCACGGTGATGGAGCGATCTTGACCGCTAATGGACGGGGAAGAAAGGGTGAGATAACACACTAGATAACAGGTGATGGTGATCTGAATTACGTTAGTAATAACGTGCATGACCAAGCAAGTTTCTTTTTCCCCCCTCTAAAAAATTCGAAGGCATGAAACGAGATAATATATAGGCTATATTCCATTACAAGTGTAAAAATCAATACGTCTACATCAATCTTTCTAAACGAAGATTCGTTTTAAAAAAATAAATAAAATAAATAAAACGGTAAAACGTAGAGATCATAAACAATTTGTGGCATCGCATTTATAATATTTTATTCGACACAGGTTGTTTAACTATCGAAAACCCGTTTGTTTCGTTGAGTTATGACATTACTTTTCCTCCTCCATAATCCTTGCACTCTAAACGTCTTTAGCCTTCAAAAAAAAAAAAAAACAACCTAAATATTGCAGCAAACCAAATCAGTAAACACATTACAAATATTAGACATTTTAATTTCTGTAAGGCTTTTATATTTTATTTTCAAATGTATTTTTTTAATTAAATCTATGCATTTTCCTTCTAGCATAATACTTTTAATCACTGCACAAATTTGTTTTAGGGTCTTTATTGCTAATACTCTTACAATAAATATTGTTATAATTTTGTTGCTGTGAATGGCAATTATCAGAGATTATCCTTCTAACATTTTTCATCATAACATGAACCTAAAAAAAAACAAAAAAAAAAAAACACCATGCTTTCTTATTTGTTCCCAAGTTCAATTCAATTTACCTCGCCTTGCATTCCGACTTTCAGGTCCAGTCCAAAACACTGAAGATGATACGTAAACTTGTCTTTAACTCTCGTTCCTATTTTATCTTTTTCTAATGTTACTTTCCTTTACAGTCTCACATTTTGACATCCAAGATAAAGCGAACAGGAAGCGCTGTTTGTCTTACTTGCACACTGAAAACCTCGACAGTTTCGGTGACAGATTTGCTTTAGTGGAGTCCCCTAAAACAATAATAAAGACCTATAGTTCTAGAGCTGACTTAAGTGACTAGCTGGGCACATTTTACACGCCTTTGCCAGGTATAACAGACCTCGTCACACACACATCATCCCCATTAAAAGTTATGCTGTCATCTGGGTGGCTTTTTTCATCCTGGATGCTGATTCAGATGGGGACATAAAAGAACAGGTAGTCAAATGGAAGGACACAGCGGTTTGTAGCAGTGACGGTTGTCCGGGAGATACACTCTTACACTCTTCTCTCTCTACCTTGTTGCCTGTCAGGCTGTTTTTAACGGCAGTCCGTCAGACTGGCACCTCTGTGGCCTCGCTAATTTGGGTTCATTGGATGGCAATAACTTAATTTAGAGCCTCATCTTTTGGGGCGCTTCTTAATGAGGATGCGCTGTGCAATAACGCGCCGGTTATTCAGGTGGGAGCAACCAGCACCGCGCACCAATGTGTTTAGCCTCCAAGGAACCCGTTAAGCTTGATGAGACTCATCTATAATGTGTGATTGAATACCAGGGTACTTTAAGCTTCTGACGAGACAGAACCGAGCGCACCGACTCTCAGTCCTGACTGAAGAGGCCTTCAGCCGTTCCTCCAACCTCACGTCACATAGAATCGAGTGCAGAGTCGCGCATAATAAGAGTTTTAAGGCACTGTTGTCTGGTTTCATTGAAAAGGCCTCTTGTTGTTTAGAGAGGATCAGGTTTTATCGTGTCCTAACCCTGAGTCGCTGGATATCACGGTGACCCATTTGGCACCCTATGTGGGAATTCCATCCCTTGCTGTAAAATGACAGGTTGTAACGCTCCGAGCGCTCCGGTTACTATGTGACCTTAATCAAGTGATTTAAGTCTAGGTCTTCTGTTCCTTGCTTTTAAAGCCCCCCATTAAGAGCTGAGTGGCAAAAAAAATGTTTTTAGACAAGTGTGGGACCACCAGATGTATAGTGAGGTGTAGCCTATAACTTAACTGTTGGCTTAACTATGCGCTCAGTTTTCAAACATTTATTCAATATATTTGGGCAGCTGCTGCCGCCAGCAACTGTTACATGGGAATGGTATTATTATTATTATTATTATTATTATTATTATTATTATTATTATTATTATTATTATTATTATTAATTTAGCCTATATTTATATTTATTTGTCAACTTGTTAAATATACAACCACTTTAAAGATTGTTTTAAATGTGAAAAAAAGGATGATGAAAAAATATAATAATACTTTTACAACAACAACGAATAAATTAATTTCAGAGAGACTGCAATTGCGTATATATGCTAAGACTACTGAAATCTGAATAATAAATGAATGAATAAATAAATTAATAAATAAATAAAAAATAAATAGTCTACAAATAATATCACTGCATACCGCTGATTTAGATTTATGCGAACAGGCGTTAGCTACCCCACAGGACAAAGAAAGTTTTCTCTCTTTTTCCCCTTCTTTTTATTTGTTTGATGGAACGTGCTCTTTCATTACTTGTCCTGTTTTATGACATCTAATATCTCTGACGGGAATTTATCTTTACATAAAAGTGGATTCAGAGCTAATAATTGTTTTGACGCCTTATCATTATTCCTCTCATCACATAAACTGAATTCAATACATTATATTCCCTGACCTACAATGAAATCAGTTTATGCGGGCGTCTACTCATATTGTTGAATTCCAACGTCCGTTTATCATTGTCCAAGCAAGAGCAGAGAAATATTTATCCACAAAAATATCCCTTTTTTATTGTATTTATTATTATTTTCCTTACGGATTTGTCGGCATGTTAAATTTAGCACCTGGGATCCCAGGATGTATGAGACTAGCCTACAATTATTGTCAAAATGCAATAATTCACTTGCAAGCGTTTCAAAAACACTGCATAGCAACACAGGACAAAACCAATCTTTTTTATTTTTTTTTTCTCTTTTTTTTCTGCTTTGTGTGTGTTCTTTGTGTTCTGCTCTTGAATATCATGACTTCCTCACATAACTTAATCAAAGTTGCCTTCCCTTTTCCCTTTAAGGAAGAGGAGTATGAAACATTTTGTGCGACGTGCTTCACTCAATTTCACACACATTGTCGAGCTAAAAATATCCGAATCGAAAACAGAAGGGGGGACAGACAGCAACCTGAAAGCAATCATTTAAAGCCTAGACTCTGCCAGCAGCAGCAGCTGTCCAGTAATGTGTGGCTTGATCACCCCAAAACATCTCGCACTCTCATGACACATTAACGGAGCTCTTTCGCACGAGAAAGCGTAACTTCAGGAAGAAAAGGTGCGCGTGGGGGTGGGTGTGAAAGGATGTGTGGGCCAAGTGTGTTATATGAACTAATAACAATCAGTCAAAAAGGGGCAGTGAAGAAGTGATGAGAGTAGAGAGAGAGAGAGAGAGAGAGAGAGAAAGAAATTAACTGTCAAACCTACACAGATGATAGATAGATAGATAGATAGATAGATAGATAGATAGATAGATAGATAGATAGATAGATAGATAGATAGATAGATAGATAGATAGATAGATAGATAGATAGTGGTGTGGAGTGGAGGAGAGACGGAGAATATTAGAGCGAGTTTTATTAGGCCATTTGAGCTTTTTTTTCTCTTTTTTTTTCAGGACACAATAAAACATTGATTGTTGCAGTTTGCTGACCCGTAAAATTTGGGGGCTAGATTTCCCTTCAGAACCGAGCATATAATTATGCAAATAGAGATCTGACAGCGATCTGGTGGAGTACTCCCGAAGACAAGGGCCTGGAGTGACAGTCCAGCTCAGAAAGTGCTCAGCACTTTGAGAATAGTTCATATTTGGCGGCGCATGGGAGTATGTGGGAGGAGACCAGAGCGTGTGACAAACAGGGATAAAATTGAAATATCAATCAAGGAGTTCACAAACTTCAAATACGACGATATTTTGAAGTGACGTGTGACTCTCATGGAAGAGTGTAATGACAAAAAGTGTTGAAGATGAAATGAACACATTACCTTAGTGTTTAAAGTTTGAAAATTCTAAGGTGATAAAAGTTTTAGTGTCATTGTCTGCAGTGTTTGCACAAAAAACATCAACAGTTTTTTTTTTTTTTTTTTTTTTTTTTTTACTTTTGTGTGTGTGTGTTTGGGGTAATTGTAATTTAACATATGTATGGGTTAGATTTACCAGTTGGCCGGTAAGAGTACAGTGCCTTCTGTGCTTATGCAGAAGTTAACATGAGATTTCAATTTATTTTTCCAGTTATGTTTAATGTAATGGGTAAATGGCGCGGCGCTTTAAGTTATTCAAATAGTTAAAATCATTTCATAGAACATATAACTTAACGTCGCTTCTATGATTAACATTTCTGAATTACAAGTTTAATTTATTTATTTATGGGGAAAAGTCTATGTGGTGTATCTGTTCTAAGATAATAAAAAGTCTACCATTATAAAGCTGGAATTCTTGCAAAATAAACGTTAACTTTTCGAAGTTTTCCATTTCAAATTATTATTCCTTTAAAAAGACAATTCTAAATTTTGTTTTCAAAACATGAATATTTGAAAACTTTTCCTACCAAAGTCAATGTGGCGTAACAAAACATGCAGTGAACCATTCTGTTATAAAAATTCATATGTAAACACAAAGTACATTCAAATATTATTTTATTGTTACACCACTTGTAGGACCACTTATATATTTAATTGTGTTATTGATAGTAAAAGTGAACGTTTTTATACCATTTTTGAAGCATAAAATGAACTGCGATTTAATTTCTTATATCTAAAGTTTTCTCCAATTATCGTCATCCTTGTTTTTCTAAACAAATTGAAAGTAGACACTAAATTCAAATTTTCTCCCTCTCTCTCTCTGGATAATTATTCATCAAATTAAAGGTATAGCAGCATGATATTTGGTTTATTTGTTTTCGCAGGACAGTTGTCACTTTGGGTCATTAGTACCGCTTTGCTGTGACCGTGGTCACTCTTAGGGGCCGTTTACACAACAACGTTTTCAGCCAAAAACGAGAAACTTTTTATATATTTTGACTGTTCCTTTACAGGACAATGGCATTTTGGAGACTGAAAACACATATTTTTGAAAATGGGTTTCAAAGTGCAAGTCAAATGCCACCATCGTCGTTTCCGTGTAAACACCCAAAAAGGCAATCTTTGAAAATGGTAAAGTCATGTACGTGCGTATTATGTGTTAGGTATGTAGACATGCAGCAGTATGTCCATTTTAAAGGCAAGCGCGAACAAACATACACAACAATGGCGGAGTCCATGGTACTGTTGTTGCCGCTCAAGAGTTTGCTAATGCTTCTTCGGCAAAGTGTGGATTTACTATTACAACCAACAGGGAGCTGCATCATATACAACATATAATCCTCACTTCCCTACAGATACTGTTTACTAACAAGGTGACAGCACCGACTGCTGGTCTGGCCTACGTAATACAGCGTTTTTGGCCATTTTCGGGGATATGTGTAAACGCGAATGGTTTTGAAAATGTTGTGTATACTTGAAACTTTTTAAAAATGCAAGGGAAAATTTTTTCCGTTTTTGATAACATCTTGTCATGTAAACATAGCCTAACATGACAATGTTTTATTGAGGAAGCGTTAGCAAACTCTTGAGCAGCAACAACAGTACCATGTACTCCTTTCGCGCTTGCCTTTAAAATCGACACGTACTGCGCATGTCTACATACCTTACGCACTAAAAAAAAAAAACCCCTACCATGTACTACAGGTGCATCTCAATAAATTAGAATGTCGTGGAAAAGTTCATTTATTTCAGTAATTCAACTCAAATTGTGAAACTTGTGTATTAAACCAATTCAATGCACACATACGGAAGTAGTTTAAGTCTTTGTTTCTTTTAATTGTGATGATTTTGGCTCACATTTAACAAAAAACCCACCAATTCACTCAACAAATTAAAATATGGTGACATGCCAATCAGCTAATCAACTGCAAAGGTTTCCAGAGCCTTCAAAGTGGTCTCTCAGTTTGGTTCACTAGGCTACATAATCATGGGGAAGACTGCTGATCTGACAGTTGTCGAGGAGACAATCATTGACACCCTTCACAAGGAGGGTAATCCACAAACATTCATTGCTAAAGAAGCTGGCTGTTCACAGAGTGCTGTATCCAAGCATGTTAACAGAAAGTTGAGTGGAAGGAAAAAGTGTGGAAGAAAAAGATGCACAACCAACCGAGAGAAACCGCAGCCTTATGAGGATTGTCAAGCAAAATCGATTCAAGAATTTGAGTGAACTTCACAAGGAATGGACTGAGGCTGGGGTCAAAGGCATCAAGAGCCATCACAAACAGACGTGTCAAGGAATTTGGCTACAGTTGTCGTATTCCTCTTGTTAAGCCACTCCTAAACCACAGACAACGTCAGAGGCATCTTACCTGGGCTAAGGAGAAGAAGAACTTGACTGTTGCCCAGTGGTTCAAAGTCCTCTTTTCAGAAGAGAGCAAGTTTTGTATTTCATTTGGAAACCAAGGTCCTAGAGTCTGGAGGAAGGGTGGAGAAGCTCATAGCCCAAGTTGCTTGAAGTCCAGTGTTAAGTTTCCACAGTCTGTGATGATTTGGGGTGCAATGTCATCTGCTGATGTTGGACCATTGTGTTTTTTGAAAACCAAAGTCACTGCACCCATTTACCAAGAAATCTTGGAGCACTTCATGCTCTCTTCTGCTGATCAGCTTTTTGAAGATGCTGATTTCATTTTCCAGTAGGATTTGGCACGTGCCCACACTGCCAAAAGCACCAAAAGTTGGTTAAATGACCGTGGTGTTGGTGTGCTTGACTGGCCAGCAAACTCACCAGACCTGAACCCCATAGAGAATCTGTTGGGTATTGTCAAGAGGAAAATGAGAAACAAGAGACCAAAAAATGCAGATGAGCTGAAGCCCACCGTCAAAGAATTCTGGGCTTCCATACCACCTCAGCAGTGCCACAAACTGATCACCTCCATGCCACGCCGAATTGAGGCAGTAATTACAGCAAAAGGAGCCCCTACCAATTGTTGAGTACATGTACAGTAAATGAACATACTTTCCAGAAAGCCAACAATTCACTAAAAAGGTTTTTTTTTATTATTATTTATTGGTCTTATGAAGTATTCTAAATTGTTGAGATAGTGAATTGGTGGGTTTTTGTTAAATGTGAGCCAAAATCATCACAATTAAAAGAACCAAAGACTTAAACTACTTTAATCTGTGTGCATTGAATTTATTTAATACACAAGTTTCACAATTTGAGTTGAATTACTGAAATAAATGAACTTTTCCACGACATTCTAATTTATTGAGATGCACCTGTATGCATGGGCATGACATCACAGTTTTTAAAGATTCCCGTATTGGGTGTTTAGTAAACAGTACCTGTAGGGAAGTGATGATTATATGTAGTATATGATGCGTCTCCACTGTTGGTTGTAATATTGGTGAAGTAATTCCACACTTTGCTGAAGAAGCATTAGCAAACTCTTGAGCAGCAACAACAGTACCATGTACTCCGCCATTGTTATATGTTTGTTCACTCTTGCCTTTAAAATCGACACATACTGTGCATGTCTACATCCTTAACACATACTACGGATGCACATGACGTCACCGTTTTCAAAGACTCCTGTATTGGGTGTTTACACGGAAACGATAACGGTGGCATTTTCAAATAATTGCACTTTGAAACCCGTTTTCAAAAATATGCTTTTTTAGTCCCCAAAACGCCTTTGTCATGTAAATGAACAGGCAAAACGCATAAAAAGTTTCCAGGTTTTGGCTGAAAACATTGTCACATAAACGGCCCCTTAGGCCATGATTTCGTAAATTAAAGGGATAGTTCATCCAAAAATTACATTTGATGTTTATCGGCTTACCCCCAGGCCATCCAAGATGTAGGTGACTTTGTTTCTTCAGTAGAACACAAACAGAGATTTTTAACTCAAACCGTTGCAGTCTATCAGTTCTATAATGTAAGTGGATGGGAATCACGGCTTTAAGAGTCAGAAAAAATACACAAACAAAACCAAATTAAACCCTGCGGCTCTTGACAATACATTGATGTGTAAAGACACAAAACAATCAGTCTGTGCAAGAAACTGAACAGTATTTATATAGTTTTTTTACCTCTGATTTTCACGGCAATGTCTGAACTGTCCTGAGCGCATTTGCATCTGCATTACCGCCACCTATCTCTCAAATGGATCATTGACACTTTATCTACAATCTCAATTGGAAGTGTCAATGGTCCACTTGAGAGATAGGTGGCAGTAATGCACTTATAAGTCTGCGATCCGCCATAAAGCAAGAAGAAGAAGAAGACGCCTCACGTGCAGGCTGAAGAAGATGCAAATGCACTCAGGACAGTTCAGACATTGCGTATAAATACTGTTCAGTTTCTTGCACAAATCAGACTGACAGATCGTTTGGTGTATTTAAAATCAAAAAAGCCGCAGGGTTTAGTTTGGTTTGGTTTATGTATGTTTTACCGTGTTCCCAGTTACATTTTAGGACTGCAGACTGAACGGTTTGAGTTATCTCTGTTTGGTTCTTCTGAAGAAACAATTCATACATCTAAGATGCCCCAGGGGTAAGCAGATAAACATCAAATGTATTTTTTTGTAAAAACGTCTAAAAGCAGTTGGGGACATAAAGGTAGCAGGCTTCATCCGTTTACTGTCTTTGACTGACACACTTATTTTGGTTAACATTGGGTAAAGGCCTGGGCGATCTCACACAAATATCAGCTTTCGTGCTAGAGTTTCCACAGCTGTTACGTGAGAAGAGCGAGAGTCAGAGCAGGCTCACCTTCCCTGGGAACAGAGCTGCTGGAGCAACAGGCTTTATCGGGCTCCGAGGATCTTTCCCCCATCAGGTTGAACTTTAACCCGACTTCTTGGGTTGAAAGTGATGCCTTTACGATCATTACGTTGTAAATAAGAGTACCCTGTACATCGGTGTTTTCAAGTGGAAGGTGAGATATGTCTATCAAACTGATAGCAAAGGTATGTTTGTTTTAAGCACTGAAAATTAAACAGAAAAAAAATAAAGCATTCTTGCTGCACACACACACACAAAAAAATCAAAGATCATTTAGCATTGTTTTTATAAAGAACTTTAATTACAGCATGGAGATCATTAATACACTCACATGATATGAAAACAAATTGAATGATTAATTAGGGCACAGAACTGAACTAATTCGAAGACGAAAGACTAACATATTTGAACGATTTATGAAAAGGAAATTTAGAGTTAAAATGTCTGATCATGTTTTCATTTAATGAATCCTCATTGAAAGCAAATAAAAAAAAGAGAAAACCCAAAAAACATCTTACACTTCTATCATTTTATACTAGGATGTTTCAATAAAACATAGAATCTCTTCAATTAAAATATTAATTGTTAAAAATAGTCCTAATTTACAAACTAATTAAGTTTTTGATTTGGTTTAAGGCTGTACTTAATGCAAGTGACATTCACATATGGCTTGTCAGTTTTGGAAAATAAAATAAAATTAAAGATGAACTTTGTGTATTTATTCCTAAGGCAACAATATTGGGATCTGAGTGGAAGAGTTTTAACTAAGAAAGTATAAGCAACTTACAATTGATCAGTGGCATCTAATGAATAGTTGCAGATATATTAAAAGTTTAATTCATAGTAAAAAACAAATCACGAAAGCCTCTGGGGTCCTGCATTTCTGAAGCTGTAGTCTCATCTCTATTTTGGATAAAAAATAATATATGAAATATGTATAAAGTACTAGAACTATTTACATCGAGTACCTTCAGCAATCTGAAATAACAACTTATGACAAATTATAGTTAAAAAGTGATGAGACCAAAGCAGCCTTTTACTGAGAGATGAATTTTCAAGCTAAAGCAGTGATCTGCTGAAATGCCTGAGTGACATATCTTTAAGCCTCCGCTAATAACACATTGTCCAGGAGACACGGTCTCTTGTGTTTGCTAAGACAGTAACATAACACATGCTTTAGCTTTAGCAGAGGACAACAATGAGGTGTTAAAACAGTCCAAATAGTCACAGACTTTGCAAAAAGGACGTTACATTGGCAAACATCTTAAGGAATGGCTTTCATACTTTGGATAACATTAAATTGCCCTGATCCTAAAACTCATGCTCGCACAAGGTTTTAAGGGATTTAAAAACAGGGGAGGACTCTTTCAATATTTCATGCTGTCAATGGCTTACTTCATTGTGTTCATTCTAAATCTAGACTTGAGATAGCCATTGAATAGATATTTGAGTCTGCAAGTTGCTTTTTTTTTCAGTTAAAGTATTATACGTATGAAAGAAAACAACCCGTAAGCCTTTAGCATCTGACATAAAAAGTTCCTAAGTGCTCAAGTACTTTAAATGCAAGTGAGACCCCAGTTAAAAAGAAACGACAAGAGGCACTAGGACCTGCCAGACTTGTGTGTGTGTGTGTGTGTGTGCAGGTGCTTCCCAGGCATTAGTTTAGTTCAGGACAATGTCAGGATAATTAGAGGTGCATCAAGAGGCGGTGTGCGGCGCCGCCTGTCAGCCTTAATCTGGCCACCGATGGGCCACCACCAAATCCACACAGCGGCCCACAGGAGGGACAAGCAGTGAAGCCATATTGCTTTGACAGTTGCACTCATCCAGAAGTAATGCAAAACGCTATTCTGATGTATACAGACTGACCCTGCACTCCTCAGAGTCATGCAATTCACTGGGAGGAGGGCTTCAAGGCGAAATATTTTCATAAAAAGAACAGAAGAGAAAAAGAACTAAGAGGGGACGAAGGGGGCTCTAGGTTGGGATCTGCGAGCCCTTTATAAGTCTTCGTTTTTTATACGGTGGGAGCTGCGTGTGGTGACCGGGCTGGAGGAGGACTCATCCTCGTGGTCCTTAAGGGCATCTCTGAAGAACTTGAAGATGGAGTGGAAGCTCTTCCATGAAGTTAACTCATGCTTCTCAGTACCTGCAAAACACGGAACATCAGGTGGATGTGAAAAACATACAGTAATAACCTTTTATAATCACAGTAAAAGTAATAAGCCACATTCATATTTTTAAAGGGATAGTTCACCCAAAAATGAAACTTTTCACATTTACTCACACTGTATTACTTTCTTTTTTTCTGATTAAAAATGAAGATATTTTGAAACCTTTACTGCAAACTGTCAGAATAAATGTTGTACATTTAGAGGTACAACAGCTTGTTACTGGGACAGTATCCTTAAAGGGACAAGTTTGTACAACTAAAAGGTGCATATTAGTACCTCAAATAGTACCTTAAGGTTTTACTATGAAACTTTTAGGGGTACAAAGGGTACAAAGATGTCCCTTTACATTTTTTTTTAAATCGCTTAGACACTAAAAGCGATACTTGAGGCCACTCAGTGAAACCATTAATTTATATACCTTATCTTTAGACAAAGTCTGCAAAACTACAAGCACACTATGTGCTTTAAACTCAGTTTGCTTTTGTAAAACAAACTTTTTGCAAAACTCTAAACACAGTTCTCTACATTTCACACATCATTCAAAACCAACAGCTCTTTTGTTTCATTTGGGAAACACTGCCATTTAAATTCCACACTCATTTACTGATGATCTACACCCAATGATCATGTGTGAAAACACTTAATTTGTTTACTTATAAATCAACACTCAAGGTGATGATACACAGGGCAACTTTTTTGAGCAATGTTGCCAGGCAATGTTGCTGAGTGATATTGCTTGGGCACTATCCCATTGAGAATGGGCAACACATTTCTGTCTGGATACTTTAGATAGGCCCTGTGTTTCACCTAGTTGTCTGCAGACGGCAACATTGCCCAGCAACATTGATCAAAAAATTGCCCCGTGTATCATCACCTTAAGTGTTTTGAGAAATAAATCATTTTTACCCCTTGCATTTCTGTTTACAGTGTGTGTGTGTGTGTGTGTGTGTGTGTCTGTGTGTGTGTGTCATTATACAGCTCAAGTCAGTTCAGTATTGATTCAGTTCAGTTGCATAACTGTGTAAAAGTCATCAGTTCTACATACAAATGCATGTATGTGCGAGTGCTATGACAAACTCCACTACACTGTGAACAAGCAAAAGAAACAGGAGAGTAGTGTTTTACATTTTTCACATCTTTATGTAGTTTTTTGTGTGTGTGGCTAATTTTATGTTTGTGTGTAGAGTTACTACACAAAAATGCCATTTTAAGTAGAGTTAAAATGGTTTTGAATGAATTGTTTGTTTTTGTAAGATATGTGTGACGTGTGTGTAAAGCATTAAAAAAAAAATGTACGATTTCTATAATAACAACAATAAAGCATTTAAAAAAAAATTTACGATTTCTAGTGTATGCACAATAAGACACTTTTAATCTAATTTTGTGTTCTGCACAAGATTTGGAATGACATTAGGGTGAGTAAATAATGACAGTTTTCTTTTTCTTTTTTCTCCAACTGCCCTTTTAACACTTCCTTTTGAGATCTCTTGGGCACTTAGATTAAAGGAAGTGATATGTGAGGACCGTTTCATACTCTAAACACTTTATTGTGTCTGATGCCAAATAAAAACTTTGCTCTCTGTGTTGTGTACTGTGTGTTCCAACACAGCGTTTTCCATCTATTAGGATACTGTGCACATAAGGACAATGGATGAAATGGCCGCTATCCATGGAAGATTAAATTTTTTCTCTCTCTAGAGTTTGATACACCTATCAGTTAATCCAGAAAATGGCTCAGTTTTCCCTCTGTGGCAGCAGGTTAAAGAATTCCCATGTTTGGGTCATTGGATCCAGGTGAAGTGACATGTACACCTCAAGTCCTCATCAGACCTTTCAAAGTCCCACAAGAGGCTTTCACAGCCCTCATAATGCAGCATTTTGAGACAGAAGTACATTTGGTCTGTTTATTTATTGTGCTATTTCTGAGAAAGGTTGAATTGAACCCCGGCTAGATCAATTCCACTTTGAACTATTCACACTGTATGTAGCTTAAAGCGTACAACTGCTTTGATATACGTCTGTATCAGTTTGTGTAGTACAAAGAGGATCAGACTAATGTGATTTCCCCCCTAAAATCACAATTTCTCAATCATCCTCTGCATTGCAACTGGTGCATGAACTTACCCGGAGGGATCCAATTAAAGACCAACTTTAAGGCCCATGCCAAAAGTTTACTCAGATGGCCAAGATATTGACCTCCATGTTTATTACATTGACCTCTGTCTGGGCAGTATTGATGAAGATAGCTGTAGTGATATAGGAAAGAGGTGTGTGTGTGTGTCAGAACGGTCGAGTCTTTCTAACTTGGTGCCTCAGGTCAAGTTTACCAAGCTGACAATCAGCGAGTCGATACCTGCTGCCCAAACAATCTCTTTAGTGGTATAGGTCCTGGCACAACAGCACTCCAGAGGAGAAGACATTGCCTCCGCTGCTCTTATTTATAATTCATACCCAATTTGGAGCTCACAGCCTTTACTTTTACTCCACTCCAGGCCCCCTCACCTTTCCCAACTAACCTTTTTATTTGTCTCTCTTTCAGTTTTTTTCTTCAGGACCAATTAATGGCGATGGGTTCACTTTTTGTGAACCCCTGATCAGCGAGAGCAACTCATACTGATCCCAGCCATGGGGTCAGCCACAGTGCGTCTCCGAGCAGATATGCAAATGCAGCGAGCCCCTGTGGTGACCCTGCGGGAGCTCCGCCCCGGCCGGCAACATCATCTTTGATGAGGGTTCACAAGCATGCCTCACTAATGACTCTTTATTACTCTACCTTCCCATCTCTTAATTGCCAAGATGTGTTGAGTGTAATCAATAGTATATGTGTGCCACAGCGTTTCTCAGTTACGTCATTCGCTCACATAGACACACAAAGAATGGGGAAGAGGACAGCCGTGCCTGGCTAGTCCACAAATCAAATGAACGCCATTTAAAGAGGTGGCCATTGATTAAATGTCATATTTCAATAAAGAGAGCAACGTCTACTGCATAGAAGTAGGAAAGTCTCTTAATCCTGTGTTCCTTTAGTTTTCACAGGGTTTTCTGTTCATTTGGGGGATTGTTTTTTTTTTTATTTTTTTTTTACATGTCTTACAAATAATGGCACGCTACTATTAAAAATCCATTAACATACAATTGGCAAATAGATTATTAAAGGCATGACAAAACTTTAATGGTGCAATTACAATACATGAAAATTATGACAATAAACAAAATGAACCTTTACCTAATTACTTACAAACAAATGCTTTGATATATTTCCTAGGTAAAATTTTATTAATCAGTTTTTCAGTTTGTAATTAATAGAAATTATTGAATTATTGACTGATAAATAATGTTTTTTATGTTTTAGAAAAAAAAATAATAATAAAAAAAACATGGACAATTATATTTATATATTTTTTTCACATATTTAAAAATTATATTTTTAATAAATATATAAATATAAAAAGAGTAAAATTTACAGACAAAAGCTAATAACCAAATACAGACAGACAGACACACACACAGACTGACAGTATAAGAAAGTGTATTAAACCTGAAAATTCAGTAACACTCAAATTCTCAAAGATAAATTATATTGCACTGCACGTTTCAAAGTCAAAACGTGGCACGGGTTATTTTATATAAATGTATCTTTGAAGGGAACCGATTGTCTTCAGAAAAGTTTTGATGTCCTTTTTATTTCATCTTTCCTATAATGCCTGATATTAGCGTTCATGAGCGCAATGCTGTTTTGATTACAGCTGTTACCAGGGAAACCGCTATTTCTGTCGCTTTAAAAGCACTTCCTGCTGGCAGAGAATGAATTTGCACTTTCAATAAGCCCGTCTGCTGTTTTATATTTACATTATATACATATATATTTCCCCCGGGGGAAGTTCTGCCACACATAGAGTGCAAGTCTGTGGGAAACACTTTGTAGAAAATCACATAAAACTACATGAACAAACACTTGCATCATATTTATGAATACTACATGTACAATTGTGCAGTTAGAGAAAGAGTTGCACCTTTTGAACTAGTTTCAGTGAAAACTCTCCTGCAGGCAGGCTGTGATCCACACAGCCCTGACACCCCTTACAACATACTCATGCTTACCAAAATGCTCATGTATATACACACACACAACATATTGATATCCTCATCTTCAACAACGCACCTCACAGTATGAGCACAAACACACTGCCGTTCACACCAGGCCACTGTTATCTGTGGTACTTCATATGAATCCATCTGACCACTGCATTTGTCATAATGAAGCTTCATATTTCACTACCCTGTTAAGACATCTTCAAGCTGCAGATCAAATCTTTATAATGAACCATTACATTATTCAGCTGGATACCTTTGAGGGTAATTTAGTAGTTATTTGATCTCACTGTGACAAATAGTGTTTGAAACAGTGTCCCGGTGACAAACCCACACTCTCTCTCTCTCTCCCTCAAACACACACTCACACAAGCACTCTTTCAACATTCATGTCAACAATAAATCAAGGAAGACAGACTTTAGCTATCGGCAATTCCTTTTTCTCCCCTCAGCAGAAGCATTACAAATGGTAATCGTGTGTGATGGTAAAATGCTCATGAGTGAACGATGCTCGAGTGAATGAGCAGTCAAAGCACCGCCGCGAGTAACACTCGGAGAGAGTAAAAAATATCAAAGTGTGCTGATTGTAATTGGTCTCCATCTGTAGAGTGGCATTTAATCGTGCCTCCTAATTGATTGAGCACAACTGGCATATTCTATTTATTTGTCAAATTTATTTGATTTCATTGCCAGACATTTTGCATGTTGTAATTACACAGTTGTTGAAAAATTACAGTATCTAATATTCTAGTAATTAAAAAATGTCAACCCTTAAATGTTTAAGTGTGATTGTTTGCAGTTATGATGGTTTTATGTTTTGTGTGTGTGTCTTCCTTATATACACTGCACATCAGCACAATTATATCCTTGACTTGTTCAAGACACAGTGTGCTTGTAGTTTTACTTCAAACTAGAATGAACTAGTCAGAGTAACACTAGCAGGGGGAAACAATCCGTTGCACGATGCTGGAGATTCTATTTGCTATCTGTGTCCCTGTTGGCAAAGGGCTTAGATTTCCGGTCCCAACGCTCTCTGATATTTGTTTGCTCTATGCTCTAGCAGTTTGGTGGTTTCGCCATGCATGCCTGAACATCTGAGAGGCGATCTGAGAGTGTCGGCTCGAGGACAAATGAGGCCAGAACAGGTGTCAACATTCTAGCACGTCATGTTAACACGGCTCTCTGTGATGGAGAAGCTACGATTCGTGACACAACTAATTAAATCTAAATATACTCTATAGCCAACCCCCACCCGTCACTCCCCTAACACATAAACCCACTACCCTTCGGGGATATAGCTCATCCCTCTTCACATTAGATGCCAAGAGTGAATATTACTGCTGCAACTAGTGCGTGCTTTGTTTGCATTATGTCTAATTAAATTAATGCATTTGGAAAAAAAAGCACTTAAAATTGCAAATAGAAAAAGGAGAAAGAAAAAAAAAACATGCACGCCTAGGATTTCATCAAAAAAAAGTCTCTGTCAATTGCCTGTACGCAGGACCTGTCTGGCGGTGGGTTCCCCTTGTTCCCCCCTCCTTTGCCTCTTTTAATTACTTTACTTATTATTGTTGTAAGAGCAAACAGAGGCAGAACTCATTACACATCCATAAATGAGAAAGCGAATGTGTGGCTTAAGGGCCTGCTGAGAGAACCTACAATTCACTTATAAAGTTGGAAACAAAGCGAGAGGGGGTAAAGAGTGAGTGAATGAAGGGAGAGCAGGAGACGAATGCTATGAAATGAAGTCTCATTCCTCTCTTTTCACATTATTCAAGGTTGCAACAGAGCAAAGGCAACAAGAGAATGAGCTCTGCAACACATTTCCAGCGTGTGTCCCTGAGCTGCTCCTCCCTTGCAGCGGTGTTTTTTTTTTGAGAGTGGGCGCCTCGACTTAGCTGTTATAAAGACGCCAAGTTTTATAGAGCTGGAATGGAGTTTTACGAGATAACCGGAGAGCAGGGGCCAGCGTGGGATGTGTAGCGTGAGTATTTGAGACTCTGGGGAACACTAAGTCAAATCATACCGCGGGTACTGTACCCACCAAAGACAGCCATAACTACATGCAGTGGCTTATTCTGTTGCAGAGAATACGGGAGAGAAAATCTAATGACGGCGCTTGGGTGTCTGAATCTGTTTTACCAGTCTGACTAAAGCTAGTCATTAGCACAGGTTAGCACTATGCGAGTAGACTAGTGCTTCATTATACAGCCTGACTGTGTCCACTCTGTTTGTTCCTCTGTAAAATAGCCTGTAATAAAGCAAATCAAGAATCAAGGAGTAATTCAGAAATGACAAACCATATCCTTGACAGTGGAGCAGAAACACCGATAGCAAGACTAATTTGAGGGCTAATTTGTTAGCAAGTCAAATAACCTAAGTCCACAGTAGCATAATTAAGTTAGCCGCTGATAAAAATGCCTGCAGATGGCAGAGTCGACTCCAGAGGGGAAAACGAAAAATAAACAAGAATGACGGAGAGACCCAGAGTGCAAATAACTCCAAAGCCCCAGTTGCTCATCATTACAGTACTAGAATATTCATTAAGTGGTCTGTAGAAGAGTGACCGAAGCCTTACAGTAAGATAAAACGCAAGAAATGAGCTCTGCTTTAGTACTGAGATGTTCACAGAACTTACAAAAAAGTACATTATGGTACTTTAAAGTCTGCCATCAATGTTGAGGGTATCAGGTAACGCATGTTAAATAATCAGGTTACTTTATTTATATAATGAGTAAATTAATGAATACATTAAATTTACACCGAAATATCCAAGTTACTTTTTCAAATAAGTAATAATAATAATAGTAATAATAATAATTATATATACATATACACACACACACACACACACACACACACACACACACACACTAAACAACTAAACTAAACAAATAAAATAAAATAGCATGTTACTATCATGGCACATGTCCCCCAAAAATAATCAAAATGAATGAATAAATGGTCAACATTTTGTGTGAGCAAAAATGTAAAAAATAATAATCTATTAATATTAATTTATATGCTAATAATCTATAATAGTCTATCCCCTGCAGCTCTTTTACAAAACAAATGAAAAGAGTGGATAAATGAACATTTGATCTTACAAAGAGGAGAGAGAGAGAGAGAGAGAGAGAGAGAGAGAGAGAGAGAGAGAGAGAGAGAGAGAGAGAGAGAGAGAGAGAGAGAGAGAGAGAGAGAGAGTGAGAGAGCGAGAGGGAGGAATAAAAACTGTTGCAAATGAACCAAGTATTAATGTGGATTTGTCATCAACATCACGCAGGTACAGAGAGGGTTAATTCACACAGGCTTTAGCACCAGAACAAGACAGCGTGTCAAGAGTGTACAATAACAGCACATCACTTGCAAAATTGCACATACACAGATGAGAGGTGTTAGATACTGTTTGATGAAATTGGCACTGCAGACAAAAGCCCTCCAAAAGCCGTCAGTGTATTTGGATTCAGTACACGGTGACCGCGTGAACATTTGCACATTTACTTTATTTTGTCAATTATTGTCAACATTACTCCATGTGCGTAACTTTAAGTTGTTTTTTATTTTTTATTATTTCCTCTCTTATATTTGAGAATATGGAATATGTGCAAAACAGTACATCAGTACAACCAACAGGCTCTGCCTGGTCTCTGTTTACATAAGGCCACACAGACATGACAAGATGCTACAAATCAGATACAATGAGAAAAAAAAAATGAGAACAATCTTTAGAAAAGGCAACCCTCTACCTCCACAACCTCCTTTCAGTGCTCTTTGCTTCACACCCGTATACTGTGTCCGAACCAGACACACACATATTTCTCCAAGAGTTTAAATGCAGCATGTGCTTAATATTTACAGCAATGTGGAGCAGGATTTTGGAGCAAAAAGATTTAACAGTTCATCAAGACAGAAACCAAATGACCAACAAAATGTAATTTGTCATACAGTACCTAGGTAACACACAATGTTACGGAAATTATACTACCACTCAAATGCTTGTAGACAGTACTTTTGTTTTTAATATATACATTTGAAAGAAGACTTTCAATGTTAATGTTATTACAATTTAAACATTTTATATTAATATATTTTAAAATGCAATTTATTTCTGTGATGACAAAGCTGAATTTTCAGCAGCCATTACTCCAGTCTTCAGTGTCACATGATCCCTGATAATAATAATTTGATGATTTAATTATGCATTTTTTTTTTTTTACAGGATTTTTTTTTTTTTTTGATAAATAGTAAGTTCAAAAGAACATCATTTATTTGAAACTGAAATGTCTTTACTATGACTAATGCATCCTTGCTGAACAAAAGTATTACTTTCTTAAAAAAAGTAAATAAATAAATACTGACCCTTGACTTTATATGGCTAAATATGATTATGTTAATCATGCATCTTGCACGTAGGGCGAGTGATCTTTTAAAATCCAGTCAGATACAGTTTGTTGGATTCACACAAGAGAGACCTAAATGATGACAAAATAATGTAACTCGACTCTAACTCTCCAACCACAATGTCCTCACTTCTCAATAATGAGACCTCAACATTAAACTCACTGCCCTGATGAGCATCTTCACTTCAGCTGAAGTAACAGATGAACCCTACAGGTGCCGCTACCTTGATAACAGTGCCTGAGAAAGTGACAGTGAGAAGGTGTGTGAGGAAATACAGGAAATCAATGGTGGATCCATACATAAATAAGAACACAGTGTGTGAGAGTGTTTACTAAAGGAGCCGCGGGAGTCATGGACCAAAGAGAGTTCAGCAGTTACACGACATCCATACAAACACTGTGTAAACTAAAGAAGACAATGGATTCTTTTTGCTTCTGCTAATAGTGAGATACATCTACAAAATGGGTGTGTTTGTAGACTGATTCTCGAAAATTGATTTTTGTGCTGGACATATTTCAAACCTCGGCTTTGTTGGAAGGTATGAGCACATGTGGGATGATGCAAGAGAGTGTAAATCAAACCACAGGCTAATGCAGTGATTGAGTCAAGCACACACCGCAGCAGGACAATAATTGAGGAAACTGACTTGGCAAAGAAGTATTACACATACACTGCACCGCCTCAAGTTTAAAGTTGTTTTTTTTGTTCTGAGAAAACTTTCTTTTTTACATTGTAAGGTGGACACTGTTACCCAGAACAAGTTTTATCTGTGTTATGCGTTTTATAATTCATATCTTTCAAAACAACTTAACAGAGAAACGCTGCTTAATGCCCTCCCCGTGAATAATAGGGTGACTCTGGCAAACAACAACAATAAAAAAAGGCTGAAAAAAGAAAAATAAATTATATTTCATCCTCAGTGGAATTGCATGCCTTCTGAAAAATTATATTATGTTGCTTTCTTGCATATTTCATGACACTTTCACAACAAAATGTCTAGTTAGTGGACCTAAAGTGCATTCAGTTGAAAAAGATAAATGTGAATTTGGCATCATTTTATTACACTGGTTTTTGTATGTATTGTGGCAGTTCAGAAATGAAATGTCCAATGAGTGCTGCTGAAAAATTAATGCTCTTTTTTTCCCCTAATCATATAATTAATAGTGTTAACAAAAGCAAACAAAATAAAATGTCTTAAGTCTGTATTAATATATAAAATACATGTATATGTGGCAAACAGTGTACAGCATATACTGTAATAATAATATATTTTCTATCATTACAGTGAAAGGGAACTACTATATGAATTATATACGCAGCATATTTAATATATGAGTTTGTTACATTATTGATATGCGATTTTTCTTTTTGCTGTAATTCTGCAATGTTTTAACTTTTTTTTTTTAAAAATCAAAATTCCCTCATGCATCACCAATGATGCCAAATATTATCGAGTTACATAGTATGTATAAGACTAGTCACATATTCATTGAATAAACTGCTAAATTATTTCGTTAGCACGAGAATTACATTCGTAAGAAAAACAGCTGATTTATAGTCTTTATTTTAGTCATTCCTAAAATGTCTAGCAGCTATGCAGACGCGATCGGTGAAGCACCCCTCACTGACAAGCTGGCATAATTTGCAGTTGGCGACACTCACCAACACAATGGACTTGGAAGTGTGATCTGAAGCTGGATTACTTGCATCAAAACTATAAGTACACAGCATTCACATGTGTTTAGTATCGCAAGAGTGCTCCATGACACACTTTCCAGGTGGAGCTTTCAGAAGGCTGTCTTCTCCAGCCCGAGTGGAGGCAAAGGAGGGCGATCAGCCTCTCGCTGTGCTGTCATCTGTAATTACGGGGGCATCTTCAGAGCGGCCCCATGCAAAGCGGGTGGCAGACAGGCTAGCGGCTAATGCACGGGACCCACACTTCACATGAGCGAGGAAGGCAGGCTGACCTTGCTTGCCTCACATTAGCACTCTTATCTGGCACGTGTGTGTATGTGTGTGTTGTGTGGCTGTGTGGAGGTGTAGGAGATAGTCCTGGAGTGGACCGCGGAGGCGGGGAGGAGCAGAAATAGATCACTTAGAGGAACAAAGTGTAATTAATGGGTGGAGAGAGATAAGAGTACCCTGGCCACTATCTGGGAATGTGCTAATGGGGTTCACACACACTCAGCATGAGCAGGGGATGACCCCTGACAGAGTGTGTGTTTGTGTGTGTGAGTGTACATGTAGAAGACGACATGATGTATACTGATGCGATGGATATGAGTGAGCGACCATGAGTGAGAGAGTGAGTGTGGAGCGAACACTAAAATATTGTATACATTTCTTTAATATCTTTGAAATACTTGACTGTGGTTCTGGTTGATGTGCTGAGAATGTTAACATACAGCATACGAAAATTTGAACCATTACTCCATGCATTTTAAAAGTTATTTGAAAGATTTCAGTTGGACAAAAGCTAATAATTCATCTTTTAAAATGTCTTTTAAAATATCATGTTTAGTCCAGCTGAAATCATACCAGTTCGTTTTATCATCAACACATACAAAAAAAATTTAGAGACACAGCTTGCTAAACTACAGCACTCCAAAACCATATCTTCTGAATATACACTGCAGGTCTTGATGCCCAAATCCGATTTTCTGACTATATCCGATTTTTTTGACGACCCGCTTACATCATCTTTTAAAAGTGACCCATATCCGATTTCTGCATTTACACTATACACTGCTGAAACTACCAAACGTAGACGTTTCTGACCCCGGAAAAGGATGTAAAACAGCACGAAATACAATGGATGCAGATGCAAATAAAATTATACAGTGTTTTGCTTTCCACAATATTTTGAAATGTCAAAAAAAAAAACAGCAAAACATTGGTCTCTTACGGCGGAGAAAAAAGCGCTTAAACCGTACCTCCCCATATCTCGTGAAATGTCTTCAAACACGGATTTATTTCTGCAACAACCCTGCATTTTTGCCTGCACTGTCTCTTCGCCCCAAAGACTTAAAAGACGTGAAACCTCCGCATTGCTCCACTGTGTGTATCCTTAGTCTTCCATCGCGCCTATAATAAGTCATGTGATTTCAGTTCCACCTGAGTTGACGTCACTTTTTTTTAAGACGTAGGCCTACGACTCGCATTTACTGGGGAATATCCGATTTGTCTGCTTACATGGCACACGCAAATGCACGTATCCGATTCATATCCGATTTATTACCACATATGAATGAGGCCTGAATCCGATCTGAGGAAATCGGAATCCATGCGGTTTTTTTCCTGCTTACACGTTAACCGGTCATATCCGATCTGTGCCACATGAGAGGCTAAACTACAGCACTCTAAAACCACATCACAATAAATCTATCTCTAAATAGAGACACAGCTTGCTAAACTACAGCACTCTAAAACCATTTCTGAGTAGCTGTTTCTCTAAATTAATCCATTTAAACCAGTTATCTTAACATATCAAAGCTAAAAACTAGGGAGACATGACTTGATGAAAACTATTTTATAATTTAAATATTACTATTTATATTATATATTTATATATTATATACTTATATTTTACTATATATATATAACCAATATTATAATATTATTATATTATTATAATATTATAACCAATATCTGACGAATAGAATATTTTGTCCAAAAAATAAATAAAAAAGAATAAATAAATATAAATTATATATATATATATATATATATATATATATATATATATATATATATATATATATATATATATATATATATATATATATATATATAACAGTCCAAATGAAAACAAATTATTATAATTGTATAATGGCACCATGCCATATAAAATTCGGGCACCATATAAATATAAAATACAGTATGAAAAATGCATATTCATGTTTATATTTGTTAAAGATTACATTTTTCAGTGTTATTAAATGATTAGTCTATCTAAAGATTAACTTTAAGATGACAAAGGTAATCTAAATGTAAAAATATGCACAAATAAAAACATACAACATAAACTGACATAGATTGATTAAAATCACCTGAAATCTTCCATAATGGCCGATAACCATTAATGGTAACGATATATCATGTAACTCTCCAAAACACTAATAAAAAGTTCCCTATTCAACTACACTGTATTATTACAGTATATGCTACATTTTTATTGTTATGTTTGTTGATACACCATTTGGTGCATACATATGTATTTTTAATTCCCATTCATTTTTCTTTAGATCAAACTGAACACACTTTCAGTTCCACTCACTAGACATTCTCACTTTAAAAGTGTTGTGAATTGTGCAAGAAGTTGACTGATCCTGAACCACCTCTACACACAAGACAATTACAATAAAGTCAAATTCATTCTGGAGTCAATGTGCTCGTTTTCAAAGAGGATTTTTCAGTCTAGCACAAAAGAGGAATCAACTAGAACATGTTGTTACAGTCGCCACGTTCCCCTCCTTCACAACACACCCACACAGAACGCACGTCTTTCACATCAAACCCATGAACAATGTTATTACACTTGGCTCAGTGGCAGGGCTTCAGATGAAGAGGACATTAATGTTTACATTGACTGAAGGAACAAGGAAGGCACTACAGTCAACTTAAGGTCAGTTCACGGCAACGAAAGGGATGCTAATTGAGAGGAACTTCCTAACAACCTCCTGTATGCGTGGGTCCTGCGTCAGGGGCCTTTGCAGAAGGCTTCTAAGACAGTAAAGCATCACATGATAGACAGACAATGTTTAAAATGCATTTCCTCTATTTGTCTGAAAACATAGCAGCGCTTCACAACTGATGGATCACAAACCTAAAATGGGTCAAGGGTCTGTTCTGATAGGGTCACGGAAAGCAGGGCAAACAATAATGCTAAATGCACAGATATTAGAATACAACTAGTGCATACTTAGGATAGCAATATAACATGAATAATGTGATGTTTGAGGTATTCAATAATGGTGTTATAAGTTTAATATTTATTTTGAGAACTAAATTAGTAGCTTCACATTTGTGCAACCTGATTATTAGCATTCTGTGGATCAGACAGTCTTGGACTCTGACCCCAGTCTGACCCTAAACTCTAAGTCCACTCGTACAGTGACCCTGGAGTGAGGGAGCAGAGACTGGCTTCTGTCAATAGATAGAGAGTAGAGACAGAAAACATCACGGAAAACAGTATCAGTCAGTACTGAAATTAGAGATAAATAGCAAATATGTAGAAACAGAAATAAGATCTTTGTTCAAAAGGAGAGAACGGGAGAACGAAAAATAATATATACATATTTCTTATTATCAATGTTTTTTTTTGTTTGTTTTTGTTTGGTAACATTATAAATGTCTTGACTCAAACAATTTAATGGTGTCTTTGCATTACTTTTGTTTTTAAATGTAGTAGTGTATCACAGTTTCCACAGAAATGTTAAGCAGCACAACTAATAAGAAGAAGAAACATTAAGAAATGTATAATCAGGATATTAGAATGAGTCATGTGACCCTAAAGATCAGAGTAATGGCTGCTGAAAATTCAGCTTTGCTAATCACATTTTAAAATATATTAAAACAGAAAACAATTATTTTAAACTGTAATGATATTTGACAATATTACTGTTTTTTAATATATTTTTGGGTCCCACTTTATATTAAGTGGCCTTAACTACTATGTACTTACATTTAAATTAATCATTTGATTCAATGACATTATAATAACATTACATATATTTAAACAATTTATTATTTATTTATTTATTTTTAAAAATATCTGCATGTAATTACATCCGTAATTAATTTATGTAATTACATTTATAATTACACTGTTGACCCATCCCTTACACCTTAACCCACCCATAAACCTACCCATACCCACCAAACCTGTCCCTAACCTTACCCGTTTCCAACCTCAATAGCAGCAAAAGTGTTTTGCAATACAATATGAACACAATAAGTACATTGTACTTATTTTTTGATGTAAGTACATATTGGTTAAGGCCACTTAATATAAAGTGGGACCTATTTTTATTTTTTAAAGTTAAAATATCAAACCCATGAACAATGTTTTTACACTTGGCTCAGTGGCAGGGCTTCAAATGGCTTCAAATTTGTGAGCACAAAAGTAGTTAAAAATTATTAGTTATTCCAAGCTTTTGAATGGTAGTATGTAAATGTTTCTTCCTATAATCAATTCATTGGCAAACTGATACTACAAAGGCATCAAGTCAATGATCTCTGGACACCCAGGTGATGATTCATTAGAGAAAAGCTGTAAAAAGCAGTCAATACTATAAATAAATAAATAAATAAAAAAGTTGAAGTGTTTTGTTTCCAGTCTAATGTTGTGATCTGAACTTACTCAAACAGCATGAGAGGGGCCAAAAGTTCAGCGCAAACAACCCACCCAAACAAAACTCCACAAACAAACAAACACAAACAATGGCAGGCATCTAAAAGCATCTCCGCTTTAGCATACACAAAGCGTGGGAAGAGTTAGCTCCCTGATAAGCTGTCTCAAACCCCGGCATTATGTATTTTTCATGCCATGTGAGTCAGAGACCGAATAATTATCTCTCTATCTCTCTGCAGATGAGTGTAGAGGGCTGCAGCCACTTCCCTCTCTGTGCTCTCTCCACACTCAATGCGAATAAACTCACACAGATGTCAACAAAACATTCAGATGAACCCTTGAATGGGGTGACTTAAGTAGCGCAAGGACCTTTAGATGTATTCAGTGGTTCCATGGTCACACTGACATCCAAATGAGGCTTGACCTGTCCCTGCTGGGGGCAAACAGGAAAAAACCCCACCTTGACCAGATCTATAGACCCTTATCTGATAGAGCGGCTAATGCTCAACACGTAGCCCATGTCAAATAAGATGTACAGAGATGTTCAGATGCACCGTGACCCTGTAGAGACACACTATTAATCAAAAGTGTGTTAGGGATGCAGGAGCGAGCCAGGATGAGTGTTTGAGGACTGTGTGTTTGGTGTGGGTGTGCGAGTACGGCAGGGGTCAGAAGCTGCTCTGACTCTCTCAATGGCGCTCTATTGACAGCAGAGGTGAGAGTGAGCGCATGGAACGGCAAATAGAATAAAATAATCAATACATTCTCACTTGACAGAAGGGTAAGAGTCCTTTAAGAAGAGTAAACTTTAACCCTGCAGTATGCTACATTGATCAGATGATGTAAACTCCTGCCATAGGTGGCCCTGCTATATCTGTTCTGACATAAATGGAATGTGAGTCACCGATAACATTGTCTGAGATGATGTGTGTCTGTAAGTGTCAGAGAGTGACAGAATGGGAGAGCACATTCCTTTACAAATGTCTGTGCAACAGAAAATACAATTAATGTGTGCTGATTATATGATTTGAACATTGACATTGAAGTATAAAACTTCTGTGTGTAACCACATTTGTGCAACATTGGCACTACTATAACTACCATTAGGGTTCTACTTTTTAAAGAAAAAGTTTCATGTCATTTAGTTCCATTAACGGTTCTCAAATATGCATTCTTCCTCTGTTACAGTATTTTTCCTGCTTTTCACAAAATTAAAAACCATCATAAATCTTTTTTTTTTTTTTGTTTTTTTTTTGTGAAAGAAAAATACATTAAACCAGCAAGGATGCATTAAGTTGATTAAAAGTGACAATACTTACATTATATATATATATATATATATATATATCATATATATATATATATAACATTGTATATATACATATATATTGTATATATATATATAACATTGTAACATATATATATATATATATATATATAATATATATATATAGATATATATATATATATATATATATATATATATACATGTTTAAATAGTTCTATTTCAAATTGTTTTTTCTGTTCATCAAAGAATCCTGAAAATATGCATCAGTGTTTCCACACATATTAGCACAACTGTTTTAAACAGTTTTAAAGTTTTTACTGTATTTTTAATTTTAAAAAATCCATAATGAGCCTAAGAGACTTAAAAAAAAATGACAGTATAATTGAAGTGTAGTGTAATGTATATTGATTCTGGTTATAACCACTAAATATTTATCACTAGAAACACTACATTCTTCCTGATTCACAGCACTATATTTAGAGACCATAATATCATATAAGCATGGGCTCTTCTGACTTGGGCAAGTAAACAACCACAGAACAATGTGCTAAAACCACTCATAAAACCACATAGGAACACTCTGGGATCCACCCACATCAGCCTAGTATTGAGGCGGTTTATTTTTCCCTGCTTTCTTCAAAAATATTATGTAGTTGTTCCATATTCTCTTCATGGTGAAAATGATGATCAAGACATGGAATGCTTAACCTTCATAATGTTCCTGTTTCTGTTCAAAGAAATACTTTAGTAAAAACAAGGTCCTCTGGGTATGTTAATACGGTATTAAGTGATGAATTGGAAAGAGAGTAAAACAAGCTTTAAATGTTAATGAAGAGAAATGGAACATTAATGCAGAGAGAGATGAATGGAGACAGAGAGAGAGGGAGACAGAGGAGAGATGCTAACCTTGTCATAATTTAAACAAGTAAAAAGTCTCCCACCGTTCTGTTTACAGTGTATAATTAATGCCTATGAGTTCAAACACAGCTTTATCTGTGCTCGTCAGCCTAAGTGATATGATTTCATGTTTTATGGCTGGTTATGTCCCACTCTTTAGGCAAAAACTACTGGGGCAATTCTGCCCCTCCAAACACTGCTGCTTTTCTACCCGCAGCTAAAGTGCCTCGTTAATTCCCTCCCCACCGCTGACAACAGCCGCATCCATCAATCCACCTAAAATACGCCCCCAATCGCTTCGAGTTTTACTACCGTGCATCTCTCGTTATTGGGCTGATGGCATGTTTCAAAGCCTTGTTTCACTCCACGTCTTTGGTTGCTGACCTCTGAGGTCTCAGTAACTTTAAACCATCCACGCCTACGTCTGCTTGATGTGCTAAAGCATTAAGATATTTCAGAGCAGTCGCTCTCCACGTGTGCAATAAATTTGAATGTATATGTTCAAGGTTATTGGTGCTTAACTACAGCTAAGCTTCAATGGGCATCGTGGGTACACTCAGGGCCAGACAAGGCTTTAGCATATATGGTGATAGTATTTAGTGATATTTGGGAAAAAACATTTTCCATTTCTGGCCATTTTCCAATTCCTGCTTGCAGGAAACTTTTTTAACTACAATTAATTCCAATTATGAACATCTAAAACTTTGAAAAACAAACTTTGTAAGATTTAAAACAATATAGTTTGGCAAAAAATCAAAACAACTACATTTGCTTTCGCATTAATTTAACAAATTTCATACTTAGCAAAGTTAAGCACATTTCAATCAATCTTCACACTATTCATTTAAATGCTACTTTTGCCAAAATATAATTGTAAAACATATTTATATATAAAACTCTAGGTCCAGGACATCAGGTTATAGCCGCAATAAACCACTCACATACAGAACAACTTTCCTTTTGTATTCCTGACCACAACGGTAAGAGAGTCATCACCACTGCTGTGTGTTTCAAGGGACACATTAATGGTTTGTGGTAAAATGTCCCGCCTTAGGGAGCAAAAGTAAACCAGAAATGTAAGAATCCCTCAATACCCCCAGCTGTTTGGTTTTGACAGTGGTTTATCACGCCTCATAAAGCAAAGAGCAGCGGTTTATATTCTCACTGACAATAACGTCATGTAGAAAGACGGCTATGTTATCAGTTTTCAGTGACTCTCAATCTCATGCATCCTACATTATACATCTCTGCCTGTGTTTTTTTTCTCACTTTTTCATGCATTAATTCCAACTGCTCTCTTCTCACAAACTTGCTCACTGTCTCTGAGGAGACCAGTAATCTCTCTCCTGTCTCTCGTCTTGTGTATTTTCTATCCTGTGTGAGCGCCTCCTCTTACCTGAACGCGAGCGAGTGAGTCTATAAGACTCAAGGAGAGCAGAGTGATTTTAAAGATGCGGGCAATCCAGAGGGAATCACTCCATATCAGTGTGTCTTCTTATGGTGTTGCATTGCTGTTTCAGGGGCACAAAGAGTAATGTGAGCTGATGGTATTACGGTCCTTCTCAGCAAGTTTGAGAGTTTATTTGTCATACTTTTCTGAAGCTTTTGCATCGCCAAGAGATAAAAAGCTGCCTACAATTTTTTGTTAAGGTATTCCATAAGCTTCGATTATTGCCTTGTTTATTAAATGATAAATGCACTCAGTGAATAGCCCTTACAGAAGGCAGTTGTGGTGCAATGGCTGGAAAAGGGATCTTCAGTTAATGGCTTTTTCCACAATCGGTTGTTAGAGTAAACAGCAATTTGGTGAGCATTTAGAACATCACTCAGCTTCGTGGTGAATAAGGACAGGTGTGTCTGAATGAACCTATTTAATCACCTTGTTGATCTATAGAGTGTATTTGATGCTCTCCATCATAAACTGGAGAGACATATAAATGGATTGTGTACCGAAGGTAAATGGTAAATAAAAAGTTTGTTAACATTTGAGCCTGATTGTGAGATATTGATTTATCCTGTCTCCTTAATGGAGGTGGTGATGGTACTGATGGAGGAGAGAGAGTGTTTTTAGATTTGGAGTAAGATGATGGTTTAACAAGAGAGAGTGCTTTGTGTGTTTGTATGTGTGTAGATGCTCTTCTAAAGCGAGGGAGCTAAAAGCATGCTCACACTAGACTTTAAGCAGGCACATTTATTTCAGGCCCTTGCAACAAATTGGAAAAATAATATAATGCTTCAGAGCATCTGTTTTGAACAAACAGTAATGCATTTATGTTAAAAAGAGCAACTCCAGTTATCTGTGAAACTAAAAACAATCTGTATCTTATTAATTGAAAGTCAATATCGGAAGTTTTTCATTTCAAATACAACTTATAAGGAAAATCTATCTATCCATCCATCCCATACAATATTACTGTTTGTTTATTTATAAATCTTTGACGTTAAGCTTATTATTGGCCTACAGTCTATTCTACAAATGTTCTAAATGAATATGTTAAACTGACCGCCCTACTATTAAGGAGAGTGAAAGAAACAGAGTCAAGTGTGATCACCCCTTAAACCCTACAGAAACAGCAGCAGTGATGGGCGATATCACAACTGTTACACAATGCAAATAGCTGAAAGATGCCCCTAATAACCCAAATGACCCATTCAAACAAAGTCCATCATATTCTTTGTCGAGCAGGAACAGAGACAGTTCCATAAATAACTAAGAGAGAGGCGTGACAAACATTCCATCTCTTTGTGTTGGTGGAAAGATCTGGTGTTAAAGGCGTGAGCCAACTTTCAGTGAAAGCGAACTACGTTGTAAATGCTCATGACCTTTCAAATACAGATGAACGCATTTGCTAAGTACAGTTTCCTGCGAATGGAACACTGCTGTTTCTGAGACGAAAAGACACAGAGGAGGACGACAGAGAGAGAGAGCGATTAGCGTGGGGAACACAAATCCACTTAATATCTACTTTCTGTCTGTATGTCTTCACAGCAGTTTGGTGAAAGTGAGCGGGCTTACGATAA
Organism: Cyprinus carpio; assembly: GCF_018340385.1. NCBI lineage: Eukaryota > Metazoa > Chordata > Actinopteri > Cypriniformes > Cyprinidae > Cyprinus > Cyprinus carpio. The sequence continues at coordinate 26,818,137 of NC_056576.1, forward strand.
ACCTAATTTAAATGTTTAAATATTGTTTTTGGCTGGCCGATGGGGCCACATCATCTGTCATATTCTCATGCTGACAAATCTCTTTGCAGGCACTCCCAGAGAAAGAAAATGTAAGAGACGGGGACGCAAGAACAAACAGGATTTGATGTCTGGGAAATGGCAGATCGACGTGTACACAAAGAGAGCAATGACAGGGCCAGGTAACATAATAGTGGTCGGGCTATTTGATCATGTATGTCTGAGTAAACTAGTGCATATTTACATGGAGGAAGAGTGCTATCTGTGTGTGTGGCGGTCACAACATGCCTGCTGGGAGAAAGAGGCAACAGAAGGGAGGCCATCCGTATTCCCACAAGCCTGCTCTCTGATTTCAGTTACACTATTGGAACTCTAGCCTGTCTGTGTCTCCGGGCCATAGGCGCACAGGTGTTTGCTGCATGCACCTGTGCACTAGTGCATGTGGAGGGGCTGTCAAAACCGCCCGACGAGTGCTGACCTGGGATCAGCCGGAGCACACCTGTGCCATTCAAACCCAAACTTGTTGTCATGGACCTGGACAGCGGCATCCGCAACAAACGGCTCAGAAGCGGTGTACATTATAATGTGGTGCACCAGACAAAAGACTAAGACCCAATGAAAGGTTAAGAGGCCATGTCGGGGCTTTGAGGAAAGGAAAAGAGACAGTTGAGACAGAGTTCAACTAAAGTCTACGGTTGCTTTGCACCATTCTGTACAGAGAGCAGATTTGCACCACATGCTTGCCTGAGCAATTACCAAAGCCAATATGAGCAACACATGGGAACATGGAACAGTTCCTGAGCGTTGTGAAGGGAGGAGACCAGCCGTACTTTGATTACACTCTTAATGGATGACTATCAATGTAAAGAGTGTGCAAGGTTACAATTAGGCTCCCCTTATCTACAGTAATTAGAAACTCCTGCATTCAGAAGATTCTTCAGGTTGCGATAGGCTGAGAACTTGGCAGCCTGTTACGCCCAAACCTGAGTGCTCAACGCCACCCAAAGCATCCCTGGCAATCTCAAGCTGTAATGTAGCCCATCCCGTCCTATCTGGCTGCTCTATTGTCCTGCCCTCGACCTGTGAACGTTGGCACAACCCTGAGGGTTGGGGCTAAAAAAGGCCCAAGTGCAAGGAACAGAAATATAGTCTGCATTAGCCAGCTAATCCCATTAAATCTGTGGCCCTGCCAAGAGCCAGGGTCAGCCAGTGTGCCACGTCACTCACACGCACCTTTGGCACCGCCTGTGACCCTGGACTACTGTCCCGGAGATGAGGGCAGGGAGTCGCCTGTTTTCAAGGTCCAGATGGAATTAGGCAAAAGCTGGGATGCATGAAAGCACCTGCTGGCCAATCACTTGGACCGCTGGAGGCTTTTTGGAAATGAGTGTGGTTGTGGACGAGATTTAGCCACAAAACTAAGCAGCTTGCACCCGCTCCGTGCAGCGGGAATTGGTTTATTGTGTTTACAGTGGATTACAGCAGCACACTGACAGTTGAAAGGCACTTGTGATCTGTGTGGTCAGCTGTAGTGTGACGTGTCACAAAGAATCGAAATGCTTTACGGTAATGTCAACATGAAACAGTTCAAACCCATTTACATTTTTGTAATCTGATGTATTTCCTTGGTGAAGTAGGATATTCAATGAGAAAATGTTAAAGTGTACATGAAATGCTGTTCGAACCCATTTTGCTTTTTAAATTATGAGTGAATTTTGATAAAAATAACAAACATACACTCTAATAAAATCTGTAAAAATAGGGCACAATGCAATTTTTTGTATTGATTTTTTCACAGGAGCTTTACCTGTATTTTGAATGATGCATTGCAGTGTCTTTTGTTTAGGATTAAAGGAAATGTCCTTTATGAAATACTACAAGTACCTTTTACGGTTCTTTTTTTTTTCTTACAGTGTAAGTTTTAAGCTGTGCTTGTTAGGTGGGTTCCACAATTTGGCCAAAAATGTATCAATTTGATTCTAAAATATAATAATAATAATCAATATTGTTATTACTAAACAAAATATTAAAATAAAATAAAAATATTACTACTATTAAATAAAAAGGTATTGAAGAAAAATAAAAAAAATAATAATACTTTTATTTTACAGTAAAATTGTAAAAGAACAACACTAGTATTTACACCAAATTGGCAAGCTAGACACACTTAATGCAGCAAAGACTGGCATAAGCACTCTCACAAACAGACAAGACAAAAACACTTTTACACTGACCCCAAAATGGCATCACTTTCCACTGAGTCATTTCACCACCACTGTGAGTTCAGCAAAGCTAATTGGGTTACTTGTTATCGATGCAGAGCAAAGCATCCATCCTGCTTAACTTGACCTGTGCTCAGACACTTTACCCCACATCTCTGCTGTCTCTACAGTGTGACTTAAGGACAGGATATTTCCTCTGCCATGAATACAGTACCTGATGTAACAAGTCAACCATGATGACTAATTGTATTACTGAAGCAGGTAACATATACTCCAGTGCAAGGGGTCCCTCTATCAGATGGTCCATGGCCTAAATTGCCCCTTAACCAGAGACAGCTCAACACCAGGCAACTAAAACCTTACTTTATGCTAAACAATCCTTTATTAGCCCGAACACAGCTTGGTGGCACCAGTGCATTGTTGAGTGGATGAAGTTAGTGCATGATGTTCTGCTATATTAACATCTCCAGCTACAAGGCTGGTGAGACAGATAATTTAATTTGAAACATGTTAATGCTCCTGCTCTGTTGCCAACTTATTTACAGCCATTAACATTGGCTAAGCTGACTAAGCACGAAGCTCTAATTGTTGTAACAATGAAAGCTAGGTAAAATATGCACTTTCTGCACAATATGGAGAACAAACTGTAAAACTTGACACAGTTAATGTTCAATATTTATCATCTGTACTAAAAGTAAGGGTCTAGACTGGCTTGTTTCTGAATCTTTGCAACCACTGAGGTAATGTTCTTCTTGGATGCACTTTGGCTCAGTCCTGGTTTTCAGGGCGAAAGAGCAGACATGACCTTCACAACTTTTTTCGTTCCTTGATCACATTGATAGTACAACAAGACCGCAAGAGATAAAGCTCTCAGCTCATTACTTATTGAATGATCTCATGATAGTCCCTGCCTTCAAGTGCTGCAGTATTTGTATCATTGATTAACAGTAGAATACATTCAGGACTTTTCCTGTTGAATGTATTAATTCATATCAAATAGTAAAATCAAAAACTAAGGCTTAACTTGACATCCCTCAGGCTCAACCAGAGAGTCCAACAAAGTCACTGTTTTTGCAATACACAAAATTACAAACAACAGCTTTAAATATTAAATTGCACAATATGTTCAGTAAGATCTGAAAAATACCCCATGCATATCTTAATTCCCTCATATAAAATTTTCCTGTGTGCCATTAAATCAGTTACAACCTTTCTATGTAGTGAGGCAAATGTTTTGTTTTAAATAAGTCATATGGGGTGAGAGGCAGGGAGAATAATCCACTTTCGTCGAGAGTTCACATGCCAGCCAGCCCGTTGCTTTGGCAGAGCAGATGAAGATATCAAAGAGGGGGGAGAGAGCAAGCCCTGCATGCTGAGGAGGCCAGGAAACTGGCGAGCGAAAGAGAGAGGGAGAGAGAGAGAGAGAGAGAGAGAGAGAGAGAGAGAGAGAGAGAGAGAGAGAGAATCAAAAGTCAAACTCAGGGCTCTCCCCACAAACAGGACCGGCACCCAGCAGGGTTTAAAGTTCTGCTCAGCTTTTGCTAGGGGATTTTCCACCTCTTTCTCTTCATTTCACCATAACAAAGGCACTTCATGGAAGTGCACAAACCAAGACTTGTTGCAAAGTGATCAATTTTTAATTCCCCTCAGTTTTTCATGTTTGCCAACATCGCCAGGTTGGGAGAAGTTGGTGGTGGTGAAAGACACTGAACTCTTTCTCTGCACAACACACAGAGGTACAGGAAGATAAGCAACACCTATGAGCCATTCAAGTTTCACAGGCCGTATCGGTAATAAATGATGCATTGGTATCTTAACCACAGAAAGCAAGATGCGTTATGTAGATCTGATCGATAAGGCTTCAGTGGCACAGCTCATATTAAGAGGTCAGACATTTCTCAAATACACGTTGAAAGATAGTCATTTCTTACAGTTGACACCTGTTAAAAGCTTTTTAAATGTTAACTGATGGGGAAAAAAGCATTCTGCTGCCAGTTCTACGTACGTAAGGAACCCTTAACACGCAGATGGCATCGACCAGCCTCCCTCTCAGCTCAGGTGGTGTAAAAAAAAAAAGGGGGCACACTAGTAAATCCAAGCTCCCTCGTGCTGCTGCAGCCACTGCTAATGAGTTGCGACTTCCTGTCATGCTGTTTTTTCTCTCTCCCACTTCTTCCAGGAGAGGAGGCGGATTGTGGAAAGTCGATTTCCTGTGCGGTGGTGCTTGTCGTAATTGCGCTGCAAGGCGGCTTGGTTCGCCAACGGTGACATAGTCGGGGAAAACGAGCAGAAAATCTAACTGTTCCATATCAAGGAATATTTTTACTCTGGCTAATGTGACTTAAATACCTTGTTCCACAGTCGAGTGGGCTGGCACCTGCTGCATGGGAACTGGCCAATTATTGCGCAGTCGCTCTAATTTTCTGATTCAATTAGCATGCTTCAGAGCTTTGCCGTCTAATTGCAAACTACTTCACAGTTACCTCTCTGATTAATCGCTGCCCATCTGCAAGCGATCAGAAACCTTGGTGGAACAAATTCGGGTATTTCAGAATGCCGGGAGCCTGGCAAATCGAAGCCCACGTGGCTGCAAAAGAGCAAGCTGACAGTGGAAACAAATCAATGCGCTGTCACCTCTAAATCTACTTAATACACTGGAAGGTTTCGTAAATCAAAGCAGCCATTCAAGGGCTGGGCAAGTTTGACAGGAAGTCATACTAAACAAATGATCAGTCATCCGGAAACTTTGATTAATGCGCTTAAATGTACTCCAAGCAGGTATGATTGAGGAAATGAGGCAATATGAAATACAGAGTTTTCCATTTTCTTGAAAACAATCCATGGAGAATGCAATAGGCGGTGTTAGTCATCTCCAAACAACCTCTAGACCAATGGAAGGCATTTATAACAACCCCAGGCTCTGATAATGTATGAAGACCAGAGGGTATCGACCCTCACGCAGCAGGTTACGCTGTCAAATCGGTGGCACTTTGCCCAACCTGACCCACAACTCTCTCTCTGTACGCTAATGCGTACCTATTGACATTCCCAAGGACAAGGACACTGGGGTGTTTACACAGTTTTTACACCATGTTACATCATTACAACCGTTGAGGTATCTGCCCTGACCGAGAAGACTTGGCACCCAGTCTTGCCCTCTGTGAGCAAAAGAACTTACGGCTGCTTTCTGCTCCACAAAGACAATTATTTTCATTTTACTACAGTCCTTTTAGCCTTAATGAAAAAGTACAGAGGAAACAACAGTAAGCATATTGCAAATTGTTGCCAGTACTCTGATAATGATGTATAAGGTGGTGGCTGAGGGAGACCATAATTCCAATATGTCAGGACTCTGATTTGGCCACAATTTGCATGGTTATAATAGCTTATTGACTGGCTCAAGGTTGAGGGAGACCAAGGTAGCCAGCAGTAATGACTACGCCGCATGAGTTTATTTCAAGCTGCCGGGGTTCACTCACCCGAGCCCTTTTGTCAATATGCAATTTTGATTCTTCTATGCCCCTCGGAGAGTCTAGGCTAACAGCAACCACTGCTGTTCCCTGCCAAAACCCCTTAAACGATTCCTGTATCATACAAACATTTCCCATAGAAATCAATATGAGTGCCATTCATTAACCCTTGAAATTCTACAAAGCCCAATGCTAGATTTATTGATCAGGCCAATTGGTTTTCATATTTGTTGGCTACTAAATATGGAGTTCTTGGTATTTTTGTTGTTTGAAAAAAAAAAAATTACAATTATAGATTAGGAGGAAGTAGCTCGGAAGTAGCTCGCCTTTCTGAAGCCATTTTGGGAGGGTACAGGAGGACAAACATATCACAGAAGTATTAATATATGAAATTCTATATGTGCATTTTGCATTCATAGTCTCAAACTGCTCTTATGCATGAGGACTAAAGCAAACATAAAGAAACATTTTTGCAGGCAAATCATCAATCACCTCGAGTAACAGATGGAAACCTATAAACTTTAATCTACATACCTGTAAGTACACACCTATTACTTTTTACTTGAAAACTTGTCAATTAAAATCTTTGATTGTATTAAAAAGGACATTACTAAATTATATGCTTCTTTAAATGTGTGTAAGTAAATGAATGCCTGTATATAAAATCCTGTCAGTGCAGGTGCCTCACTAAACAACTTTAAAAATACAACTGTCTTTATAGATGTTTTTTGGTATTGTCTGTGTAACACAGCAGCAGAAACAATGCTAGCAAGGTTCTCTCTCTATTTGTGTGTTTTTCTGGGTGACTTCGATTATGGTGATAAACAAACAGCAGAGCTACCTGTGTGGAGCTCGTCCCACTGCTGCACTAATGGTTTAATGATGAAGAGCAGCTCAGGCCTCTCTTACACTGAGACTGCGCTGAGTAAGACCTCACCGCCTCTTGACCTCCATTATTTCACACATACACACACAACACAACATACACCATAACAGACCATATATATAGATATATATATATATATATATATACACACTTACACACACACACACACACACATATATATATATATATACATACACAAGAATGCCAGATTTGTTCTGTACATATGGATTTAAAAAAAACAACTTATGGGTGCTTCGTAATTTAAGAAATCTTATGATCCAAGGGTTAAAAATTTTATCTTTTTTTTTCTGCACTGAAACTTTTTACCATCCCTTTATAATTTATTGTTCTACTTTTAAAACAATTTAGTTATAAGCCTTTAATCATAAACAGTGAACATTTATTATGAAGAATCTTACATTTTGCAAAATGTGATAATTAGTGAAATAATTGCTTTCAAAATTTATGCTGTAAAAATGATTTATATCAAATTTTAGACATTGCTCAGGCATCATTTATCAAAACTAGCAATTTAGTTTTATCAAAGGTTAGTGTATTTTATTACCAAAAGACTAATTGTCATTGAGGAGCTTGAGATCAAATATGAAAATGTCAAGACAAAACAAGGTCAATATTTTCACTGAATATTTAATTAGATTTTTTTAGTCATATCCAGTAAAACTTTATTTTTTCAAGCTATGCAAAACTTTGAATAAAATAAGAAAAAAAAATCACTTTGTTCCAAGGATGTTTAAAATACAATTTCCATTAATTAAAAATAAATTAAATTAATAATGATAATAGTAATAATTTAAGAAAATCATCATGTATTCCCACTGTTTGACATGGTTGGCAGAAAAAAAAATTCACATAGAGAAAATTACTAACAATAGAAGTAACATCCATATACAGTCACAAACTAATACATCAGCAGATCCACACCACAATGTACATATGTACCCCAACAAATTTTTGTTTTATCAAAAAAACCATAGCCTACAGTAACAGCCTTTGACTATCTAACAGCCTTTTACTATCTAACAAAACAATTCACATTATCAGTGCAGAGGCCTGACCTTAGACTTCTTTAAATGGGGGAGTATTGATTGTCTGTGCACAACAGACAAACACCTCACGCAGCATGTCTGGGACAGTTCACTCAGTGCACAGACAAGGTGAGCAATTAAACACACACCTGAGGAAAGCTCACTGCATGAGCCAGCAAACAAACTCAACACAGTGAATCAATTACTGCATGAAAGGAGCACTTCTTTTGCATGTGTATGTCGTCCAGATCATTTTGGTTCCGATACCAAGTGCTATTAAGGCCAATGCCAATAACTCTATTAAGTGAATTGATAAAATCAGTAATTGCAGCCATTTAAATTTATACTATAAAAAGCAATAATCTTTTAATAAATTAAACATTTTATAAGCCTAAATCTCAAATGAAAAGACTTCTGTTTTTGTTTATGTATTAACAATTACAGAAGATTTAAGACTTATTTAAATTACATTTGGATTGCACGGTTTTAACATAAACAAACTAACAAACTTAATGTGATGCATATTTGTCAGTCAAGCATAAATGAAACAGGTAATATTTCTGTAATGGTACTAATAAACTGAGCCTGTTTTAAATTATATATCTATCATCATTAAATGCAGTTAGTTTCAAACTCAAACATTTTTAACTAAGTGAATATCGCTTGAGCAACAGACAGTATTTGAGTACAAAATCTTAAGTGTTTTTTTTTTTTTTTTTACCCCTTTCATTTATTTATGCATGTCCATTTGCATTTATGTATGACTGACAAGAGTGTCTTTTTTTTCTATTTTTGCATGGCGAATAGGATTACAGTTATTGTTATTAAAATAACACATAGTATTAGCCACCACACTGACTTTAAAAAAAAAAAATTATATATCTAATTGAATCTTATTAAAACTAGTCATATTTTGTAATAAGTTTAATTATACAGTACTGTGCAAAAGTCTTAGGCTATTAGCATTTTCACCAACAAAAAAAAAAAAATGGTTTTAAGTCAGTTATTTCTAACTTTTGCTTTAGTGTGCCAGCAGGAAATATCAGTTTAGATTTCCAAACTTTCCTTTTGCCATTAATTATAATAATCCAGTTAGATTTTTGTATGCACAAGGAGTCTGACAACAGCAAGTGCATGTTTACCAAAGTAAATTTCCAAGGGAAAGCTGCCAAGAACTCAATTTTTAGTATACATACACAATAAGCAAACTGTATGTCAGAAAACATAATAAATGCTACTTTCTTAAAAAATGCTTTCATTAATCAGAATATTATAGGGTTCCTGGTGCACAGGTCAAAAGCTTCCTAGTGCTGGTTTGCAAGTCAACTGATATCAATTAGAGGCACTGCAGTGGTTCATTTGAGCAAAGTGCCTTAAGATAGATGACCTTTTGCACTGACCTCCTAAGTATATAGATATGCGTATATGAATTCAGATCAATAAAGAATGAGACATTTGTTAAAGCAACAACATTTAAATATGAGAAAAATGTGTTATTTTGTACAACAACAACAGATAATAAATAAATAAAAATTCCTCCCACCTTAATGTAATGCAATTAAACTAATATAAATTAGGAATACTGATTAGAGAGACTTTTAGACAAGATGATATGCGTGAATAGAGTTATCCACAAATATGAGAACATCAGAAATTTTCTTACCATTTTTTTATACAAATCTACAATACAATTTGAAAGTGAGATAATAGGTGACACTATTTAAATCCAATAGTGATTTTGAACTCCCCCTGCTTCTATATGAATATTTTCTAACAAACCTGCTGAGAATGCACTGTTATCTCTCTCGTTCTCAAGTTTCTTTTGCCCGCTGTCTCTATAGTGTTCACTTGACAAATTAATTCTGTAATGACGTGTTATAAAGATATTTTATGAGGGGTAGGGTGGGGGGTTGGGAGCCAACAAAAAGAGGAGATAAAAAGAAAGAGGAAGAGAAAAAGAATATCAAAGATAATCATAGGAATGAGGTAGGAGTGGCCCTGGGCCATGGGGTCAATCTAAAGCTAAGCTTGTTCAGCCTGCCGCAGGCACTGAGCTGGAACTAAGTAAAGCCAAGCGACCGTGGGCATGGAAGCAAGCCAGAGAGCGGGATTCTGCAGGGGGCCGTACTGAGCCCCCTCTCTTTCTCTCTATTGCACTCTAACATTTTTATTAACACCGAGGGTTAACAAAATGAGGGTGAGCCATAGAGAGAAAGAGGGAGAGATAGCAATCCACAACGTAAAAAAAAAAAAAAAAAAAATACAGACCGTGAGGGGGAAAGAAAAGAGACTCTTATTTGTGATTGGAGAACTTTGGCAGTTATTTTACTGCATATATTACACACATTTTAGTAGAAACACTCCAAAAGAGAGGGGGTTAAATAGAGACACAATGAGGCGGAGAGGCACCATTCTGGAATGATGACTGAGAGACAAAGGAGGCCTGTCAGGCCGGCCAGACAGCTGTGAGTTGGGTGTCAAACTGCCTCCCCAGACCACCATCTGCTGACACCACCAGATGACACAGAAAATAGGATTACAGTAGCAAGGCATAAAAGAAGATGATGACCTAAACTCTGTAATATAATTTTCCAAAAAAAAGACAATGCAGGCATGGATAAAGATGGATGAGGTGAATGAGGTCAAAGAAACACCGTTATGCTGCAAAGAAATACCACACGAATGAGGAGATCAGAGTTTAATTTGGGATTAAATGTAAGAGATCTAGTGGGAGGCCCTAACCCATGCCACAGGACTCAATTTTATGTAAGCAACTGACAGCTTTGTAACACCAGCAAAGCAGATCATCATCTCATATTGACTAACTTCAGGGTGTTGTGTCACTGACCTTTTTTGAGGAACATTACTTTTAAAAGTAAAGTGTTACAAGTATTAAAAAGTATTGGGTTACAGGTATAAAAAGTAATAATAATAAAAAATCTTGGTATACATTGGTATATATTTTTTTCTTTTTTCATTAAAACAGAGCCAAAGCTTTTTAAAGACAATGAAAGTGTGAAGAAGCCCGACATTATAAGGCAGGGGACAGGTTATTTCTTTCATTTGCATTAGTCAGTAAATAAATTAAATACAACTGTTTGAAAAAGTAACCTGTTAACTTGTTAAAGTCATACTGGGTTTAAAACAAATGTGGGTAAAATTCGGCTTTGGCAGTTTGGCTAGCTGACTTGTAACTTTTCTAGGAATTGCAAATCCTCAGTTGAAGTGTGAATCTTGAATCAAGAGAGTAAAATCGAAGAAAGAGAAAAATCAAATGACATGACCAGAGTAATTTTTTTTTTTAAATATCCATCTAGAAAGTCCAAGGCATTTTTAAAAAACATATTATGGGAATTAGTGTTTATTACTTCTAAACATCAATATGAGCAACAAAATCATGTTGGTTCACATCATCAGTTGGATGTGGCATGTAACTGTATCCACTTCAGAAAAAAAAAAAAAAAAAAGAAAAAAAATCACATCAGAGACCATACGCAAGTCACATATTAGTGTGAATTTTAAAGCCGGCCATGTTTCACCCCATCTGGGTACTGCTGGAGTTATTGCGAAAGCTAACTTCAACTCATGCACTTCTTTGAGTGAAAATATCATAATGACAAAGTTTGAATGAACGTGGGGCTGCTCAGAGGCCATTCTTACCAAACAGAGCCTCAGAGCTGTATCATTCCATTTGTGTCCCCAAGCTGCTGGGGTGTAAAGGGTGAGGAACAGCCCAACTCTGGCTAAAACACAACCCTGGAAGGGACCCACCCTGCCCCAAGGCTGCTGTCGGTTCCAAGCCAGCAGCAGGAGCCCAATAGACATGTGACCAGAAACGACACCTCATGGCCAAAGGTCATTTCGGATCTCTGCAAATCTCCCTAGGCATGGCATCCGATTAAAGGCAAAGGGGAGAGCTTGGCCTCCAACCTTAACCTGTTAAGACCCATGAAGTCTTTTTTCTGAACTAGACTGGACTCCCTCATCTGCAATGTAAGCTATACTAATTAACCAATGATAGCAGCCCTGCACAATTCATTACGATGTTTCTGGGGCATTTTAAGCAAAAGCTGGCGCCAGACTCATTCTTAAACTGTATATGATAAAGCCGTTGTTTCCCTTTGTGATGTGCGGTATGGACATCATCAGACAAGGTTTGTGTCCACTGCATTTAGGAGAGCAGAACAAGACCAGCAAAGTCTGATTAAACACCACCGTGGATTTGGAATTTATTACTCAACATACTCAAATGAAACACAGGGCTCTTATATAAGAAGCATTCATTTAAGTTATTATTTCAAGGGATAGTTCACAAAAGAAGAGATTTTCAACTGCAAATTACATATTTCAACTTTTTTGTCCATATAATGGTGTTTAAAACACCCCATTGACTTTTATTATACTCCCTTAAAAATAAAGGTTCTTTATTGACATCTACGGTTCCATGAAGGACCTTTAACATCCATGGAACCCAACCCTTACACAAAGGTTCTTTACAGTGGAAAAGGGTTCTTTAGATTATAAAAATGTCCTTCACACTAAGAAAAAATGGTTCTTTATAAGAACTGCTGACTGCAAGGTTCTTTGGGGAACCCCAAATCGTTTTTCTATGGCATTGCTGTGAAAACTCCCTTTTGGAACCATTTTTAAGAGTATATGGAGCAAAAAATAAATAAATAAATAATTAAATTAAAATATTAAAAATAAAATAAAACCCAGATATTTTTGAAATATGTTCTTTTCAGTTCCTCTGATGAAAGTAAGTCATAGAGGTTTGGAATGACTGTATCGCAGAAATATATTCAGCTACTAAAAACTCACAAAGCCTACTCTTAGATTTTCCGAGACACACACATACAGCATTGGAGCCGAAGCAGGATGGTGAGTGCTTGTGCATAAAGGGATGGACAGCAAACCCCCTGCTGATTAGATAAGTCCTAAACCCACTCAAACACAAGCAGCGAAGGCCATGTTTTCCACTCGCTCTCTGTTTGCCTCTCAGAGGGAGAGGTGATAAGGTGGGCCATTTGGGGGTCATTGCGATTAGACAGCTAGGGAGAGCGCATTCCTGCCAACTCCTCACAGGCCAAAGAGGCTTTAACACATCACACACTGAAAGGTATGTTACTGTGAGCCTCGTCTGCCTGCAGATATAAAGCCATGAAATATATTAAAAAGATGTTTCAAGTATTCACAAATGGATACTTTGAAGCTAACCGGGCCAGAGTCTAACTCAACCTTCTCGTGGACCCTTTTATCACAAAAGAGCAAGAGCAAAAACAGACATCATTTGCATTTCACATGTTTCAGCCGAAGCCTCTTCACAATCAAGCTGTGTCGGCACTTGTCGGAGGGTGCACCAAAGGGCGGCGTCTGAGAGGAGGCACCTGGGGTGGCAGCAGGCCCTGTAGGGCTGTAGGGTGTGGGAGGAAGAGAAGACTTGGGATTATGGCTAATAGCATCATGGAGGGATCAGTGCAGCCTATCTCATTACGCTGAGGCACAATGAGCGCAGCACTCTCAAAGCAGTTTATAATTATGGCTTTCCAGGCCACAAACAAACCTTGCTTATTACCCTTCTTCTCGATGCTTTAGCTGTAGGAAATCAGCCGCTAATTGTGATATTTCCCTAATACTCAATGCACATGGGTGTCACGGGCTGTTTACGTCTCGTCCCACTGACACTTAATAAAGTTTTTATCTGTCAAGCCGAAGAGTGGGAGACGAGCCAAGGTCACTGCTGCGCTCTACAGCTTGCTGAAGAAAAGGGGGGAAAAACGTTCAGCACTGTTTACATAATTATATAAATAATATCTCAAGAGCTTAAGGACATTCAAGGATGTTTCTTCTCTAATCATCATGTGCAGTTATGTATGTTCTTAATATATTCTCATTGCATTCATGCACATTTTTTCCTTCACCCACTGTTTTCTATAACAATCATATTAAATGTGCATTTCATTAAATTCATTTTTTTTTAAAGCTCACACAGATGGTGGGGGAGGTGGGGCTGCTGCATGCCACAATTGCACACACATCAAAAGATGCTGAAATTTAACTAGATGCACTAAATGTTATCTTTACAAAAAATAAAACAAGGAAAGAGCAGGCAAAAAAAGAAATAACACCACAACATAACACAGGATGACACATCAGGTCCTAATTAATTGATTTGTGTTCTCAAACAGAGTATTTTATTATGTGCATTACTGCTGCTTTGATAGTAATTATCATGACTCCTGCAGTTCCCATAACCCTCGGCAGAAGCAGAGGCTCCTCACCCTCCCTTATCAAAAGCTGTCAAAGCAAAGCGCCCCATTAGTCTCCAAATGTAATAAATTGGTTGCATGAAACACACTCATAGCACATCTCTTCTGAGGAAAAAGGGGGAGAGCTGTTGCAAGTGGATGTGAAAGGGAAAAAAATGGAAATAATAAGTCTAATATCCTCAGATGGGGCCCCTGTCAGAAAGGAGTGAGTAGATGTTGACAGTTGTGTTGCGCGGCGTGGCAGGGGCTTGTCAGTGAGCCATTTATTTATACCTAAAAAATGACAGGACAAGATGTTCACTTTGACATAATACTGTACCCACACTGTCTTCTGTGCATGAGGCTAACAAACCCACTGCGGATCAACGAATTTGTCAATGTTAACACTATGCTAAAAAACACAGATGGCTGGGCAAGATGTTCACTTCGACATAATACTGTAATCATTTTTTGTGTTGGTAAAAAAAATGTAACAAAAAACACAAGACACTCTGATGCAATTACTATAAAGCATAAACAAGCATCTAAATATTCATATTACATGAAAACTGTGTACTTTTTCCATAGAAAAAAACATAAAATAAATTTTGTTTCAAGCTAATGATCTCTTGTTGCTATTCTAAAAGATGTAAAAGCAAAAGATTCATTTTTTTTTTTTTTTTAGAAATCAGGTAATTAAGATCACAAACTTAGTCTGAATGATTTTTTTGGTCAAATCAACTCACTGACTAATTTAACTGTTGTTGAGTCAAAGTCTTCCATATTACCCAAGTGAAACATATTATTGAAAAAAAAGTAGAAGAAAAAAAGAGGTGGGGACTTGGCTATGTCAGTCTGTTGGATGGAAGCAGGTCTGAATGTAAGTTTGCAGTTTGTTTTTAAAACGGGACGGGGATTTAAGTGGACAAAATGTTTGGAGAAGTCCTGTCATTTCACGGGAAGATCAAGCTAGTGTATACACTAACAATTTTGATTAAAACAAACCAAGTCAAGAAATGTTTAATAAAACATATTCACAGATGAATCGTTTACAATGAGATCAATAGCATGCATTTAGAAAATAGTGTGAATTTGACTAGTGAGTACTTTGGAGGGGAAGGTTTTCAGTAAATAACGACTTAAATTTTGGTCTGATTTTTTACGCAAAGATATTGTATGGCTTCAGAAAACTTGAGATACAAAGCCAAGCCAACTATGGGTCTACTACATACTCTTTGAAGCTTGAAAACTTTAGCTCAAACTGCGTGGAAAAGGATGACATGTACAGTACATTATTCAAAATATCTACTTTTGCATCCTCCAGAAGAAACACATTCATACATGGGATGACATAAAGGTGAGCAAATTATGCCAGAATTGTAATTCTTTTGGTGAATGGCTCCTTTAAATCGCTACTAAGCAATGCTAGTTTGTATGCATTGCAGCAAATTCATATTTGCTGATGTGCCCGTGAGACAATAACCAAGCAACACAATGTTGAAGCAGCAAATTCTACTGAGTATGTAATTTGCTGTCCAATGCAGTTTTTTTCCTCCGTTTCACTCGCCCTTGTGTTTCCATGGGAGTGTTTGTTTTCACGTGTAACAGGTTCAATGTTGGAAAGAGAAACTCTTAATCCATTCCCTCAAGCCAAAGCTTGCGAGTAACTAGCAGCAAATCCTGAGGAAAACCATAGGAAACAATCTGATCATCAGGTCTTATCCTGATTAAACCCCCACAAGTTCACTGAAGGGGCAGAGGGTTGCCGCCGTTTTTAGCAAAACTCTTTGCATTTCAAAGCAAATGAAATCTAAGACCAGGAACCTGATTTTCTGTTGAAATGCAGCATTTATACATCATAAACATAATGCTAGAGCTCAAAAATAATGATGGCACATGCTTGCAGTCCATCTGCAAGGTTAAAGGTACAGGTTTAATCCTCTGCTTTAGCTATAGGATGCACCATATGGCTCAATGAGATCCATGACCCCAGCTCCTAATCTGTTGCTGGCCTCTAACTGTGTGATAATACATGGTATTCAACAGGATGTACACTAACAAAAATGTTGACGTTTCAACTCATCGTCTCATCAATGGGGGGGGGGGGGGGGGGGGGGGGGGGGGGGGGGGGGGGGGGGGGGGGGGGGGGGGGGGGGGGGGGGGGGGGGGGGGGGGGGGGGGGGGGGGGGGGGGGGGGGGGGGGGGGGGGGGGGGGGGGGGGGGGGGGGGGGGGGGGGGGTTTAAAACAAAAATGTTGACGTTTCAACTCATCGTCTCATCAATATGTTTTTGTGTATGTTATTCACATTCAGTTTCTATAAAGAGAAAGATGTGATGATGGGGGTAAAAACAACAAAAAAGAAGAACAAGAACAACAAACAAATTGTGCTCTTTGTTCTAAAATGAACTGATCTACTATTGCTTGATTTGCTCAAATGTTTAATGAGCACTAGAAATGAAACAACATTTCACAAACAGCATACTCATCATAATACGAATCAGAATCAAAGTGAGAGAAAGAAAAGATTTAACATGAAGCTAAATCACATTCTAGAACATCACTTACCCTCATCCAGAATCACAAAAATAAATTAAACACAGAAAATATGCTGCCAACTGGTTAACAGTAGTAGGGCGGCAAATGTTGGCCTCTAATATGTGGTAATACACAGAAGGCCTCATGGTCAAATCTGGGATGATAATGTGGTTATAAAACGGTTGAGGTTGCCGAACTTTGTTCCATTTTTCATTGAACCCAGCTGAACTCTCGTCTATTTGCACCAGCTCATCCCACACTTTAAGGTATGATGAATAAAGCCTAGATGGAATGTGAGGATAGGAAACAGACTTCTCTCTGTTTATTACATAGAAATCATGAATCATGATTATGAATCAGTTCAGTGAATTCACGAGATCACAATCACAGGTTGAACTACAAAGAAAAAAGTCCTGGAGCTGTATATCTCCTTTTAGACTGAATGTTGCAACTTTAAGACTATAATTTCACAAGAAAAATTAATAGCGCAAATGAAAGCTGTCAAAACTGTTAATTAAGAACCAGACGTGCAAGATAATTTTTTGCAAATACCACCCTTAATATAATTAGAGATTTAGGTCTATGCTAATAGTCCAAACAAGTCTTGCTTTACAGTTCTTACATACAGTATAATGTTTTGCTGCAAATTTAGCCTTTCACAGGTTGCAAATAATTTTTTAGAAGTAAAAATGTGTGCAAATTACATGACATTTAAAAAAAATGCAATATTACACTATAAATTATGTGAGATTTAAGTGCTGTATATTTTGTGAAAGTATGGGAAATAGATAGAAAACCTACATGTCCAACCTGATCCATGAGACTCAGCAACTGGTTCCCATTTTAAAGAAAATGTATAATTACATACATAAACAGTCTGAGGCACAGCTGAGAGCAGGATTGCTGTAAAAGAAAAGGCTGGGAATAATAAAGGGCAGCGAAAGCTTTTTACCTCAGTCAGCTAAGGCTTCAATCACAATAGTCTAGGATAAATTAAGTCTACCCTATAGAATCATTATGACAGTACACTATGCCACACACACAAAGAAACAAAATGTGTCTTCCATTCTTCCATAGGGACACACACAAAGCATACTGATTTCTGCCATGAAAGGGGAGTGAACAGGCCATTCACGGCTTACAGTCGAGGAGCTTTTTTGCTTCAAATTCTAAACACAAACAACAAAAGTCAATGAGGATTCAAAACTCTGATAAATTAATCTTCAATTGCATAAACGATTGCAGGTATTGACTGGTTGAAAGAGGTTGGTCAATGCTAACTGATTGTGATCTGGTGGGTACTGACCTCACAAAAGTTTTCACTGTTGTGAGGTCAGCGGGAAAGCTGCTGATTGGGATCAATGCAACCTGCTGTTTCATTTCAAAGAATCTATCAAGTTCTGATATGAAGCGGAGACTATCAAATCCAGATGGACGACGTGTTGGTGTTCATGTACTTAAAGTAAGGCTTAAGACATAGAAGGCTTCAACATTGAAAGAGAGGCTTGTTTATCCAACAAGGAGTTTTAAAAAAGGACAGTTGCACTTACCTCTTTAACTGCTGCCTTCCCAATATAAGCACACATCTCCTGTCTAACTATAGCTTCACAATTCACCTAAATCAAACTGAATCCTCAATATGGCCTAGTACGCATAAGGTGTGATTTGATTAATAAAAAATATAGCATGAATGTAAAGGAAGGAGTGGTTCTGCTAGCATTCTACTCCACATATAAATGACAAATTACTCAAAATAATACATAATAATGCAATAATTAATATTCAAAGGGACTGGGTTCCAAAAATAAGTGTTTGACTTAAAAGTGGACTTTGACTGTGAACAATAAAAAAATTTTTTTTTTTTTTTTTTTTTTTTTTAAATGTGTATAATAATAATAATAATGCAGGTATATTACAATAATAATTCCATTATTAAATTATATTATTATAATACATTTTCTATTTTTGTTTTCATTCCGTTTTTGTCTTCATGCCCATTTTGAGTGTGACCTAGTTTGTGTCTCTCTTTTGATTAGTTCATTCAGTTCACCTGTGTTCGTTAATCTTCTCATTAGTTCCCTCGTTTTAGTATCTGTATAAGTTCTCCCTGTGTTGTTCAGTCCTTTGCAGGTTATTAGTTATGTATGCTGCTTGTGTTACCCTGTGTTTTGTATGAATCTTCATCATCTTGGATTACTATTAAATGTTATTTGGATTACCTCCATCTTCATGCGCCTCCCTTCACAACAGCGTGACAATTATATTCTACATAATGATAATAATAATGATAAACAGTGAGTGTGGGATGAGATGACATAAATCTCTGTATTTAGCACAATGTTCCTGCATGGTGCTCTTTAATCAGAAGGCTCATTACATAAAGCAAAGAGCCAAATGGGTCAGGCCCTGCCACTCATCCCATGAATCACATGGATCAAATATGTTTAGGCCCCATCTAGTTTTTAAAGAGGAATAGAAAATGTCTTCTGATCCCTGACAAGGGAGAGCAGCAGTGAGATATTATAGTCGACTGCACAAAAACGCCATCAAACTTTCATTCATCCCCTCCAATGGGACTTCTAAAAAAGGCCATGAAATTCAGAAAAAATGAAATACAGGGAATCGCATTCTATATATATATATATATATATATATATATATATATATATATATATATATATATATATATATATATATATATAATATATATATATAAATAATAAAAAGTCAAAGTTCAAGTTCATACATTTTTCCTGAGATCCCAGACCAGCACCAGCATCCACTTAAAAGGAGGGTGGGAAAGTACAACTAAGTGAAGATCTGTAATCCACAATGGAAGATCAAACAAGTGGATTTTGCTGCATCAGGGGTACATGGTTACAGGCATTCAATGACATAGAGGCACTGGGCCCTGTGGACCACTGAATAAAGTCTATAGACTGAATGCACATATGCGCCAGTGACTCTCCATTGAGCAAAATACATGGACCAGTGACATTGTTAACGTCAGCAATATGCACCAGTGATCTTACACAAATGGGCCAAATGCCTGCATGCCAACAGTTTCAGTCAAACACATCTTTGTTAGGACATTTGTAGAAAACTAGGATGAAGTTAGTATAACAATTTGTAGAATGTTCAAATCTCTCGATCTCTGTTTTTCCCTCAGTGTAATACATGCAGCTAACTCCCATTAAAACTGCTTTACTTTGTTTCAGGGTCTTACAGTTGAAACAAAGCCGATTCAAAAAGAAATTCACTTCCAACAATGAAAAGTCAACAAGTCAAAAAAAATAAAATAAAAAAAATAAAAAACCAAGAAGAAGATGTGAATTAATCAACTGACAAATATCTAGCCTACATCAAAGCAGGCTTATTTTTTAACAAAGTTATTCTCTGCTCTCGTGATCTTCTTATTGTAAATGCAATTAGGGTTAATTACCCACCTGTGTTGGGATTCATGTAGTGGTGCAGAAGAGATAATTACAGTTCAGGTATGCATTAACTAACTTTTGTTAACAATTAATCACTGTTTACACACTGGACACTGTTCTCTTAGTAATTAATGATCAGTTCTATCAATGAGTAACCTCATCTTAACCCAGGTAAAGCAAAAGAGAGCCTGTGCTTCTAACGCTTGGATATAATGGGAACGGCATGAAGCAAGTGATCAGTGGTTCCTGAGATATTACATATATATTATAGATATTATAGAATCTGAGTGTGATGTTAATGCGTGAGATTTTTCAAGGCTCATTAATAGAGACATGAGGGTATTTTTTAACAAATAAGAGGTGCACACACTTGACTTCAAACGACCAAAATTTCAGACACTGCAAAAAACAAGTGCGAAGTGTTTTCTATTTTAACTTTTAAAAATACTGAAAAAAGGCTAAGCTGAATTTTCAGTGGCCATTACTCCAGACTCCGGTGTCATTTGATCCTTCAGAAATCATCATAATTTAATATTCTTCTAAACCATGATCTCATGCTAAGCAAAATGAGCATTTCCTCCATGTTTGATCCTCTTTTGACTGCAAGAATTTGTCAGGTCAGCGTTCACCAAACTTGAAATTTTGCACGCAGCATAAGAAATGAATTCTTTGCATATCCTTACATATCCACTCTCTCGGTTTTGTGTGCTCATGAATAGAGGTGAATGAAACACAAAACTCTGGTGTGACCGCCCCTTTAAACTAATATCATGTTGCACCCCGGCTTTAAAACATGAGATAAACATCACAGGTCTGAGATTCAGCCCATCAGGGCCAGACGGCTCCATCACACTCACAAACACAAACACACACACACACACACACACACACACACACACACACACACACACACACACACACACACACAGAGAGAGAGACTGTAGCCCGCAACATTGGCATTGTTTCTTTTTGTAATCCATCCAAATGCTCATCTAGGCTTCCTCTACTGTTCAGTTCAGTTGTGCTGGCAATTGGCTTCAACACCTAGAGCGTCTGACTGTGGGTCAGTGTGGGCATAAGGCTCAACTCCCCTTACCCAGTGCTGGCGGACCAGGGGGCTTTTCAGGAGATTTGTTCCAGTTTATCTGCATATTTCAACTGGCTTTAGTGTGCTGCTAACTGATAAAATGCTGCCAGTCTCCCCGAGCTCTGCCAATGCTGAGGCTCACTGACCTTCCACTGAAGATTCATTTTGAACGAGAGGGAAAAGGGGGAAAAAAGGCAAAAAATAAAGGGAAAAATCCAGGCGGGTGGAAGGAGGCTCCCAGGTTTATCACGTTGGGAACAAAAAAACAGAGACGTCAGAAGTCCTTTCCTTTCCAAACACACAAGCGCATAACATCCACACACACAAGCATACAAAATACCAGCATAGTAAGCTGGTACCAGCATGGCTTCATAGATGATTAAGTGTAACAGACAAGCTGCTCTATGTCTTGACATGGCCCACCTGCACAAGTAAAACCAGCATAGCTATCATGAAAACATTGCCACACAGCGTGTAAAAAGGACTGTGTGTGGGAATCAAATAAAACCTTAAGTTAAATTAATTGTGGGGATCAGTTAGTGGTGCCTACAGGGAAACCACTTAAACATTCTAAAAGTTTTCTTAATTAAAAATCTATACTTTTTTGAGGATTAAAAAAAAAGTGTATTACTCAAATAGACTGACAACAGTTAAATGCCAGTCATTGTAATAATGCAGATGTTTTTGGTTTGCTATTAAATTGTGAATCTTAAAGACTAATAAGTAATAACAAAATATAAATCATAAAAATTCTGTGCCCAAAAATGTGACAGTCAAGGCACTGGCATTTCTTGCATCTCAGTTAGAAAACTAAAGCATCAAATCTCAAATGAATAGGTCAGAGATAAATCTTGCTGATGATGACAGAATATTATTATTCTTTTATTATGTGTTTATATTGCACTTCTCAACAGCACAACCATAACTGAGACTGGCTGCAGTGATCTGGGGAAAAAGAATAATTGTGACATCACAGCTCTCCATAAATGTAGGAGATGGGTAAAATTTAGGGATGCACCAATAGGATTTTAACAAACACTTACTGGCCGATTCCGATAACGATATTTGTCACTTCCTCTCTTATTTAAAATTTTAGCATCCAATTAGATAGTATTTTGATCATGTTTTAAATCAGCAAAGTTCAAAAACACCTGCATTAAATTATACTAGCAGTTTTATTGCTGCATTATCAAATAATTTCTAATGAACATGGATTGGATCCATTTAACATTCAGCAGGCCTTCAAATACAACCGAACTAAGATACATATTAAATAAACAGTGCTTTTTAGGGTAGGTTTAACAGTTTTCAGGTACATACTGTATATAAAGTAAACAAACATAAAATAACACTTCACTGTATAAATTAAATACATATTAATCCTTCTTTATTGTAACAGACTTCATTATGATTAATCTTCTAATTTGTTCTTGTATACATTTTAATATTTTTTGCAAGTTTAAATATGTATGAGATCTCCTTTACTAAGGCGGGACTCTTATTTTGACGGGTTTTCTAGTCTACGGAGCTATATTGGGTAATGAAAGCATGCAGTTCTTTGGATTTAAAGTTTGTCAGTTTATTAAGCACCCCCCGAAAATGCATGATATCTGTATATATTTGTTTACTGTTAGTTGTAATAAGTATTTTGTGTAATTCGCTGTCTATGTTGATGATAATGCAACTGAGAGTTTGAGTTTAATGTGCACTTCCCGTGCTGTGTTTTGTTTAGCTCTTATGTTTTTTGGAGTGAAAAAGGACACAATAAACTTAATAAAACATCAGTTAATATTAGGTCATCATTCACATGAGGTCCACTACACTTATGAAAGTTACAAAAGTTATTTAGTCGAGAATAGTGTGCAATCTTTTGTTATTTGATAAGCATTCAAGTGCAGACAGCAGCGCCAGGATTATGCAACAGACATTATACAGCTTACTGCCTTCACGCAGTTAATTAATAAATTGAGGAAAAATCGTCCTATACATATCAGCGACCGATACATCGGTGCATCCCTAGTAAAAATTTTTAACTTGGAACTGATGCAATGCACAAAAACAAAAGCTGACATAGTTCAATGATGGTTCACTTGGATAATACCCAACCCACCCTGACCCCAAATCCAGATTACTGTAAAATCAGGGAAATATTGTCCTCGCTACAAAAGCACAAGTGAAAATATCAAATTACTTTTATAATACTGTCAGACAGTAAAACATCTCACAAAGCCAAGTCAAAGTATGGGCAGCTCTTCATCTCTTTAGTGCAGGGGTGATGGTCAGGTCAACCTCATCATCCCCCTGCTCTGGATTATAGATTATAGTTGTAATCTGGAATTGAGGACATGCCTCGAAATACTAAAAACAACCAAGGCCAGAAGGATAAACTAAACTATTTGAAAACACTGATGCATGATTAAAATATACACATTTTAATAATAATAATAAAAAAAGAACTAGGATTTCAAAGGTGGTAGCTTTTACAGTATAATTCAATCACTTTATGGTGAGCGCCATCTACCTGTTCAGATATCACATTCCTTATTTTTATAATTTGTGGCCTACACCAATATGGCATGCAACTAAGTAATCTGTTTTAAGGAAGCACTGAATAATTAGACTTAGACTAGTTTTGAATTTACCTGACCCAAACAAATATGCTTCTTGGGAGGATTTTTACATATGACATATTCTCAGATTCACTAACACCCTGGGTGAGACACAACTGATTGGAAAGAAGGTTTCAAGACACTTTTTAAAAATGGAAAAACAGTGCAAAATGAGATAAAACGTTCCAAGACATCCGTCTGAATGTGTATGGCTATAACACTGGTGCTTTTAAGGGGATTTTATCTTTTATACTATCTAACAGCACTAATTAAAGCACCAATAAATAAATAACTAAATAAATAAATTGACATACCAGTCAACCTCACTTAAGGACCTAGTCAGTCATTGGAGTCAACCACTGTAACCTGTCCCTATCACACTCTCTTTCACATCAATTTTTTGGCGAATGGTATACAATGACTATTTAATATCTTTTGAACGCAAAGTTCAAACCTAAAAAAATGTAGTACAAACAGAAATCAGAACATTGTAAATAAATACACCAAATTTTGTCCAATTTCATCCATAGGGGCCATTAAAACAAAGCAAAAGCTTGATTTGGCAAGCTTTTCCTTTGATATAAGTGCTATTATATCCTACAGCAGGGGTGTCCAGTCCTGCTTATGAAGGGCCAATATCCTGCAGACTTCAGCTTCAACCTGCCCCAACACATCTGGAAGTTTGTAGTGATCTTGAAGACCTTCATTAGCTGGTTGAAGTCTGTAGGATCTGCAGGATAGTGGCCCTTCTTAAGCAGGATTGGACACCTTTTTTCTAAAAATAGACTTGGTTACCAATGAGTAAAGGGTAAAAGAGGCAAAATGCAGTTTGTGGTGCATATGTGGTTGCTTACCTGCTGAAACACGAGGGCAGTCATTAAGCATGGGGTCCACCAGAGTATCCAGGGGCTCAGGACTCGACACCCAGTTACAGCAGTGCTGTGAGAGGGAAAAAGGGGGAGGGAGAAAGGAGCAAGCAATTAGGTACCTTAGAGACATCTCACACTGACAGTTTTGACTTTTTATGTTGGGCAGGAGTAGGCACACCACTGGTGGCCCTCCGAGGAGTGTTTTCTTGGCCTAGTGACCTTGCCAAAACTCCCAATGTCATCAGCCTGGCCCCTGAGACACAATTTTTTGACGCAATCTTCAGCACAGAGTGTTTGTCTTCAGCTAAAACAAGTTTAATTAGGCATGTTTGGTTGAGAAAATCATCACACCCTCAAGCTAATAATGTATTCAACTTTTCACTAAATGCATGCTGACATCGTACTGTTTAGATGGGGTGCAGAGTTGAAAAAAGTTACAAAGGCATGCATGGAAAAGCGGGGTCTGGAGATAAGATAAAACATGCTGAATAGAAGACAGAGAAATTTAAGCGAGATTAGCGTATTGCAGCTGGCGTCCTTG
Source organism: Cyprinus carpio (assembly GCF_018340385.1). Taxonomy (NCBI): domain Eukaryota; kingdom Metazoa; phylum Chordata; class Actinopteri; order Cypriniformes; family Cyprinidae; genus Cyprinus; species Cyprinus carpio. Next base: position 26,843,103 of record NC_056576.1, read on the forward strand.
TGAAGCGCTGCTTATCTAGGGTTGTTTACTTTCACAGACATAGCACTGTCAGCCATTACAACTGCCGAGGGGACTGAAACCCACCCGTCCACACAGATACACATAGACATGGACAGAAAGACAGACAGACAGATACCACAAACACAATGCTATCTAACCCTCAACCAATGCCCAAGACAACCTCCCCTGATAGAGCAGAGAGGGATGATTCCACCACACCAGACACCCTTGCAAAAGACACTTGCATACATAAGCACACACATGACAGAGTCCCAGGTCACATCACACCTCAGCCTGTCAACTTCCTTCACTTCTGATCCCTGTGTCACTCTAGGGGTCACCACACTGCCACCCAACAGGGACCCTGCATGTGTGTGTGTGTTTGGCCAACAGGGAAGGGGTATATACTGGGAAGCACAGGAATTGTATTTTTAATTCCATCAATCTTTTTTTGCCATGGCATCCTTGATTAACTCATAATAATGTGTATAATGATAAATCAATTCAAGAAATAGCATGATTCTGAAGTCTGGGTTGGTAGTGGCTGCAACAATTACTGGATGTAAGCGGTCTAGAGTTGATGACAGTAGATAACAGAAGTGTAAACATTAACAATAATGCAAATACTCTCAACAGGAAACTGAGATCCACAAATAAAGACACTCTTTAATACAGTAATAAGCCACAGGGCCATTTATTACAGTGATTACCAAAGCTAAAAGTGTTCTTAGGCACAGTGTTGAAGTCTTACTCACCAAAGATGTATTTACAGTATTTTATTGTCACTTTTGATCAAATCGATGCATCCTTGCTTAATGAAAATATAAATGAATTAATTTTAAGTTATTACTAATAATAAAAAATACTGGCTTCAAACTTTTGAACTATATATACACAAACTTAATATATCAGGGATTTTTTTTAAAGATTTGATATCGTTTGTTGTTTTTATTTTGTAATGATATATATATATATATATATATATATATATATATATATATATTACATCCAGTATACATACATACAACAACAACAATAATAATAATAATAATAATAATAATAATACATAAAACAACAAACAATATCAAAATAAAAAAATTCAAGCTCAATTACTGCTGCAATATGTAGTCATCCCTGCTTTTGGCATATTCTGCATGATGCTGAAAGTCGGGGGGGGGGGGGGGGGGGGTTGCTCCTCCTCATTTCTGTTGTCATTTATGTCCAGAGGACTCCTCTCTTAATCCTGTCAATCGCTTGCGTGCCTGGGTTGGGGGAGAAGACAACTGCCATTGGAATGAACAGGCATGCATTGTGTATTTTTAGAATTCCTGCTGCCCTAGTTGTGCACCATGGAGCCAGGCCAGTGAGAGGAGCGCTCCCTGACTGCTGCATCAAGTGTCTTATTGTACAATCTTAATTCATGCCGTCTGGAGAAAGATGTCAGCTGGGCTGGAAGCAAGGGCAGGAATTTCAAAGACTGGAGTCTCAGCCAGTGAGTGGCAAAGAGGCGGGGGGTGGGAAGAGGCTTCAACAGATTTGTCAGGGTTGGCTGATGCACCAGGATGAGTTTTAGATGCAACAGAGAGCCAAGGCCACTATGTAAGAGGATGACATAGCTTTAAAAGAACAGATAAAACACCAAGAATGGTGAAAGGGTTTTTTTGGGATATAGAAGCTGGGTCAGGCTTTTGGAAATGTTCCAATTGTTTTGTGAAATCTGATGGCTTGTAGTTGTCTTGAAAAGCATAAAAATTTAATCCGTATATATCCTCATAATATGACCCTTTAGGTAATTAAGCATTTAATAGAAGGGCCTGATAATACAAGTAAAAACCAAGAATTAATTAGACAAATTGGATGAACAAATATGTGTTTAAGTCTTCCGTTTGTAGTCTAGTAGAGAAAAAAGGCTTTAAGTTAAGCGTTCCCCTATTCTCCCTCAAGAGTTTAACATTTTATTACCGTAATCATAAATACACTGTTTTTTTGTGAATATAGTTTTACTGTTTACTGCACTTTGTTTTTCTTCTTGTTATTCATAAGATGAAGATACAGATGGATACAGACCAAAAGTCAATAACAGAATTAGAGATGGGTCAGGATCCAGTTTATGTGGATTTTTTAAAGGGATAGTTTAATCAAAAAAAAAAAAAAATAAAAAAAAATCCTGTCATCATATACCCTCATGTTGTTCCAAACCTGTATAACTTTTTTCTTCTGTAAAACAAAGTAGAAGTTACCTTGAAAAGAAAAAGTATTTATCCTTTATATTAATGCTGTTGTTCTGGACACCAATGACATTCAGTGCATTGGCTAAAGTAAAAAAAAAAAAAAAATCTTCAAAATATTGGACAATTTATTTTCCTGAGTGAACTAATTCTTTAAATATTTTAGTCAACATACTGTAAAAAAAATATAATTTAGTGATGTAACTTCTTGGATTTTAGCGTGCAGCCAATATGTTCTGATAACCCAATGACTAGTCCATCATAAAAATATCTAGTTTTGCACATTCTGCACAGAACATAGAATATATAGCTTGTGTTTAAATATGATGCCACAAAGCAGACATCTGAACTCAAAATTATCTGTCAGAGTTTTTGAATGCTCTGTGACGGAAATGTACATGAGCAGCCACTGCGCTAACCATTTATGCAACACTTCCAAATCCCAGCTGAAGCTGCATAAAATGAAAACAACAAATGGACACAAATGAGAGCTAATCATCTATGGTGAGGCCCATCAGCATTAATCAGGGCCATATGGTTGTGGTATTCCCGGCTCTTCTGGACTGGGAAATGGGGTGGTGGAGCATGGTGGGACTCTAAGCAGTCTCCTAATGGCCCAGTTAGAGAAGGTAAACTGAAGACAGGTGTTGGATCCTGCTGAGAGTGCCCTCTCATACCTGCACTTATTGAGCATCCCTGCGTCTGGCATCCTACACTTTAGTTGCCCTTTAACATGCCACATTCTGCTCAATCAATCCTGGTTGCGGTTGCACTGTGGTGTATCACACCTCATCCACAGTATTCAACATGACAGACAAGTGTCAACATGCTGCCACATGCCCAAACCGCTCATCTTGAAAATATACTGTAAAAAGCTCTTTTAAAAGCTGTCACAGAGCAGCACTGCTTTGTTTTGTCAATTTGAATTTTTTTATTACATCTAATAAGCATCCTATATATATAGCATATATATATATATATATATATATATATATATATATAGGATGCTTAATATGTGAAATTAACTATTATATCTTTGTTTCGTTTCTGATACGTAATAACTTTACAAAGCCAATATATCTGGGATATAGTTTTAGAAGGTTGTACACAGACCTCAACTCTTCACACACAAACCTCAAGAACAGTAACAATCAACAAAAACCACCTTAAAGAAACAGAACACCCAAAAACTAAAACTCTTATCATTTACTTACCCTTGTGTCATTCCAAACCACAGAGTGGTAAACATGGAACCTTGTGTGCCACATGCTAGAACAAACCTCAATAGTTCTCTATGTATGTTTATTTTTAAAGGGGTCATATGATGCGATTTCAATTTTTCCTTTCTCTTTGGAGTGTTAAAAGTTCTTGGTGCATAAAGAAGATCTGTAAAGTTGCAAAGACTAAAGTCTCAAATCCAAAGAGATATTCTTTATAAAAGTTAAGAGCCAACCACACCCCCTAAAATGGCTCATTCGAACACCCTCCTCCCCATGTCTACGTCACTATGTGGGAAGAAGATTTGCATAACGCCGGCCAAATGTTCACGCATAGAAAGAAGGCGCAACTTTTATTCTTTCTGTTGCCACCGCTGCCATGTTGTGGAGTCGCTGTGTGTTTCATTGTGAAAGCAAAACTACTTTCTTTGGCCTTCCAAAAGAGGACACGACTAGAAATCAGTGGTTAAGTTGTATTTCAACACTGTTTCAGAACAGTCCAACCCAAATATTCCGTTGTGTGCTGCGCATTTTATGGAGGATGAGGATTGTTTCCTGAACCTGTAGCCTGCAATGCATCTGTGGCACAACGGCTGTTTCTATAAAGTTGAGCAGTTCATACTTTGCAAGGACAGTCTGGCGCTTCTGACTCACAGCCTGTAAATACGTTTTTTACATTTAAATAATTTGCCAATGATGATTCAAACACGAGTTTGGAGCAGTGGAGTAGGCTTGTTGTTTGTTGTTTCTCAGATCACAAATGCAGACATGGTTTTATGTTTACACAGCGCGATACCCAATGCAATGCATAAAAAGACAGTATAAGTCATTATATTCAGTAATTATGTCCCCACTGGATGCAACAAATGCCTCGTTTCTAAAGGGTTTTATTTGTTTTGTCTCGTCTAGTGATGTCCGGATATCGATCAAATCTTTCTATTTAACTGGATCTTCTTAGTGAAGCGGTTGAACCAGTTCACCAAATTGAACTGAATCATTTGAAACTGTTCGAAATTACGCTTGAAATTACTTAAGTTATCTGGTTTATAGATGTGCCTTACACTCCCTCTGACGCGAAATAGACCAATATCCCGAGTTATTCAGTTACTCCTAACAGTACATTGACTGAACTGCTAAAAGAGAACCAATGATGGGATGTGCACAAGCAGAGCAGCTGGACTGAGTCTCGTACTGCTGGCCTGGGCTGGGATACTGCATAGTATGTTAAGGGGTGTAACATTTTCGTCACAAACTTGAAGCATTCGGCCAATCACAACGCACTGAATAGCTGGCCAATCAGAGCACACCTCTCTTTATCAGAGGGCTGAGCTTTGTAAAAATCGACGCGTTTCAGAAAGGCGGGGCATATAAGAGAAACAATAATTTACATTATATAGAAAAAATTTGTTTTTTGAACCTTAAACTGCATTAACACATTGCATTACACCAAATACACAAAATAATGTTCTTTTTAGCAGCATCATAAGAGCCCTTTAAATGTGAATAAAAGCCCAAATTAAATCTGTTAATCATAAAAAGCGATTGTACCTCTTCACAAAATTAAACCACTTGATTTGTATAAATTCAATTTACAGTGCCTTTATGACCTTTTTGGAGCTTCTAAGTGTTGTTTAACTGGATTTTCAATGGAGGGACAGCAGGTTTTATAAAAAATATCTTATACTGTGTGAAGAATAATCTAAGTGTTATGGAATGACATTAGGGTGTGTAAATGATGGCAGAATTTTAATTTTTGGGTGAAATATTTTTTTAAACAACAAATATCTAACAATAACAATGAAACAAAAACGAAAGTTTTAAATAAAAGGTCAGCAAACAGCTAAATGGTAATCCCATACCAGTGCATGCTGGGAACTCACAAACCCTTAACATTTCAGCAATACTGTTCAATTTTAAAATCTTTGGACAGAAAACCTTTTGACTAGTTGGGACAACATTTAGGGGAATTTTGGTCTAACTTGGGTTTTTATTTAGTTTCAAACAATTTACATTTCTTAATATTTGTGACTCAAAAAGGTCCTGTAAACAGGAATAGATGTAGTTGCGGGTTTTTTTAATTTTTTTTTACAGTGCAGACGAAAGTAGATGTCCGCTCTTTTGCAGCTGTGTTAGGTTTATGTCTCTCTCCACTAGAATGCTCTAGTATGATGTGTTTATATTTTTGGCTTTTTTGTCATTTATCTTTCCATCACTGTAGGTTTCCAGCCAATGCAGGTACTCTCATGGACAATGGATATTTCTCCACTCTATTTCTTTCTTCTCTATGTCCTAGGAGATTTTCTCTCACCGTTTCTTCCCCTTCAGTATATACCACTGCTTCCCAAGGGAATCTCATCCTCCTTCAGGTTGCTCTGTTTATGTCTTCCCTTCCCCCTCTCTCTCCCTCATATGCCCTTATTCTGCCCCATTATCGCCACATCACCTGTCCTACTGTGGTCTCATCCTGAAAATCCTCCAATTCTGAGCTCTCATCCCTCCATCTCCACCTCCCTCAGGAGGAGAAGGGGAATTACCACCCCCTGCACGAAAGAGTTCAAGATTGTGCAAGGAACGGAGCATCACCTCCAGCAAACCCCTACAGAGATGCCTGCCTGGCCAGAAACAGTGATCTCAAACCTGAATAATGTCCAAATCATGATTGCTATGGATGTAACTATGAAAGGGGACAGGGCCATGACCCTGATTAAAGACAGGTCTACAGTGGAGACACAGGCAGTGGGAAATATGAACGCCTTTACACAACTTGTGTCCCAATTCCTTCATGAGTAAAAAGGATTAGGGGGTTAACGGGTGACACAAAAGGACTGAAAGTGACTTTAACATTCCTGAAGTGAGAGTCCACCCTCTGGCTTCAATTACTGGGATGAATTAGGTCTGAAAATCAATTAAATAAAATGTTCAACCTCATCTGTGTTAATCAGGCCCCCTGACAAATTTATATTTTGGTGTCCTCGATGTATGGTAGTACTTGCATGTGTGTGTGAACGTACAAAATCGTTTCTTCTGCCATTAACAACAGTCTGTGCAAGTCACTTAACTAAAAAAAAATATATATATTATCATTATTTACTTAACCCTTTTATCGGTTCAAACCTATGAATTGTGGAACACAAAATAAGACATTTTGCAATTTTTTTAAATATTTCTTGTGAATACAGTAAAGGTCAGTGTTGTTTTAGACCCCACTGACATTTATTGTATAGACAAAAACATTCTTCAAAATATCCTTGTGTGTGTGTGTTCCACAGATGAAATAAAGTCATACAGTTTCGGAAAAACATGAGGGTGAGTAAACACATTTTTATTTTTTAAATAGTTATTTGCTCAACCTGAACACGGATAGTCTGAAATCCCGTTTTCAACATATTATTTCAATAAAACCTTTTAAATCAGCAATAAAATAAGACAACAACTGTATCATATTTTTTTTATGATACAGTTGTTGTCTTAATCCCAAATCACACTAAACAGCTGTATATTCAGGCTCTTTTAACTTAAAGGTAGCTTCTATTACTACAGCTGTCATATCAAGTTTTACACATATTTTCACATTTATTATTCTGCGAGTGGCCTGTCTCCTCCTTATGTTTCTAGTGTAAGTCACACCACCGGAACGTATAAGAAAGAACAAATCAACGAAAACATGTTCCTATTTTTGATGGAGTCATTATTCAGGGCAAAAATCACACATAAAATTTCCCTAATATTCCAGTTTCACCATATTGACACTTTTGCACTCATCAGAGAAAGAAAGAAAGAAAGGCATAACTTGAAAAGATGATAAAGACAAAGAAAGAGCCCAAGACCAAAGACAAACTACAATAGACAAAAAAACAAAAAAAAATCACCAATGCAAACAAAAGGCAAGCAAACATCTGATGGAGCAAAGCAGATCAGCAAAGACAAAGGATTAAAAGACATTTCTTCTGGTGGGCTGGGTGGTCCACTGTTCACGAAGAAAGCGGGCGAGAGGCGAGGGTGTATGTTTGCACTTGGCATTTGCATGGCTGGCTCCCCTGTAGCCCTGGCTTGGGATCCACTCTCTCATATTTATGTGCATATTTAGTGTTCCCAGGTGTTGGTCTCTGGACTCGAGGTCATCGCTGAAAGGGCAGCAACTAAATAAAACTGACATACTAACAGAGCATCTGCCTGCGTGCGGCGGTGTTTGGCTTTGATTTCTTATTGACATCTGCCCAAACAGACAAACAAGAGTGTGGGATGAAAAACAAACTATTGGCTTTCCGTGACTCCTGCTTCGGGAGTGTATCTGCTCGCTGAATGAAATGTCAGGCTGCTTGAGCTGAGCTGTGTGGCCACTATTGATGCTGTGATTGGGAACATCAAGATTTTGTCACATTTGGTTGATGGAAGATTGTACCTCTCTGAGCCAGTCCCGAATGGACTTGTTGGCCTCCTGGTGCCAGACGTTATGGACAGAGTCAGTCATGGCCACCGCACGGATACGATTCTTCACTTCTGCTTCTCGCTGAATCATCTGAGTGGGAGAGAGATACATTAGCAAACAGCATATGATATCATTGTTTCAAAAAAAGCTACGGGATCATCCAAATGTACAGTGCATTTCAGTTTTTATTAACAGAAATATATCTTATAAACATATTCAGTATCATATACTGAAATGTATCTTGTAAAGTATCATATACTGTCAAAGTCACTATTCAGGAACCATGGTATTTATCAAAATACCATCATGTATTTTCTGAATTACAGAAAGTGTACAAGGTCTGCAATGCATTTGTGACATTACAGTCTTAAATGTAAAATAAGTGCAAAAACGGCTTCTCAACAAGATAAAAACACGTGAAGAGGTGCTTCTTTTGATCCTTGTATTTTAGATTGTGAGCAATTCAAAGGAGTTAGCCTGTCACGCTAACTATTCCATTCAAGATAAACGGCTAAAGAAAAAGGGCCGGTCTGACAACAACAGGTTAACAATCACTTTACGTGATCCATTTTACAGGAGCCACACCTGGCCTGGTGCTACATCAAAGTGTCCATAGTCATTTTAATACATTCCCCAAGCCCATTTAAATTAGAGGAACTGTATAGAGATAAATGGAATCTATTAAGGCACTAAGGACTAATACATCACACCGCTGATAAGCTTTTCTCAGGAGCATCCTCTTATAGAAAAGGGGAGGAAGCACATGGCGGACACATACACACACACCAAGTCACTGAAACATGCATGGCTAAAATGTCTTCCTGTTTCAATGATACCCAGGAGGCCAGCAAATTCAACCTTTTAAAAACTACTAAAAGTGTCAGTTAAGACAGCGTTAGGAATTTGGAAAGGTAACTAAAAATGTTCCAGATATACATGGTTTTAAAAAGCACTAAAAAAAAAACAAAAAAAAAACAGAGAATGATACTTTCTAGCAATTCTTGGGACGCTGTTGTCATCAGTTATTTATTTTTTTTTTTTTTAAACTTTTTATGTTATAGAAACTACTATGATAAATTGCAATATTAAAAGTAATGGTACAAGAAGAACATTTCAGTACATTCTAAAGCAGGACAAGTAAATAATATTCCATTTTCTAATTGTTTTTCTTTCTTTGTATTTTGTTTTAAATGGATTTGTAAAGTTTAGCCATTCAAATCATTATTATTCATTTATAATTATTAGATTAATAATAATAATTATTATTAAATGTTATTATTATTAAATTATTAAATGCATCTTTTTATTTTTGGTTTAAGTTTACTGATAAAAAAACAAATAAAGTAATACATGAAATAAAATAAACACTATTTAACATAATATTTGCTTTGATCATCAAAATTTCCTGAGGTGTAAGCATCTCCTTTTAATTTGTCTACTGAAAATTCAAAAATAAATAAATAAATAAATAAGGCCCTGTTTTGTACTCTATTGGTGGAAAGTGTTGTATATTATTACAATGCTGCTGCTAATATGGAAATGTTATGCATGAATATTTAACACACAAAAAGGCTGTAATGGTATTTAATGGCATGATTTACTCATCCCATGACAAACAGCCTGAAAAAATCATGTAAACACAACCTCAAAGCAAACATGGGCATTGGATATGAAGAGGAAAATGACAGCTTTGATGTGTGTGAATCTGTGATGTTTTCCATTGGGAAAACTGAAACATGTGTATTAGATTTACAGCATCACACTGCTCTGATTGATGTCCTTCAGTGACAGTCGATGTGCTCCACACATGCTGTCAGCAACTGTCTTACCCACACACATAACTTCAGAGCACCCGTCATTGTAAACCTAAAAGTCGAAATGTCCCGTGGGCACAGCCAAGCACTGGAATTATTAAAAGAACATATGAACCAATGAAAAAATAAATAATGTACTGTCAGGCCAATCAACGTAAGGGTGCGAGCAAGAATGACGGCACGCACGGGACCAAAGCCTTAAAACCCTCGTAATCTACATTCCTCTGTACATTAGCTTAAGCATTATAGCACCATGTGAGCCGCTCTCTCAGCTGGTCTGTAACCATAAAAGAAAGAAACCGGGCAGCTGTGCTCATCAACCTCCTGCCCAGAAACAGCGCAAAGAAAAAGCAAACATGTGGAAGTACTTGTTGCACTAAAACCAGCAAAGACAGATGTTGAAACATTTGCTATCTCACTTCTGCCCTTTTCTTTGCACTTGAGCATCTGGCTTGAGGAGGAGAGACAGGGGGAGAGGTGAAAGTGCGATGGAGGCGGCACCGAGACGGAGATGACATCCAGTTTCCAAGATGGAACGAAAACATCACTCTCTCATTTTCAACATGACTGTGTTATCTATGAAATTAGCATTTTCTGAAGAAACGAACAGTGCTCGAAAGGCACCAAAAAAATAGTGTTATAGTTTTAGGTTTTGTAAAAAAATGAAATGCTGCATCCGTTGTTCTGACTCTCAATACATGTCTCATTCGCATTCTCCTACAAAAAACAACAAACACTTACTAACCATTCAAAAAAAAACTATAAATGGTTAAAAAACTGCAAGGAAGACAAATCACAATTGGGTATGCAAATAGATGCAAGAAAGAATACCAGTCGCAATTCATTATGCAAATATAACATAACTTTTTTTTAAATAAAAGATGTTATTTAACTTTCTGTTCAGCAAAGAATGCATCATATCCACAAAAATATTAAGCAGCACAACTGTTTTCAACATTGATTATAATAGGAAATATTTATTTAATACAATCACCAAATCAACATGTTACAATGATTTCTGAAGGATCATGTGACACTGAAGACTGGATTAGTGGCTGCTGAACATTCAGCTTTGCTTTCAAAGGAATAAATTAATATTAAAATAGAAGACATTTATTTTAAATTATAATAATATTTTTTCAAATAATGTACCAACCCCAAAATTTGAATAAACCTCTTTATCAGAAAGGTTTGAAGAAAATCAGTTCAGCGCTACCTTGCAAATACTATAATAAAGCCAGTGCAACTCTCTCAGGCAGGAGTTGGTATGGGCTGGTTGTTATTATATATTGTTTATACCAGGTGATTTTGAAAATCCTGTGATGTGGTAAATGGTCTGTTGTGACATTCGGTCAAACAGTATCAAGGACTGCCAGCGGGAAACCTCTGAAGACAGCAGATTTCCCTTTCTTTTCTCCAGATAAGCTGCATTAAAGCTGTTCTCTTCATCCATCTTTTGCTACACAGCCCAGTTGCTATGAAACCCCAATCAGTAGAAACCCAATTAAAGAAACAAGGATGATCTAGCCATCTTGCCAAAATGGTCTTTCCGGTATTGGCTAAATCCTGTGGCTGATGAGGACAAAATATCCCGGTTGACATATATCCTTACCCCCCTGCCCCCAATCTCACTCTCACTTTCTCCCTCTGTTTGACCTCTTCAGTGACCTCTACTGTAAAATACAGCATTTAGCACTTTAAGTGGCTTCACGTCACGTAGTGAGCTAATTTGCTGGACTTCAGTTGCTGGAAATCGCATTTTCCTTAATGAAGCTGACTGCAATTGAAGCGCTTCTTTATTTGCCCCTGCATTTCAAACACAGAATAGTGTGAAACACACACGCACACACAGGCAAAGAGGAGAGTTTAACGATAAGAAAGGCAGGGAGGCGACTCTCGTGCAGCAATAAATACTCCGCCATCTCAGCCATCCTGGCGACAAAAGCGAACGCACTTCATGAGACTTGCAAACACACAAGCAATAAGACAATTATTTAGGGCTTTGATAATTACGTGTCAAAGGCAGTGCAAGTCACCAGATAATTAGGTGAGAACTGAATGGTAATCCACAATGGCGTCCCTGGAGGCAGGGGGAAAAAAACACTCAACACATTCCCAGTCGAATGAGGGAGGAATAAAGAAGCGAAGAGATAAATAAATAAATAACATGGGCTTTTAAAAAGGAACGGGCTTACCAACAAATAACACCATGAAAAAAGCAGCAATTACCATGGTGAGGGAAGACACTGTGGACGCACACACTCACGCACACGTGTGTGCAAATCCAGATGCGGGCTGATTCAGGAAGCCATGCTGTTAGCATCAGTGCTGAGTCCAGACTAATGCATCCAAACTGCTGCCATAATCTGGACATCCCACTGCATGGTAAAATGAAGCTTAAATATTTGATTGATTAACTGTCCAATTACGACCGGTGAGCGAGGGCCAACACTGTGCACAGCTACATACATGCACATCCACACAACAGCAGTATGTCTTGGCAAATGTATACACTGGCCCTAAAAATATTTGGACTGTAAAGTAAGCTAAACTTAAAAATGTATCGGTGTCAAAGAATCTAACAAATTTGGTATAGTCAGCAGGATCAAACAGGCCAAGCTGGATCTACAAACAAATGATGCTACCCTTTTCCTTAAATTACTTTTAACTGGGGCCAGTTGCTCCACCTTTGTGTTATGCCCTAGTAGTTACTAGTGTAAACGTATATCCTATTTTAAGCTATGAACATAATCCACTACATGTCTGACAACTCAGAATTGTTTAATACCTTCATCTTAATTTTGAACAATATATCAACTGCATGAGATGTTTCTTTAAAATAAATGCTCTTTGGTTTGATAGTTCAGCGGTGTCATGATAAGCTTAATCGCAGTGTCCTTCGCTAGCATTGTGCTGACCCCACTAAGACATCTAACCTCTGGAGCAAAGAGGGGCTCCAAAGGAGGTGGAAAGTTTTGGCTTTTCTTCATTCTCCAGGTCCAAGAGGGCACAGGCCAGCCCTCATTCCTCTGGCCCCCTGATCGAGCTGAGAAAACAGTGGCAGCTGCCCCTGGAGCTCCGACACCCTGCACAGGAAGAGACAACATTCGGGCTTTCCCCTGCTTTGAAGCCTGGGCCTCAGTGCCTGCCCGTCCTTTGTCTTTGGGGCAGGAAGGAAACCCTAAGCACCAGGACACTATGAGGCCCTGGGGAGGCAGCGTGTGCGTCGGTGTGGATATATCTAACCCCTGTGAGCGTCCAGCCAAGAGTATATTCCTATGTAAGTGTGCATTTATAGGCGCCACAACAGGCAGTTTTTGATTTATGGACGCTAGTAAGTGGACAGAGAGTGGTGATAACTTCCCTTTCTACTTCCTGTCGCTGAGTGGAACGCCACGTGCAAAGGATGACATGGTCCAGTGCTGTCCCGGAAAGGCTGGGCCAGAATGGGGTATCAGTGGACCCTTGTGAATGGAGATGGGGCTAGAGGGCGATGCTACATGGACAGACACACACACATACACACGTCAGCAAAGGCGGCCGAGGAAAAGGAAGCCGGGTAAATATTTACTGACACAGCACAAGCGGTGAGCGTTTGACACCTACTGGAAACAAAAGCGAGAGGATAAGGAGCGGCGTGCCAGGAAAGGCAGCAGTGCTGTGTCGAGCTTGCACTCATGGAAAACAAGAGGAAAGAGGGAAACATGGGGGCAGGATGAGTGAAAGAGCAAGTTAAGGGGGCACAGGGGAGGGGTGTGCTTGGGCATCAGTCAATGTCGAATAAAGGCTACACTCAGGCGATGCCTGAAGCTTGCAGGTTTTTGAGGCCTCATTGACATTTCATGCTACAATTACCAAAAAGTACCATCAAACTACGAAGTTTCTTGACAGGTATTACCATTTGATAACATTAATTTACCAAAGTACTGAATAAGGTTTATTTGTCAGATATATTAGGTCTTCTTGACACAACAAATAGTTGGAAATGAACTCAAGTAATGGACTTTAATTAACCTGTTGACGGCTTCAAGCAAGTTAGGAGATATGCCGATATGCTTCAACTTCAAATATCTAACTTGCCGAAAACATATTGATAGAGAATTAAACACACAGACAGAGCACAAGCAGTGTGTGTGCGCATTCTGTGCTCATCAGAGAAAGAGAGGCCCCGGAGCAGTTGTGCCTGGCACAGGGCCCATGAGGAGAGATCTCGGACTGGATGATAAAAGGCTGATGGGGCCCCTCATTTTGGACTCGTTCTGCATTGATCCTGCAATGCCTTGAACCCTGGAGAGAGAGCGGAGTCTGCACACTGTACCGACAAGTGTGGGAGTGCGTATCATCACAGCAAACTCTCCTTTTGTTTCTTCACTCTTTGTTTGTATCCTCACATGTAGTGCGGCTCATTCAGCCGGCGAACTGTTGGTGGGCAGTTGTTGATTTTACATAGTTTTCAATTGGTCAGATGCCACTGATTCAACTCATCTCTTATTTCAATATCAATTATATTAGCAAGATTCCCACACATACTGACCAATTAAATTTCATATATTGTTTTCTGTCATAAAAAAGTAACTGAAATTACACTAATTCATCAGCACAAATTAATCTTTGTAAAATGTAATGTTCGTTAAGACGCATGGATTTATTTAATCAAAAATACAGTAAAACAGTAAAACATATTGTGAAATACTATTACAATTTAAAATACCTTTTTTCTATTTTAATTAATTTTAAAATGGCATTTATTCCTGTGACAACAAAGCTGAAATTTTAGTAGTCATTTATTTTAAATACAAAACCTTTTGTAACATTATAAATGTCTTTACTGTCTCATTTACTGTCAAAATCTCATGAACTAATGTTCTTGCTGAATAAGTATTAATTTATTTCCAAAACAAGAAATAGAAATAAAAATTGATTGTGTGTATATATGTGTATATATATATATATATATATATATATATATATATACACACACACACAGTATATAAATATATATATTTGTACCTAATGAAATATAAATTTGATTAACGTTTCCATGACATTGTATACATTTTCATGTATTTTCTAGGCCTCCAATGACAGTGTAGCATTATTTAACACTATTTAACTCTAAACAAAATGCAATCATATGTCCATACCAACACCACTGCTAGTCAGTATAAGAATTTAAATTGACTTTACAATTGCAGGACTATTCCACAATTTATCTGACATTTCCCAATTTTCTCTGACTGTGGGAACCTTGTAGTATTGACTTAACAAAATATATTGCATATTATTAGGAAGGAATCATTAATCTGTTTTATCACATATTTATATCTATATTATGATTATGGTTTCAAAGGAATCAAATCAAACACATTTGGACTGAAACATTATTCCTCAGTGCTTCTAAATGCACCACAAAAATGATACAAAATAAGTAACAAACGCAGATGTCTCACAAAGACAGATGAAATCCCGACGGCTAATTAAAGTCCTGTGTTAATTAGGGGTGATTTAACTTAAGAAAGAATAGTACTATGTGCGATCACAGCAACATCTTCATCACCTCCGAAACTGTCGAAGCTGGCGTGGATATTGCTCTCACACTGAAACGAGGGAAAGGTATATTTCAGAGTGTGTGTATCAACAGGGCAAAACCCAAGTATGTGTCTCCCTCAGCCTTTCGGCAGTGCCATAAAATAGAAAGCTAACCTCAATATTTCCCCTCTCTGTGCTGGGACTTGCTGGCCCATTAAATTGTCCTTCCCATGTGTCATCCTGCACATTTCCACCATGAAATTTTTGTATAATTAAACTTTCTTAATGATTTATAAGCTATAATAATAGCCATAAGTATTTCTGAGCAGGTTAAACTGACACCCTGTAAGTGCACATGTGGGGCTGACCCTGTTTTAACAGAGTTTTGGATCATTGACTCTCCCGGCTGGAAGAATGAGGGACAGAGAGGGATGGAGTGAAGAGGGAGACGCGGCTCTGTCATAACTCAGACGCCCACTGACACGTACAGGCTGGGCCTCGTCAGCCAGGGAGGTGAGGGCCGGTTCAAGCAGACAGCGGGAGAGACAGGGGTCAGGCTGCCCGAGGTGTTTACAGGAAAGCCCAACTCGCCGTCAGCGCGCCGAGACAAACTAGCAGAGCAGAGTGCACGTCTGACAGAAATACAGCTGTGGAGAGTACACATGATGATAAAAGTACCATTATTTGGATGAATGTTAAGTACACACTGCTTCGCAACGAATATGACATCCTTATAGGGTCACTTTGGACAGAATATCAATAAAAGCTGCTTATGCCTGGGAATTAATCCTAAATATTAAACACTGTGACCGGAAAATGGCACAAGATTCTAAAACTTTAAAGTCAGATATTTGCTGTCTAAATACTTGCATATTTACATGTTATGTCTGCTTTAGACCGTGACCAGACATAACACTAATAATGTGTTTTTCTTCACTAGGAAAAACATAAAAGCAAGTGAAGTAATGAAACAAAAACATTTTATTAACAAAGAAAAAGGTGTGCACTTTAGCCACTCATGAAGAAAAGAAAATACTAAGCCTCTTTGAAACCTTAAGGGAGTTTCCTTGCTTGTTTCAGAGTGTACCGGGAGGTCAGGTGTGTGTATGCTACAACTGCGTATCGTGTGTATATGATTCCAAGTACGTGGGTGTGTACGAAAGAAGCTCTCACTAATGTGTGTGTGCGAGTGCATGTATGCTTTCAAACGTCAGTATCAGGCCAAACCTCCCCTTTTTTCTGCATTAAGACTAGCTGCGGGGCTTTTTCAGATGGGCTCTCAGCAGAGACGTTTTGTTTAAACTTTCTGAGGCACTCACCCCATCCTTTCAGTCACAACTCCAAGTTGGAGGAGAAAAAAAGGGGGACCAATGGCTAATGAATGTGACGAAACTGCTCTCCTATCAGCTATCTGTTTCTAAAGCTCCGTCTAACCTGCCGAAGGGAAAGAACTCCTGAACCCCCCAAAAATGAGCCTCTGATACCCCTGTTCTCAAAGGCAGTCCAGCACCAGACGGTCGAAATTAATGGAAATATATAACAATCTGAAATTAACTTCCCATAGCCACCAGCTACGTTTTAACCAGGAGTTGAGGAGAAGAGAGGGTGAGTGTGAGAGAGAGGCTGGAGACGGGAAAAAAAAAAAACCTATTACGGCTTCACCACCTCATCACACACACTTTTTACAGACACGCACACACACACAGACTGGCTAAAAGAAAAAAAAAAGTACTTTGTTCTACAAAATTTTCAAATTTCTATTAATTATAATATAAAATAATGTAAGAATATACATTTTCTATTAATATTTTTTCTATTAGATTTCTGTTTAATTTAATTCTTTATTTGCTATTAATTTGAGTGCCAAAACAGTATTCATTATTTTATTTATTTAAAAATTGATTTGAATACAGTCTGAGAAATAAAAATGGACAAGCAAAATGTATTACTTAAGCATGAAAAAAAATAATAATAATACCATAGCACCAAGAGTGTTATTAATCTTAAAAATAACAAGTATCTAAATGTCCTTTAAAGTATTTTAAAAAGAACACAGTATTGATTAATTAATACAAATCACACAAATACGCATGTATCCCAAAACCAACTGCAGTAATTAGCATTCAGATGAATAAAAAGTAGCACTGTCGTACAATCTGTTTATTGATGGTTGTCAGTTCGATGCTTATTAGTATACTTAGCAGTATACTTTCTGATTAGAACAATATCTATTATTATAGCCCATTACTATGGATGTTATTACAGAGAAAGCCCATGTCACTCAAACACAAAGGGACAGAGTCTGGATTTTGCTAGGAAAGGGATTCAATATACTAAATAGACCAAGACTGACCTTTCCCCCTAATACACCACTTACAGCAGAATTATCTTTTTAACTATTTAACTGCTGTCAGCGATTTGTCAGAGTGTGGTAATTACCAACCACAGCTGAGGACATTCAAAGAAAAAATATATATATTTATTTATTTAGTTTGGAACCACAGAAGACATTTAGGTGCTGATAAAGGTAAGTACGAATGCAGTGATTATCTTGTCATTTGTGAATTTTCCTTCTGTGGTTATAATAGTGAGAAGCTAGTTTCCGCTGTTTCCTTTGTTCTTTGTCGTGTTTGACGCCTCTGGATGTGAAGAGCAATATTCATTGAGTTCGCAAACCAAGTTGCGTCAATTAAAGGAATCATAAACTATCTTTTATGATGCTTTTAATTTTTTCCTTCTTTTTGGATGTTTGATAATTCAGAACTGTCATGTCAAAATGACTGTGTGCATCTCAATTTTCAAGTCTCCGGAATAGCAATCAGTTGTCTGAGGTGCTGACTAACTCGCACTCTTGAGTTAAATGTCATCGATGAGTCAAATAAACTCGCTGGGCTATTGTTAGTATGTGTACGTGTGTGGAACACATGTGACCTGAATATGAGACGGCAGGTCAGTTTGAAGGCCTCTGAGATGGATAAAACCAAAAATACAGGTAGTAAAAAGCAGTATGGGCAAGAACTAGTGGTTAATCCTCAAGATCACATTAGTTCATTCTGTTTGGTACAAAACAAGTAAGACAACTAGTAAGAAAGACAATGAAAAACAGGCTATGGGGTAAACTGTCCAGCTCAACTGTGAATCCAGATTGGCATAGCAAATGAAGAAATCTCATTCTCCACACACACACCTACACTGATCTCATCCACTTTAGTCTATGCAAAAGCAGTTACAAAGGATAAGCAGTGCCCCCTAGTGTTTTTATCAATGCGAAATGAGTCCAAATCAAGAATGTGTCCCCTAAGAGAGAAAAAGTGACAGCAATGAGGGGTAAATCGAGTTGTGGCATCACAGTGGAAATGCCTGAGGAGGACATGCTGGAGATGAAGAGAAGGGGGAGGAAAATGAGGGAGAAAATAAGGTAAGAGGTTAGGCAAAGGGGGATGGGGCAGCTGTGGAAGGGTATATAGAGGAATTCTGACACCGTCAAGATAAGAAATAGACTGTAATGATGCTTTTTGAAGGTGTGAGAGAGCAGGCTGAATAAAAGCAGACTTCTTCGCCATAAGCAAAACACACACTATAAGACAGAAGCTTCCTTATCTATCCATATATATATATGTGTATATATATATATATAATGTGCGACAAAAGCCCTAGAACGTAGCTGACATGCAATGCGTGCTTGTTGTTGCTGCTTTTCTGCTAGTGTGGAACAACATAACCATCAAACTGCTGCCCACATCTCCCCAAAAATGATGGAAGCCCTATCTCTGTGTGTTTGGTGACACGTTGTTAAGATTCTGCTCCATGTGCGAGTCTATGTGAGAACAAACTGCAGCTACAGTCTGGGAGAATTATGTAATTTAAACTTACAGGTTGTGATTAAGAGTGAGAAAGTTTTAAATGTTTTAGTTTTGTAGTGTGTGTTTGCCTTTACTTGAGGAACTCCAGAGTAATACACTTCCATCCTGATTCAATGCTCATTAACATTGCTCATATTAACATCCCACTCCACTGAGGGCCTACATCTTATATACATGGAGGTGTAGGTTCCATCTCTATGACACATCAGTCTGACTTCACGTATGTGTGTCTGTGTGCATGTGCATGCACTTTTATGACCAGTAAAAACCCACAGGCATCCGCAGTGGGACGCAGCCCCACACCACCACCACAGTCATATGTCTTAAGAAGACATCAAAAGAACACCACGAGCTGTTGATGCTCTCTTTACCGTCTCTCCAGTATTTCACACAACCCACTGTAATTCACAGCACATAAAACCTTAAAACGGCACATAAAACAGTTCGTCTCTTTTCAGTGTCGGCTTCCTGGGCTTAAAAATTAAATATGTTTTACTGCAGGTACATAACTAAAATATAGTTTTTTTTTCTTTTTTTTAAAAAAAGGTCTTGTAAAAGATTCAAACAGGATATGACTACGTGTTCAGAAGGGGAAGCTTGCTTCTCTCCCTGCAGGAGCACTGCAGAGGTGAGCAGACTTCCACAGTAGGTCCAAATCTATAGCATAATCGGCATCACATGGAGATGTGTGATATTATGAATACCCAGAATGCTCTCTTATGACATGTGGAGAGAGAGATGGCCAGAAATATGGTCCAAACTGTTTGACTCGTTGAGCTCACGGTGCTATAAAACACACTGACATTCAATCAGTTTTAAAACACATATGGAGGGAAAAGTAGAATGCTGAATGTGAGAGGAAGGAATGAGGGGGGAAGCATACTGAGAAGGTAAAACATCTGAAGCTCGTGGAGAAACTGATATCCAACATCCTCTGAAGGTGCAGAGGATGTGACAATTGTGAAGAGTTGGGTTTTTGGGGGGGTGGAAAGCAATTTTACAGCTGGTTTTCTTTCTTTTTTTTGGCCTTTTGTTTTCCTAAATATGGAATATTCTTCTTCTTTTTCTTTTTAAAAATAATTTTTGAATGTCAAAATCATCTGGGCCCAATTTAAACCCTGTTCTTTAAAGAGAAAGCTCATGCAAACGTTAAAATTTTGTCATTATTTTCTTGTTCTTGTGTCATTCCAAACCTGTATTATTTTTCTGGAATGAAAGATGATGTTCTACACAATGGAAGATTTATATATATATATATATATATATGTGAGAGTGAGTAAATGATGACAGAATTTTATTTTATATATATATATATATATATATATATATATATATATATATATATATAATTTTATATATATATATATATATATATATTTATATATATATATATATATATATATATATATATAGTTTTTTATAGTTCGAGAGTGAGTAAATGAATACATAATTTAAATTTCAGAGAGTGAGTAAATGATGACAGAATTTTATTTTTTTTAACTACCCTACCAAAGATATGTTGTTTCATGTACAATGTATGATGTATAATATAAGGAGATTTTGGACCAATCAATTTTCACTATCCATCAAAATCAAGCAACTGACAAAAAATGTCCTTTTGTTCATCACTTATTGTGCTTGGTCATATCAAAAACTTTAGTCTAACTAGAATGGAACAGACAGCTGTTACTGATTTATCTGTTATTGTTATTGCTTTATAGTGTTGTGGCTGGTTAGGAGGACACAGTGTAAGGCAAATTATGAAGTGGAGACAAAGCACAAGCGGAAAGAACAAAGAATGTGTATATGAGAGCGAGACAGACAGAGACAGAAAGAGAAGGTGAAAATCAAATGAGAAAGATGGAGGAAAAAGAGAGGGATGCTGTCCTCCTGGACTAGCCTTAGTCCTGTGTGCAGACCTTGCCGTAGGCTCGGAGGGAGAGAGAAGGAAAGAAGGAAAAGCGTGTGCAAAGGTGAAAAATGAATTTCTTTGTTGCTGAGGTCATGTGCGGCACAAAAAGCTGTCCAAAAGGAAATCTAAATCAAGAGGAAGAAGAAGAATGGTATGTTCAACTCTATTTAAGATGACCAGATGATCCAAGTGAAGAGAAAGTTTCTCTTTAGGACACACTCCAATGTATATCTTCAGTGTTCTTATCTCTTAAAGGAGCTATATAATGAAACATTAAATTTACCTTTGTCTCTCAATGTTCAATGTTCATTTATTTGAAATAGGAATCTTTTGTAACATTCTAAATGTTAACTTTTTATTAATTTAATGAATCCTTGTGGAAAAAAAATATAAATTTCTTTAAAAAAAAACTTTTGAATGGCAGTGTATATACTGGTTTAATAATAAAATATACACAACAATAACAGTGAATACATTAACACAACACTGAAAGATGGGCAGCACTAATTGTATTGCTATCGACAACAAATCAAAAAATACTGCGAGTAATTTCAAGGTTATAGCCAATTGTTCTATAGTAATTTTAGAGAGGACCACTCTGTTTGAGTAAGATTATTGTAGAGATCCTGAACATTATTTTGTCGGCAGGCTTTGCTCTGAAGGGTTCAGATTCTGAGCTGTCCACAAGCAAACCTCAATGAGCTTTGGAACCCCCGAAGCCTAATGAAATTACTAGATTTTTTTTTTTTTTTTTTTTTTTAACATGCAACAGATATAAAATCCATTCAGAAGTGATACAGGTCTGTAAATGAGATTGGACAAGATTAACACTAGAACTACCGGAATTCTATAACTACTACTTATTTACTTGGTAGTCTATGGGACAGTCACAGGACTCCCGGATTTCATCCAAAATATCTTAAATTGTGCTCCGAAGACGAACAGAGCTTTTACGGGTTTGGAACGACATAGGGGTAAGTGATGAATGACAAAATTTTCATTTTGGGGTGGAGTATCCCTTTAAATTTTAAAAATGGTCAAAATTACTGCCTTGGTAGTTGTAGTGTTAACCAAAGATTAGCTGATAGATGATTTCCATGGACAAGATGGTAAGTGATTATGTGCCTGTATAAGGAGGAGTTGGGGATGGAGGAGGGTAAGCGCATGTCTGTGCGACAGACTAAAGCAAGTACAGATGAACTTATATATCTTATTTAATTGTAGTGGGAAGAGTTACAATCACCCGAGCATCAGCTGATGCTGGCTGTCATGTCTTGGTATGCCTGAACTATTTTTGAGCTCCATTCATCACTCAAACTACATGTATTAAAAAACCAACATGACAGTAAGAGAGAACAATTTGAACAGTTTAAAATTAATTCAAGTAAATTAAATTGAATAAACCAATACAGTCTATCATTCCTGACAGTTTAACCACTCTGACTCAATATCATATTTCTCTCTGGCCATCTGATATTCTGAAATCTAAAATACATACATTTGTTGCCATGTTGCTGCAGATTCAGCAGTGCTACTTCTAAATAGCAGAGAACCACTATTTCAGAAGGTGAAAAATAGTGAGAAAAATAAAATGAATCTGTTTTAGTGCAAAACAACCTTGACTAACATCATAAGTAGACCTCTGGGAGAGCAAAATGAATAAAACGCTAAAAAATGTATGAGTGTATGACTAAGCGCTAAGTATAAAATATATGAAAATATGCGTGTGCTGTAACTCAAAACCATGTTCAATACCCACCCTGAACCAAGAAATGAATACACATCACAAGACCCTTCCCTCGCTCTTGGTACCCCTCAGCCCTATGACTATTAACATATTGGCGGCAAAGTGACTTCCTCTTCTCTCTCCCACACTCCTTCCTTCTGCAGGTTGGGGAGGATGCATCTGAGGTGAACTCTGCATAACATTATCTCAGGGAAAGAAAAAAACAAAGTGATCAATGTGCGAGGTTCCCTAGGACAAGCCAATCAATGCGTGAGAGGAACCTTGCCCAGGGCCCTTATGCAAATGGAGGCATGTCCAGTAACCCCGGGAGCCGACATGTGCGTCAGATCAATGGGGTGCTGCATTAAAAACCTTACAGCTATATCAGATGCCTGCCCACTAAATATGTAATGATGAACCCCTTAAGATTTCACTGTGAACTCTTTAACTAGCGGCAGAGACATGTGTGTGAAAGCAAAAAGCTCTATCTGTACATCGAGATAGACGTACTGGATTAAATTGGACACCTGAATATTGTCATTTGCTGTGGACAGCATATGCACGCTGCTAAATGTGAATTTAGACTTGGGAATTAAGTATTTGAAATGGTAGCATGACATAGATGCTAAACACAACAGAATGCTAAAACAACTACTGTATATAAAGGCTATTTTACATTAGCATGCGACAAAATGAAGTTTCAAACAGACGTCTGAAATATGTCTGTCAAACCATGACAGGGCTCATCACTGATGTTCAATGGCTTATTGTAATAGATAATTGCATATTCTATTAGGCGGTACTCATAGCGATATACATTCACATGCAAATGATTTTGTCCAGATGAACCACACAGAAGATGACAGACAATAAGCAGGCACAACAAACATGTCTATGTCAGCGCAGATGCATAAACACTGGCGCGCCCGCCACAGTTACACATCAAATCAAAGTCTCTTCTCACTTCAAAGTGCATTCTGGACACAAAGACGCACACATTCCTGGAGCTTGTCTTATCGTTGGTGTGAAGATAGGCCACTCCACAAAGGCGTTTGCTGAGAGTTTATTTATAGAAATAGTGGAGCGGGGTGATTTCTCTTATCGTTTGCTCGTTTTCGCCGTGAATTTATCCCTCCATCCATGTTTATTCACTAAACTCTCTGAGCCTGTTAACAAGCAGCGGCTAATTAAGCTTGTGACAGAGAAAAGATGAAGTGGGGGAAGAAAAAAATAAGAGAGGGAGGGAGAGAGACAGACGGAGAGAGAGTCTGAGGTTGATCTCGCAATAACTGCGGTAGCCCAGGGATGCACAACAATATGAAAGTTGAAAATACAACCATTTTAAGATGCAGCAGAAATAAGACTAATTCAACAGAATAATAAAAATATAAACAATTACAGCACAAGAAGCAAATAGATATATATATATATATATATATATATATATATATATATATATATATATATATACACATACACACACACACACACACACACTGTATTTAGGTCACAACAATCAGAATTAAGACATAACAGCAAACATAAATTTCAGCACAACAAATATCAGTGACAAAAAAAAAACAACACAAAAAAAACACACAACAGATTTACACCACACATACCACAAATAAGCCATAATACAATGGAAATAACACACAAAAGAATAGAATTAAGACAACACAAACAAAGGAAACAAGTCACAAGACACCAGAGTTACGCCACCGAAATTATATACTGTATTGACAAAATGCAGTGGCAGTAACATACAACACAACAGACAAAGGAAAGCAAACAAAGCTAAGAAATAAGCAACAATACACCACAAAACAATGGAAATAAATCATAGCACAAAGGATATAAGCCAGAACATCACGAAAATAAGCCACGGCACAACTGAATTATCACTACATGACATAAATATTAAATAAGTCACAACACAACAGAATTAGCACAGCCAACAAAACTTGAAATTTAAACCTGCAACGCATTAGATAAAACAAAAACAACAACTAAAACACACACGTCAGATCTATGCCATAACACAACATAATTAAGACATAAGGCAATAAAAATAAGCCACAAAACAGAAATAGGCTTCAACACACACACACACAAAAAACACAACACTACGATACAGCATAATTGTCTTTCAACACAACATGAATAAATTCCATTGATGTGCTTTTGGATTTGACATTGTGAAATATTGAAGTAGCTGTGTGTGAAGAGATTTGTTCATAAGACAGAAGATCTTGCCTGGAGATCTGTTCTTCTTTGTAATATTTAACAGATAGAGTGTCTATACTGTCTTTATATAGTCAATAAAATGCAGCTACTATTTCCATTTTACCAAGGTGCCATATGCTTAATATAATGTTCTCTTGAGGTGGATCTGTAATGAACAGACATACTCATAAAAACGTCTAACAACATTTACTGAGCAGTGTCAGAACTCATTCAACCCAAAACAGCTGACACACACGTTTCCTTTAAATTCACTTTAAATTCACAGAACTATTATTTGGCTGTATAAACAAGTAGGATTTGTATATAGCAGTACAAAACAATGACACATTAATTGTAATTATAAAACCAAAAGCCATAATGCATGTTCTATAATACAACTTATTATAGATTTAAATTATTATTACAATTATTAGTCTTAAGCATATTGTAAACTAGATTTTGGTGAGCGACATTACAATGTATTGCTTAATAGAAGAGAACACTCTCAAAGTAATCATCCCTTACAGAAATACTGAATGCACTATTTCCTTATTTATGTAACATTGTACAGTATTTACATCAAAAATGACCATGAAACAGATCTGGTGTGAATGTAAACAGTGAGATTGAAAGCTAATTATTCTCAGCACATGTATGTCACGTCACTTCACACAGATCTCCATCCCCCTGTGACCCTGTTTCAGCATAACACACCTGGACGGCAAATTGATATCAATTAAAAAGCCGCATGCGGATGGGCTTCCATTCTCCAACAACAAACTGTGCATGCTAGATTGCTAGTCATCTTCTAAAAACAAACAGAAATTAATGACAAAATGAGCCGGAAATACATAAATAAGCCACTGCTGAGTGGTAGTCAAAGCTCTCTCTCTGGTGAATCTCTCCCAACAGAAGTCCAGGAGGGAAAAATTGGGTTTAAAGCGGCCCGTCATAAATCAAATAAATAAATAAATAACATAAAATGGCACAAACAGAGAGATAAAGCAAGCAATGCCTGGGAGGAGGTAAAAAGGAAAAAGACAATCCATAGTGACGAAAATTTTGATTGTCAGGATCTCTTTTCAAGCTCCTGAAACGATCCACACACAGGGTCTGGGAAGACTGTTTGTTGTTAATCAGGGGAATTCTCCAAAAATGCAGAGGTCCAAAGGAAGCCAGGGACTGTGGTGTGAATCATCCAATCAGGACTTGAACCCAGTTCACCATCACACCGTGTCAGACCTGATCATCAGCGCGCAAACAAAAATCAACAAGTCTGAGCTTCATGCGCTGACAACTGTTTGGACTGGTCAATATCATCACATTCATCGCAATTAAATAAGTGAATTGATCTGCATTTATAGATAAAATACTTAAACTTGCATTTTTTTCTAAAAGAAATTAATACTTGTACTTAGCAAGGAGGATTCATTTGATCAAAAGTAACAATAAAGCCATTTACTGTATGTTACAAAAGATTTCTATTTTAAATAAATGTTATTACTATTTATTCATCAAAGAATCTTGAAAAAAAAAGTCAGTTAACATAAAAATATTAAGCATCATGACTGTTTTCTACATTAAATATAATAATAATAAGAAAAGTTTCTTAATTTCTGAAGGATCACGTAACACTGAAAACTGAGGTAACTCAAAATTCAGCTTTGCCATCACAGAAATACATAAAATTTTAAAACAGATAACAGTTATTTTACATTCTGATGATATTTCACAATATTACTGTTTTCACTCTATTCATAATAGACTTCTAATATATTACTCTATGCTTACATTATGCCCTGGAATGGCACTCTCTCGTGAACGTGCGTACGACAGAGTTAGTGGACGCTAGAGATTATGGTTTATAAAGTTTTAAATATGGATATTTTCTTTTACACAAATGCATCGCTTTGCTTCAGAAGGCCTTCATTAACCCCCCCGGATTCACGTGGAGTACTTTTATGATGGATGGATGCACTTTACTGGGTTTCAAAATCTCGACCTCCATTCACTGCCATTAAAAAGCTTGGAAGAGCCTGGACATTTTTTAATATAACTCTGATTGTATTTGTCTGAAAGGAGAAAGTCATATACACCTAGGATGGCTTGAGGCATTGAGTAAATCATGGGGTGATTTTCATTCTTGGGTAAACTATTCCTTTAAATTAAAAATAACACAAACAACAGACAGCCCTAAAAATACATTTTTCCTTCAGTCAATTTCCACTTGAGAAAAAAAAAAAGTCTAATATCCGAGGCAGGGATGGACAGAAATCTCTTCATTTAGTCTGCAGCAAGTGAATCTGCAAGATATCAGACACACTTGTCCAAGCAGAAGGTTTTACAGTCAGCAAAGCTGTGTTTAAGACTGCAGCCTTAAAGTATTAAGACAAACCAACATAACTTACATGTTAAAAGCAGAAAAAACACACACACAAAACAAAACAAGCAATCAAACCCATACAATATAATAAGAAAGCCTGACCAAAATCTTGAGTTGTGTTTTAGTGCCACAGGCCAAGATTCACAATTCAGGTAAAGATCAGAAACCAAACCCTTGGTGTCTAGACTGCAGCACCTTATTACGTGTAACTTGAAATTGAATTGTTTTAGACCCTGATCCAGAAACACTGGTGTGTGAACACACAAATATTTTACCTGAACCTTTTAAGTGCACAATGAAACGCAATGACACATTTGTACATTTGAT
Source organism: Cyprinus carpio (assembly GCF_018340385.1). NCBI lineage: Eukaryota > Metazoa > Chordata > Actinopteri > Cypriniformes > Cyprinidae > Cyprinus > Cyprinus carpio. The sequence goes on from NC_056576.1 coordinate 26,870,757, forward strand.
CCATTTATTTCATCTAAGCTGTGGGCTCCCACACACTGGTGCACTGGGAGGCAGATGTATGATTGCATAACTCGTTACATAATGCCCCCCATCTTCTCCAATCCGGCTGCTCTTTTCTCTGGCAGAGAGTCAGGAAGGTTACGCGGAGCTGAGCTCTGCCCTGACGGCTGCTCCCACGGGCCTCCAGCTAGACTCATAGATGAAAGCAAACGCCGGAGCTGCCGCTGCAGCAATCAAACAAGATCAGATGGAGAAAGAGAAGGCTATGGGACAGGTATGATCAGGTGAGATGAAGGGCAGTGCATTGCAACTGGATTTGCTACAGGACCCAGATTTTACACTGGACATCAAGTGGCAAGCCAACATGTTTCCACAAAATGAAACAGAAATGTCCTAAGATTCTGAAATGTACTGTTCTGTTTTGCTATCCCATGGGCACAGGGTGTAATGAGTCGACAGATCTGGAAAAAAAATGTGTCAGAACAGCTAAAGTTTCTGCTTTCTAACAAGCATTCTTAAGTGGACAGAACACCACAATAAATTTCTATTTACTACCATTCACATTTATTCAATGCACCACAACAATGCTACTAAATCTACAGTGTGAAACCGACAGACTAATCAGTGTAGTCCGATTACCAAACAAATAATTCTTCAGAGCAAATTCTTTTTAGTTAATCAAACACATACTGCACAGCTAGCGTTATCCAATTTCCAAGAAAATTGTCCTACTTAGTCAGTTCTTTTTAGTGAATCGAACATATACTGTATACAACTAGTGTAGTCTGACTCAAGAAATGACTCTTAATATCCAATTCTTTTTAGTGATTAAAACACATACTGTACTACTAGTGTAGTAAGATTCCCAAACATATACTGCCCAACTACAATTCCCAAACATATGATTCCACTGAGTTGTTTCTTTTAGTGAAACAGACACACAAAAAACGGCAAACGTAGTCTGGTTAGTGAATTAATGACTCTGATGAATTGGTTCTTTTAAGTGAATCAAGCACAGTCAAGCAATTACTGAGACTTAAAACAGTTCAGTTACTGACTGTTTGTTTAATATCAATGGTGTGTAGGAATAATACATAGTCAATGAAACCTTTAAGTAACCAAAATGATTAAAGTACTGTATTAAAGTATTATTCCATTTTTAAGGTTCCTAATATTGTTTTTGGAGTCTCCTACCACAGGTTTGCATGCAAGGTCAATAAATGCTTTTGTTTTCTCAAAATATGCATTTAAAATCAACTCATTTTCAAAACATGGGTGGGCATTATCTCATACCCAAACATAGGTGGGCATTATGCAAATGTTTTTCCCCATGACATGTAGAATTACTGACGATTCGTTTAGGCTGTTCAGAGTCAATCTTTTCTTTTGGGAGCCAATAATTGTATTTATCATGCACTTTCGACTTTACAGCTTTGCAGATCGTTTATATTCACATACATATACATCACACGATTCATGAAAGGAAGTATTCAAAATGCCATAATAGGGGCAATTTAAGAGGAATAAGAACATAATTCAATTCTTTGCAGTTCTCCTGAATAATTATAGATCAGTGCACATGAGCCACAGGATGTTGCCTATCTGGTAATATATTCATAATACATATAAATGGTTGATAAGTTCAAATTCAGTACACACTATGAAACAACAGGAATTCAAATGCAACCATAGAGCCAGAAGTAGGAAAACAGAGTGGCAAAAAGTGAAGAGAGAACAGTTTGTCTACAGTCTCCTAAAAATCAGAATTCATGCCACAGATATGACAAGAAACAGAGACTGTTGAAACAGGAACACAGAGATGGAAGAGTGAGCCCTGACATAAAGCTATCCAACCCTGACGCACCACTCTTACTTAAAGGCACACTTTGATGTATCTATAATTACAACATAATGCCTTCGAAAAAAAAATTAATTTCAATGAAAAGAAAGAGGGAGAGAGAGGCAGCATGCTGAAGACATTAATCGGCCTGTGTTTGATGTGCCTGATCAGAAACGTGTTTGTTAGGAGTTAAAGGGAGCAGTAATTAAGCCACAGACTGCCTGTTTTCAGGCAATCTGTTATGACGAGCTAGAGATTTCTGTCCTCAACTCAACTCTGTGTCCACCTTTTCAATCTTGGCCTCTAATTCCTTTCACCTTGAACCATTTTTAAAGGTTTTTAAAGTCACATGATCAGCTCTCTCTTTAGATTGGGTTACTGTCAATGAAATGCACAGATGATTTGAGTTCTTGTTTGTCATTATAAAATGTTACATAAATGAATTAATAAATAAAAACTGAAATAAAACACTATAAATACACATCAAGTTTCACTTAAAGGAATGGAACATCTAAAATGATTAAACTTTGACTGGTTCATTTATAAGATCTATACAGATAATCAGTATTTGAAGACTAAGTTCTTCTCATCCAGTTCATCAGAATATACCTGCTACTCCATACCACAGACAACGGAACCACTGAAAGGCATAAGCATGGTTTATATATGAAATAGTATCTCTAAGTGAGCATTTCGCCTGTGTGTGTGTGTGTGTTTTTTTGGAAGCAAGAAAAGGGGGAAAAACAGGGATGCATCAGAGAAAGACGACTAAACAGATCTCTGGAGGAAGACCGCCATGCCTCAACCAGCAAAGGGGCTGTCATGGCCACAACGCCACATAAATATTTAACAGTTATATTCAAATTACAAAACACAGAGACTCCTGCCTCAGATAAAAACATATTTCTGGAATTATCAGTGGAATGCTAAGTCGTGGCCATCCGCACCACCCTCCCTTCTCTCAATTTAAAAGAAAAGTGGAATGGGTTCATGAAAAGAGCTCCCATGTAGGTGAAGGAGAGTGTGCGAAAAAAAGCGAAAAAAAAGTGTGTGGTTATGTTAGGTTAAAGGTTAGCCAGCATGCTCCTGAAGAAGTTGTCCTAACAATGCGCACACCTAGACTAGAGATTGTGACAAGCTACCTGAACCTTGACCTCAAAGGTGATGTAACACAGGGTACATAGCTTTAAACCGAAGTTCACGAGGTTCAGGTAAAGGGCGAGTTCAACAAAAGAATGACAATTTGGTCATAATTTTCTCTTTGTGTCATTCGAAACAATTACGACTGACTTTTGTCCATGAAAAACAAAAGGGAATGATCTTAATAATCTGTGCCATATAATGAGACATTAGCGGTCAAGGACAATATAGCACCATAAAAGTAGCTCACAAGACTTATACACTAGATTTCAAGTCTTGTAAATCATACAATAGCTTTGTGTGAGAAACAGACCAAAACATTATTCCTGAGAACTCAATTCCAGCATAGTTCTCAAGATTTCCAGCTTGAGATTGATAATGTGAAATACAACTACCAATTACTTTCACCATCAATGACTTCAAAACTTTGCAGCATATTTCAGCATATTCGACAGGGTGAAAAATGTGTTGAGAAGAAAAAAAAAAAACTACAAACAAACTTTTAATCCTCCAGTGCCACCAATTCTCACATATAAAATGTACCTGGATTCTCCTGAAGTACATCTTTGGACCCCTTCAGGTGGCAGAAGGACTGAAAAAATCAACTCCCAACTACTACCAATTTTTGGAAAAAAAAATTTAGATAATGCAAGATGACGTTGATCTTACTGTAGGAAAATTCTCTAACCTGATGGAGAAATATTTTTAAACATAAGATTTAGCCTGAGACAAAACAATAACTATATTTGAACAGGCCAAGAAAATTATAGATTCAACATATGGGAGGTTCATGAAAGTCATTGAAAACAAGGATGCATATAGTGGCCCAAATCTTTTTTTTTTGTTTGTTTGTTTTAATGGTCAAAATGTTAATAGATTACAAATAATTATTTATTAGTTATGTATTAAAACATAAAAAGTTAATGGGAAAATATTCCCATCTAGTAATCTAGTTGCTGAATAACCACATTAATTAATAAATATACACATTAATAATGATAAAATAAATGGTCCATTAACCCTATGCACATTTTTTTTTTTTTATCCAAATGAGAGACTATGTAAAAATCAAACGTTTATTTTCTGTCATTCTGACTTGTGTATTCTGCGACCGACTGCCCATATCATGACTTGTCTCTCTTTTCTCTCAGGCTCTACATGCTTTAACAGAGCTGTAGCTCTCATTGCAGTTTCTCATTCTTTCTTCAATACTCCCTCCTGCTCAAGGAAGTCTTAGTGCCCGCCTTAGACAAGGATGAACTGGATTGTTTACAAAAGCACTTTCTCAAAGAAACTAAGCATTATTTATTTCGAATCATTTTGTTTTCTCTTTTGCTGCTTTTCACACAGGTTAACATGACTGTGTGTGTGTGCTGAGGGAGTGGAGGGGGAGGGCTTTTCATAATAATAACAAATACTTACCAAATTCACGAATGACAAGCCGCCATAGCTGTGTGCCACAATGAAGATGTTTTTCGCAAGTGATTTAGAAATGAAGTGGTCCCACACATAGAGTGTGTGTTCCTCTGGAGTGCTGTTTTCCTGCAAGGAGAGAGTGGGAATAATTGAAGTTACGGGGGTCATATAATGATTTTCCTTGACATTTTAAAACAGGAGTTTTCAAGCTAGGATCCAGAGACTCCCAAGAGAGTGCTAGAGGGTCCATGGAAAAGTTTTGAGACATACAGTGAAATAAATAAAGAAAAATTACGCTTAAAAAAAGCTAAATAAAAAAAAATGATTAAAAAAAACTGATTTAAAAGTTGATTTGAAATTGATTTGAATAAATAAGTAAAAAGTAATGTCAATTAATATATTAAAATAATATACATATCTGAAAATGAATATTACTATATAGAACTATATAAATAATAATTTTAAATAATTATATTTATTATAATAATTCATTCATTCAGTATAATTTGGTCTTCACCAGGATGTTCATACCATGAAAACAAACAGTAACTTTCAAAACGAAAACCAGTTCAAAAATACTTTGGACTAAACTATTGAAACTAATCTGCAAAAATGCTTCATTCCAAACTTCTGCACCTTACTGACATCAGACAGATACATTAACACATGACCACTCACATTTACACACCAATTTAGAGCATCTATTCAGTGTTCAAAAACTTCAGAGTGAAATAATGAGGACAAATTCAGATAAAAATCATGTGGATACCCCATTTAATTAACTGACTAATATTTTATTAAAATAAAAATATATACAGTATATATATATACAGTATATACAGTATATATATATACAGTATATACAGTATATATACAGTATATACAGTATATATATATATATATATATATATATATATATATATATATAAATAAAAATGTAAAATATAAATTACATATATATTTAACTCACTAATATTAATATATTATATATATATGAAGAGTAGCCTCTGACGTTTTTCTTTAAAATTAGCATTTGTTTCTGGCTACTATGTATAGGTTTCTATGTAAGTACTAGTACTTCTGAATGGGTTGAGGCTGGGTTTTTGCACATTTGAAGTGAAAGTACTTGATGAACATATACTATGTGTGGAGAGCATTCACTCGTTATCGTTATTTCATTTTTGACCAAGATGGCTTTTAGAGGCTTTTGCTTAGGAACTCTTCATATATATATATATATATATATATATATATATATATATATATATATATATATATATATATATATATATATATATATATATATATATATATATATATATATATATATATAATCACCCCCTTTAAAGTAACCACATTTTGTTACTGAAGCAAACAATCAACTATGGATGGCAAGGCACTGTTAAAAGATCCCTGGGAAAAAGTTGTGGACAGGCACAAGTCATGGCTTTATCAATGCCTAGAAGCACAGTGAAGTCTATCATTAAGAAGTGGAAGGTATTTGGTACAACACAGACCCTTCCCTGGATCAGGACGTCGCTCCAAACTGGATGAAAGAGCCAGGAGGAAACTGGAAAGAGAGGCTACCAAGAGACCTACAGCAACTCTGAAGCAGTTGCAGGAATTTATGGCGGAGTGGTCATTGTAGAAATAATCTATTAGAAAAAAAGCCACTCCTCAAGAAAGGCCACATACAGTCACGAATGAACTTTGCCAAAACGCACCTTGACGATTCTGAGGCAGATGAGACTAAAATGTAATTATTTGGTCTCAACACCAAACAATATGTCGGACGGAAATCCAACACAGCTCACCATCCAAATAACAGCATTCCTCCAGTAAAGTATGGAGATAGTAATATCCGGTCGCCTCGATTTTGCCAAGACAGACACGTTCCTGGATCAGCATCTTTTGTTGATTCTGGATCGACATTACTGTCCAAAATTATAGAAGTAACTCAATCCCTACCTCTAAACCTAACCCTACCCATAATTTATTTCTAAAATCAGAAGGAAATGATAGGGGAATAACAAGGGTGTATAAGCATCTAGCCCTGATTTTAAGCCTAAAACTGACATTTCTAGAAAACTTATCCTTCAATTCTGATTGGTTGATTGGAATGTTGTTCCAGGATCAACAAGGATGTTGATCCAGGAACATGTTTGGTGAAATCACGTTCACCGTAATATCCAGTTTTGGGGTTTTTTCTCTGCAGCAGGGACCGGAGCACTTGTCAGGATAGAAGGAAAAATGGATGGGGCAAAATACCGTCAAATTCTTGAGGAAAATCTGCAGGCCTCTGCCAGAAAGTTGTCAATGGGAAGAAGGTTTACCTTCCAGCATGACAATGACCCAAAGCACACAATGACCAAAACTGAGCACACAGTGGTTGAAGGAGAAAAAGATGAATGTCCTTGCATGGCCTAGTCAGAGCCCAGACTTAAACCCCACTGAAAATCTGTGGAATGACTTGAAGACTGCAGTCCACAAACCATCACCATCAAATTTAACTGAACTTGAGCGGTTATGCAAAGAAGAGTGGGCAAATATTGCAAAGTCTAGATGTGCAAATTAAGTAGAGACAAATCCCAACCAGTGATAATTTCATTCGTCAACGAAATTTTTTTCACAGACGAAAATGAGAAGATAACGAAATAACTCATTTTGAATGACAAAAACGATGACGAAAATTGACAACAAATAAAAACAAGATGAAAATGTTAGGGAGGGACGATTTGAGAAGAGATCCAGTCAGAACTAATCTCCTGCATGGTTAGGAGGTGCAAACTTTTGAACTGTAACAGCCTACTGACCTATCCGGCGGGACATAAGCTAAAAAATAAGTAAAAAAATGTCAATATCTGGGAGAAAGAGTAAGAGCAGACATATAGATACATTTGAAAAGCATGACAATGCATAGGAGAACTTAACTGGGGCCTGTGTTCTGAGCACACACAATTGAAGTACGCACACAGAAAAGCACTTCTCACACAGTGCACGAGTACTGAATTCAGCTCTCTTTCGTGTCGCATGAACGGAGAAATACAGACAAAATGATGTTGAATTGTCCATTTTGACGAGTATTCACGTAAACACACTCACTGACGTCTTAAGTGAATGGAAATAGTTGGGAGAAAAATGGACGTGTATCAGTATGATGCATCCGTGAATTCAGTTTTAAAGGGACAGCGACCTAATTGCTGTTCTATGTGTTATTAATGTTAATAAAGCAACAACAGACAGAGAGAAAATCACTCACTGCTCTTAACCGAATGACTTTAGTAACCCTAATAATGATTAATTTATATTTTTTTCTATAAATAAACGTCTGCTTGAAAGAATGAAGAATGTGGTCAGTTTTTATAAAGAATGCATATATATATATATATATATATTATATATATATATATATATATATATATAAAGGTTTGACCTTTAAGTTAAAGACTGCCTGAAGACGTGCACCCATAAGCTCTCACACAGCCACATTCACTCAGTTAAATATATCTTAATCAATGAATCTTGCATACTGCAAATGTCTCCAATGCAAAACTCAATAGATGGTGTGATGTCAAGTTGAAATCTTAATTTGTACCCCACTGACTGATCAATACAGCCTCTATACGAGCGATAAACACATAATCGGCCTACGTCGGAAGGTCACACAAGCAGGGCACAAACACAACACTCGTAATTAACACTGGCCTGGGGTTATAAAACTCTACAAATGCAAGGCGAAAGAGAGAGAGACAGAGAGAAGAAAAAGGGCATTCATTCATTCACTGGCACATGCAACATTGATCTGTGTGTTTGTTTGCAAATACGGCAATCGTTTAAATGCAGAATAACAACTAAATTAGAGGAAAATCGCTAGCAACAAGTAAGGGAATGTGACTGTCTGTAACATAAAATGGAGAATGCAGCAGCTATACAGCTGCATGATATAAAGAGCTGGCCTTGTCGCAATCAGCTTCTGAAAGTTTGCAGCCTTGCCCTGTGTTTAGCCTCTCTCTCATGATCTTGCATCAGCTCTCCCACATTGATTAGCTTTTTGAAAAGCACTATAATAAGTGAATTAGAGCTGAAGGAGCTGGCAGGAGGGAAGAGATTTCCTGTCACCAAGATGACTTGTGTTGGCGAAAGGACACAAATATGAAAGTAAATAAACAGGCTGGTGGGAGGGGGGGTTACGGCGTGATGCAACTGGCAGAAAGCGCTGAGCCCAGATTTCCTTGGACGGCTGGAAGGTAGGTGCAGGGCGGTGAAAACAGGGACGAGTTTGCATGTCTTTCTCTCGCACCCTCAGACATCAAAGCATTTTGAAGAACCAAAGCTGAGTCATCATCACAGTGCACCACATTTAATATTCATAAAGCTCTCTGTGCTCACACACGCGAAACCCGGACACACGGTCACAGAGAGGTGCAGCGGCTGATGGTTAGTTTGTATGCACTCACTATATAAAAGTCCCTGGTTTATTGTACTTATGATATTTGAAGAATCACAATCTTTCATTAAAATAAGAACTTTCTCCACCTCTGAAACAACTGTTTTATTCAGCTGATGTTATCAAGGCCATGCAGGCAGGGAAACACAGAAAGTAGCTGGCATCCTGTAAGTCAGCAGATCCCATCCTCAAGTGTCTACACTAAATAAAACAGGTAAAATAGTATTTTAAAAAATATATGCACTTAATATATATATATATATATATATATATACACACACACACACACACACATAGTTTCACTGAAATGTTCATGACTGCTTAAAAATAAATAAATAAAGGATATAGATAAAGTAGTGAATAATAATAATAAAAAATTAAAAATAAAGTAATAATATAAATAAAAAAAAATATTGTTCAGAATTTTGTTTTTTGATAGTCATTGAAAAAAAAAAAATCTGAAACAAAAACGTTAAAAAATTAAAAATAATGAAATAAATAATAAACTAAATATACTAAAAAAAAAAATTTTCATAGTATAATCAAATTGACCATGTATAAAGTTTTTCAAGAGTGCATCTTGGGAGGTTATTTTATGGTGAAGCAAACATAAAACTGACCAAAAATAAAACCTACCGCAATTTCAAGAGTGCATCTTGGGAGGTTATTTTATGGTGAAGCAAACATAAAACTGACCATTATGTTGTTCTGTTTGTGCATAAGTGTGTGTGTGTGTTTCAATAAATGAAGTCTCCACTATTGTACAAGGGTGATGCCACATAAAACCAGGTAACATCCCCCTCCCCTTATCAGCCCAGCACAGAGTCTGACACCTGGCTTGCATGTACACACAAGCACACATAGTCCACCGACTCCCTCCAACCCTTCCCCTATGACTGACAACCTCCTCTGATAGAGCTCACACTTATCTAAACAGCATTTGCATATTTGTGTAATTATTTCCTAGGGTTAATTATCTCCTGCGAAACAATACACCCGTAGAGACCAGTTCCTGGTGACAGGTTCACCCTCTCTCTCTCTTGCTGTCAGCCCTCATCTCATCCATGCATGTGCAAGACCTGGAAGACTCCAAGATTGCGGAGACCTGTTGCTAATGTTTCTGCATACGTATGGACATTAACTGTCTGCATCGTTAGCATCAAAAAATACAAATGCTAAAATAGTTCCTTAAATGGTCTATATCATATCATACTGACCTTCTACTTACTGTGCGACAAATTAATATAGTAATATTTAATAATAAGTAGGTAGAGTACATATTTCTTTTCACAAACAGGTAACATCCAACATAATTTGTCTACCATATACTTTTGCCCATTTAAAACTGGATTTAACTCCACAGAAACTGGTGAGATATCTACTTATTGACACCTTTATAGTAATTCAAATATGTAATTAAATACAAGCTATTCGTTTTTGTTGTTTTTTTTTTTTGTTTTTTTTATTTCACTCCATATTGCTCATTCTAATGTTTTTTGTCAATCACAGCTCATGATGAATAATTACACAGCAGGACAATCTCACATTTGACTTACAAAACAAAAATAAATCAACAAATAAATAAATAATAATAATAATTAGATAACTTTATATTCACAGGCAAAATCCAACGAAAGAATGTTGATCCAGTAAAAATGAAAAGATTCCTGTCAAATCGCATGCCATGTCAACAGCACATGAACAGTATGTGCCCACATGCATGTCTGCAGTATGTATCTTAATTGACATGGACTGCAGTTTCCTCATACAGTTTCACCTCACCACAGCAAACAGCATCCGGCATCTTCTGTTATATTAACACACTATTTGAGTATCCTCTTTACCTTTTCTTATCAATATAGTGTAGTTGTATTTTTTTTTTTTTTTTTTTTTCTGCTCTTTTCTTGGAAATGCTCCACACAATCTGTGAAACGTCATATGGAGGTGTCCCACACACTGCAAACCCCTTGTACTGGAACACAGGATGTGAACAGCATCTGAGAGAGATTCTCACTTTTTCTGTAGTATGACAGATTCTTCCAGCACATCCTTCTATCTATCACCTTCATTGTCAGCAATCAGAAGGAAAAAATGCCATTAAATGAAGATTCACAGCTGCATTTCAGATCCACAGTGAGCATCCTGTAACTTCCATCCTTCTACTTTACATTCTTCATTAGTACTTTACACATGTCAGCCCATGTTGGCTCTATGAGACACAACTTCAAATCCCCAGAATGAATAGATATGAAAAAACAACAGAAAGAACAATGGTACATGCCTAAAATGCATTTATAAAACCAGATTCTAAACAATGATGCAGAAACTACTTTCTTCCTTTAAAAGCAACGTTCACTGGTAAAATTAATTATATTTTAATATATAAAATGTAATTTACTCCTGTTACCCCATTTATTGCCATTACTCCAGCATTCAATGCCAGATTCTTCAGAAACCATTCTATATGCTGATTTGGGGTTCAAGAAACATTTCTAATTATCAATGCTGAAAACGGTTGTGCAGCTTAATATTTTTGTGGAAACCATGAAACATTTATTTGAGATTCTTTGATGAATAGAAAGTTCAAAAGAACAACATTTATTTGAAATATAAACTTTTTATAACATTATAAATTGCTTTATTGTCACCATTGATCAATTTAATACATCCTTGCTGATCATATATATCTACTATCCTAAACTATATAGGGTATGGCGTATATTTTCAAATCATATATAAATCTTTTATATATATACATATATATATATAACTATATATATATATATATATATTTAAATGTTGTCCTTGTAGCTTTAAAAATCAACAAAGTCACCAAAATTCACAAACTATTATAACACTACAATATACGTAATATTGCAATACCAAAACTCTAGGTGCCATGATACCAACAAAAAATGTAAAATTTCATGATTTCAAATATCAATTTTAAAAATGCACTCCTTTTTAAAACCTTAAGTAGCAAAAAGAGTTCAGTCCGCTCTACAGAAAGATTTTAAATTTAAATCTAGTACCGAAATATTACATTTCATTTCTAGTCTGTAAAGACTACTTGGTCCTAATCAGACCAAGAACATTCTTCAGGACATTCTAATATCAAAAAAGCTCAATTAGAATTAACAAGGCAACTCTTTCTAGCCACACTGGGCAAACACATTCCCCTTAGCTCATTTCAATGGCCAGTTTTAGCTTTATATCAGTACATAAGATTATTTTAATTTAGTTAAACGATTTAACGTCAAACAATCAAAGTAGGTAATTGCGTGTTTTGTATTATCACTGGAGCCATTAGAATGTGGAACTACTTTCCCGCTGTTTGTCAGTGCTTCTAATGTCCGTTAGCCTGTCGCTAGCTCCACATGGCTAGCATTTACAGAGACCGCAGACTGATAGTAAGAAATAGGAGTCTTGGAAAGCTGATAATGCTGAGGGATTTGAAAGTTGGCAGTGTGAGTGCTGGGTTTGTATACTCGGATAAGGCTGAGACTGGGTTTCATGGCGGCGTGTGGACTTCCTGATAGCGCTGTTAGTGTGCATGGAACACTAGACGCCTCAGGCTGGCAAAACGAGCACTGGCACTCACTTCCTGCAGATTCGCCGTCCACACCTGGCCAGTTCCAGACAAGGTGCTCCTTCAGAAAAGAGTGTGACCGAGGCAGGAGCCCTCATATCTAGCAGAGGGGGAAAGGGGGGAGAGAACATGAACCAAGGAGATGACTTGAAAATCACAAGTAATTAACGACTAGCGAGCTCACCGAAAGCCAGTAAAATGACAAACGAGGCCAACGGGAAAGATGTGGGCAGAATATCAACATGCTTAGGGGAAACAGCAAATGAAAAAGGCATGGGGGGGGGTTACAGACCCCTTAAGAGGGCTCTTTAAAAAAGGAGGTGGAGGTTTGGTGCTGATAAACACGAGACTGTACTGTGACATCGCTGTGACCTTGTTAGCATGGAGCTAATCTTGACAAAATTTGCTAGTGCATTGTTTCAAATCAATATCTCATTAACAAACTACAAAGGCCTAGGCAAAAGACAGCTCTTGGCTGCATGTGGGCAGAAAGGTCATCTCTGTGACATCTCAACCTGTCTCTCTCAAAGCCTGTGATTGTCAGATTAAATTACTGCCTGGTTTTAATTGATGTTAGGGGGAAGAAGGCACAGACAGTGGTTTGTGTGTTGTTTGGTGGTGAAGGCCTGTTGTGAAGGCCCTTGCCTTGGCTTCTGACAGCAGATTGGATGTGTTTCTTGGTTGACCTAACGGGAAGATTGGGAGCAGACATCTGAGCCGAGTTGCAGCGGGATTCGCCACGAGAGCGGTTACAGTGCACAGCTTCAGAGAGAGGAGATCTCAGACGGTGGCAAGGGTTGACAAGCAGTTCATATGCAAAAATAACAGGACAACACGTACATACAGGCACACGGAGACAGCTGCCTCAGACACACAGTCACCTCACATTCACTCTCTCACTTTCTTGCTCCCACCCAAAACATACAAAAAAAAAAAAAAAAAAAAAAAAAAATCAAACAAAAAAAAAAAAAAAAAAAAAAAAAAAACATTTACTGCAACGCAGAACAGCAGCATCAATAGATGGTTTAAAATAAATTTTATGAACGATTGTCCAACTGCCACTGATGTAAGCTATGCAAGTAAACCAAATTTAAAACTGTTTATTAAATAAAGAAAACTGTCACAACTTGTGCATCTTTTAATGTTTACTGTCGTGAAACCTTTGCCATTCAAAGTTTATCTAAGTGGCTTAAGTTTATGTTGGAATGTATTTATGTATTTATTTATTTATTCTCCACATGTGGTGTCACATATATGGAATTTTCTTTGTCATGAAAACAAATAAATTAGGAAGTAAAGCACAGTTTTGGATTGAATAATAATAATAATATAAAATGAATTAATTAACACGCAAGTTATATTATATATATATATATATATATATATATATATATTTATATATATATATATATATATATAAAAAAATAAAACATACACACACACACACACACATACATAAATACAACACACACTGCACACACACACACACACAGTGTTATAAATAAAACCACAAACAAAACATACCCCAAATATACATATATATCAACACACATATAGACGCATACTTGGACTAACAGATGCCCCAACTCATAAGTCAGTGGAGCTCAAAATAAATAAATACACTCACACACACAGCAAATGCCCACACAACTGAAACACCAGAGAACCTCGTAACCTGTGATTCTGACCTCTGCTGTGGCCACATCACCAGTTCAGAAGTTAAATTAAGGCACGTCCGGTCTCCACGCTTGTGTTGGCAATGAGGGGTTATGTGGAAGGTCTTCAAGGCCAAAGTTCACATACACACAGACGACCTCCAGAAGTGTCGCTGAGCTATGGGAACACTGACTGAGGCTGATACAACCCGAGCCAGAATACAAGTCTCTTGACATCTCCGGCTCGGCTGGGCCATATCTAATAGACATGTAGGTTAGGGATGTACGAGCCATGCATTGGGAAACAGTACATCTCCAAAACACGGATTCCTCTCGTCCCCGGGGGAACAGAAGAGAGAAGACGAGGGATAAATAATGGATGTCGTTCCTGTGGAGACGACGGACGCAGTAGAGGTACACAAAGTAGGAACAGCAGCCGTAACCCCTTGAACCGATGCCAACGTTCTACCAGTGCCCCATCGGTGACACATTTATATGATTCTGGAGTGCCTTTTAGAGACAATACAATATGCTTGCATTCATAATAATATGCAAGATATTGGTTAAGCATTGCAACCATAAACATTTGGGTACCAAAACCCATGAGATCTCTGAGCATGTGTGTGTGGGGGGAGGGTGGGGGGGACATGAATAAGTCACGTTATTATGATAATAATGTGACTTATTCACGTTTCATTTCAATAAAAACTAAACATTGTTCTTATTATTATTATTATTATTATTATTATTAAAAATGTTATTACATAAACACTAAACATTGTTCTTTTATCTGTGCCTCTTTTGCACAGTTGTGCTGTTGATTTAATGTGCTAAGTAACGTTATATTTCTCAGCGTGTCCGATATTAAAATCAGTGCGACACGTTTTGCACTTTGCAAATGCCATGGGGATTGCTGATATGGCTTAGAGATATGAAATGAAATTCTTCCTTCCAGCTGTTGTTAAATTTGTTTATTTTATTTTTTTGAAGGAGAAATTAATTATTCAGCAAGGATATTTCTATTCAAGAATAATAAATATTTCTAATAAGAATATTAAGCAGCACAACTCTTTTCAACATTGATTATAAAAAGAGGTTTCTTGAGCAGCAAATCTGCATATTGAATGATTTCTGAAGAATCATGTGATACTGATGACTGGAGTAGTGGCTGCTGAAAATTCAGCTTTGCCATCAAAGGAATAAATTACAGTTGACAAATAATCCTATTATTTATTATTATACTCAGGCTGTAAGTCCTTATATGGAAATACTCTGGCCATATAATATGCTAATTACTAACTTCAGGCATGTGCTCCCTTAAAAAGCAATCCAATGTGAATTTGTCAGAAGAAAAATAAACTCTGCAAGTAAGAAAACCTGTAGGCAATAATTCATAAAGACCCAGTGGGCCTTATTCATGAAACATGAGCAAAACAAATTTCTGTGTAAACTGCACGTAAAACTGTTGCATGAATGGATGCACAAATGATTTACACATTCAGCTCGTGTTTCATGAAAAAGGCCCAATGTGTTGTGCCACATTACATCAACCCAGAACATTTCTATTGTAACTATAAAGGCCATTTTTCAGCATTATAAGTAACAGATCCAACATTTAAATATTACTGCCTTGAAAATCAATTCATGGTAAATGCGACAAGAAGCAGAGCTGTGTGTTGCAAAACAATGTAAAGCAGAGGCCTAGTGTCAATGGATGTTTTATTTTTCTCTTGTTAGGTCATAGCGTACATGATGTATGAAAGCGACGGCGATCTTAAGTGTTCAATAAACTCATGCCATCTCCACAAGGATCTGACACTTAAAAGTTCTGCAGGCACTTAAGAAAAGAATAAACGGAAAGATGGAAAGAGCAAGAAAAGAAAAGAAATGAAAAACACCTCCTACAAGCTGCTGCATCTGAATGTTTGACGAAGTGCTCTCCCTTTCTCTCGCAGCCGAACCGTTTTACAAAAAAAGCAACAATAAGAAATGTGAGAAAAAAAAAAGTGTTAGGAGAAGGATTCTAGTCATTTACAAAAATAAGTGGTGCTTTAGAGAAAGGCTGAGCGCACTGGGCTTTTTGTCCACTTGCTCTTTTCCCCTTGGGGCTGGGGCCCTAAGCCGGGTCCGCTCAGGCTGAATGAAATCTTTGGAAGCTTCTTAAGCTCTGAATGTGGGTTTTGTTCTTGCTATTCCTCCGCTTGGCTGACAGAAAATAGGTAACTGGATTAGGCCTCAAATTCAGAGTAAAGTGAACTCCCAAAAAAACTTTGTATGCCACCCCCACTATTTCAGCCCCCCGGTTCTCATGTCCACTTCTCTCCTTCGGCGTCAGCAGCCGTGGGCCACTGGGGCTGTGATCTGTAAGATTGTGGGGAGATTAGGCCGGGCTGGGGGCTCACAGCCTGAAGGGGGGCTAAAAAGTAAGAGTGCTAAAGGCAGTTAAGGGCTCCTTAATGGGGGTAAGGAAGTGTATTAATCAACTCAGTGCTACTAAAGCCCGGAGCTGCAGGGCCCGGCCAGAGCGGCGTGCAGGTGGTCTAGTGCTCTACGGGGAGTCAAGGAGGGGAGGAGAGGAGGTTCAGTCGTGTACAATGCCACTATAAAAGATTAAAAACTTTGGGAGAATGGGACTCGCTGTGACCCGCCTCCTACTCTAGGAGCTGAGAGGATGGGTGGAGAGGAGGAGAAAACACACACAAGCTAATGTACCTGGACATCACTGCATTACTAATTTATAAAAAGAAAAAAAAATGTGTGAAAAAAGATTTGAGTAGACTCATAGACAACAGTCTACAATCGGATTGGACGCAATGCTACTATGTAAAACCAAATAATGTGTGTGCTAATATGAAGTCATGGAGGACTTCAGTGCTGGTTATCAAATCAATCTGTGTGCATGATTCCTATGTCTTTGAACACAAATATATAAATGCTCGTGTATGAGGCCTACGTCTTTGTACACTTTTGTCAGAACATGGTATCTTACTGAAAGAACGCCAATGAATATAGGGCAGTAATTCATACCCAGGAAGTACAAAAACTTTTATCGCTTAAAATAAATAAATAAATAAATAAATAAATAAGGCTACCTAAAATAATCAACCGAACAATAAACATTATTATTATTATTATTATTATTATTATTATTATTATTATTGTTGTTATTATTATTTGTAAATAAAAGGGCAAAACATTTTTGTAATTTATGGTAATTTCGGTTACTTTAGAAAAAAAAACAATAAAAATTGGGTCACACTTTAAAATAAGGTTCAATAAGATTTGTTAACATTAGTTAACTGCTACTTAAGCATTTATAAATATTCATTAAATGTTAATTTCAGCATTTACTAATACATTACAAATGTATTGCTTATTGTTAGTATGTTAATGCATACAAAGTGCAAAGCAAAGTGTTACCAAAAATACTTCAGTCAGTTTGTGTTGTTTTTACCTAAGTCATTAGGAAACAACAATAAACGTTTTAAAACATGAACAAAAGTGTGGTTATATTGTTTTTTAGATGTAACGGAATCATTAATGATCTGTTAAACAAATTATATTATATTATATTATATTATATTATATTATATTTATTATATTATATTATATTATATTATATATTATATTATATTATATTATATTATATTATATTATATTGTATTGTATTGTATTACAATTTTCTGAAGAAAATTTTTGTAGTATTTGCCAATGGAAAACTCATCACCACTATACTAAGCGCCTTCCAGGGCACTGCTATGCGGCTGCTAATATGTTCTGAGTGGTTTTAGGCTTTTGTTTGATTACGAGCCCATTTCAAAAGAGCCCACCATTGAGTTTTAGTCATATATTGTGCCTAGAAAAGTCGTGGTTTTAAGTGTAATAATTAGGGTTAGGGGATTAGAAGGAAAAGAAGCATTAAACAACACAGATTATTTGCAACACTAATAGCAATGTTTGCCTTAACAATCACAGCTAATAATGTTTGGAAATATTATGAAACTATTTCCAATGTTACGAAAGTCTATGTTTTTATGCCACTATAATCACTTTAGTGCTATTGCACATGAACCCTTAACAAACATAAAGGACCTCAAAGTATACAAAGAAAATGAAATCAGAGCGCTGAATCATTACATTTCAGCCACTGACAATGTGCTGCAGGATATTAGTTATATAAAAAGAAACAAACCAACAACACATATAAACTAAAGATTTCCCACAAAACGGCTTTTCCTCCTTGCGTGCGTTTCCACTTGGCAACAGCACTTCAATGCTCCCTACAGGAATTCACAAGCACACATACTGTACAGTATAAGTCACAGACACACAGTCATCAGCGCACGTCCTTGTGCTGGTGCAGCTCGCACTGAATCGTGGAAAGCATGCAGACGTCACAGTGCAGAATACTGTAAGGCCATCCTGCAGAACTGGACTAACAATCTCATACTACTAGACTTCTAATGTGCCAAAGTTCAGGGGGAGAGCGAGAAATGCTAAGTCGTCTCATTATATGAATCCCAAACTATCCCAGCTGAAATATTTATTAAGACATTAATATGGATTCTTCCATTCCTCCTTTTCAGGGGGATGCGGCTCCTACCGGAGACGTACACACACTCCTTCTCGATCTCTTCCTCAGCACACATTGTTGCATGTGCGCATGAAGATGTTAGCAGCATCGGGCTCTTATAGATACTGACGGTGAGTTTTTCCATTATACACAGCAGCCTGGAGAGCAACTTCCTCTATTCACCACACCAACACTGATGAAACGCCTCAGAAATGGACGAGGTGTTGAAATCTCAGATTCACACTCACTGATGGCTATTTCATAGATTTTTTTTTTCTCTTACTGAGTGTGTGTGTGTGTGTTAAAAAAACAACTTCATCTGGGCAACACCACAGAATTCTGTCCTCAATGAGAATTTATTAAGGAAGGATAGGTGTCAGAGTTAGTTTATGGCGATAAAAAGAGGGTAATTAAGAGAATTTGTTTACAAAAGAGAGGAAAAGTGAGAGGTTTGATGGTTTTAAAGCTGACTTGATGCTAATAGTGCAGATAATTAAACCTCAGTGTGCCTTGTGTGTGTGAAGGTAGCCTCAGAAGTGTGTTGACAGCTCACACACCGCTACTGAGTCAATGACGGTAAATGAGGAGTGTGACGATATGCGAAATGGTGATAAAACAAAGCGCTAACTTTCGGGACACAAATTTGATGTATTTCCAATTGATGCTTCCTTGTTTCATCCGGTTGCCTCATGGTTTTGCATTAGAAATTATTTGTTTCTTTGATTTAGAACGTATTATCTGTGGTGGGCATACGCAAAAATGTGTGTTTGAGAGGTATAATCTTTTCGAAATCTGTGACTATTTGTTAAAGATACCATTACATTTCTGTTGGCTTTAAGGTCATTTGCATGCTTTGTACTCTTGAAGTCAGCATGAAAAGAAAATTCATGCCATCTATTTAAAAAATTCTTATTAATCATCTTAATAATTAATCAACCAATCATTATTACTACTCCCCTCAGAAAAAAAACATTACGTACTACTCCAACAATCAAATAAACCAAAAAAACTTAGCCTCCATTTTTGAGAGCAACGGACACTTCTCAAAATCTATATAGCCAAGTCCGCACCTTCCTTTTATTTATTTTTTTCAAAAACCTGTTATACTTGGATGTGTGTCAAAATATGGAAGAAAGGATTTGCTGCTACTTCTGTTTCGACAAAATTAATTTAGCAGATATTTGCATTTAAAATTTACTGCATTTCTTTACTGAGAAAATAAAATATTTTTTTGGCCAATCAGATGCTCTCTAGAATGAGAATTTCCTTCTCCCTATTGGTTCAAAACTGTGACACACTGTCTATTAAAACTAAACTAAATTAAAATGGGAAAGCACTTCGGCAGAAAGCGCATCAAAGAATAAAAACAGTGATTTTTTTTACAAACAGAGAAAGTGAGATGAAAAATCTGTATGTTGTCCAAATTCTCCACAGCCTCCTGTCCACACATGTGTGGCCCTAAAACCCCTTCTCACCCTCTACTTCAACTCATATTCTTTTCTCTCTCTCTCCATACCCATCACCCTCCCTCAGCCACTCACTCGTATCGGGATGTGCTCCATCTCTCTTTCCTTCTGTGGGTTGCGATACTTCTCATAAAAGTCCTTCTTTTTCTTGTTCTCCCGCTCTTCCATCCTCTCTCTCTTTTCAGCCGGCTCATCAGAGGCATCCGGGGATGGTTTCTTGGCTGAATCCGGAACCTTCTCTACCTCCAGAGAGTTCTCGTTGGGGTTCAGCACAATCACCCCGTAGCCCTCCTGAGAGACAAAACACACATACAAATGAATAAACAAATAAACAGGCTCCCATGCTCTTTCTGATTGTACTTGAGTTGCCAAAACAAACCGGCCCTTCATAATAAAGCAAGGTGTCCGGGGAGAGGCATGTATGCCAGTGCTGTGAGTCACGGCATTGTGCAGCATGCAGTAGAGGAGTGAACTGTTGGGAGAGGGATTAGAGCGGCTCTCGATGCGAACGGAGGTCAGTGTTGCTTTCATGTGCGCTCAAATTCAGCTTCAGCTTTAGTTAGTGTGCTGAAATTCGCCATAAAGAGCAATACTGAGGAAATCCAGGAATATATATATATATTATAAGTCAAAATCATGTTTTAGATGTACGTCTAATTTTAATTCATGAAAAAATATTAAACATCACTGTAAAATACATTATTACCAGTGCGAACAAATCGAACTTGCAAAAAAAAATTACTACTACATCTCAATAAGAATTACTATTTAAAAATAAATAAATTACTTTCAAAAATTAAATAAAATTATTTAAAAGTATAATTATTTCAATTATATAAAAACTAAATCTGCTCAAATATGAATAGCATTTAATCACAAAACATTCTTATTAAAAGGTATCTAATCAACATTTTTAAGCAATAAAACAAGTTTTCTACATATGACAAATTATCTTTTCCCCCACCAGTATAAAAGCTTCAAACAATTTGCATTGCTGCAGCAACAAAGAAACAAAGGTGTCATTTTCAAACCAGCTAATTAAAAATTAAGCTTCTGTCAATAGCAAATAATTATAATTATTTCACACGATGGACTGCAAAGCAAGCATTTTCACGTTTAATCAATACAAATAAGCTCACACCAGCATTTTACTAATACAACTAATAAGAATTAAAAACACTAATATAAGATTATTATGTGCTTATATAGTTATAAACACATTGTATAATACATTTTAAAACCAGAATTTAATTTACAGTTAAATATAAAACAAATTAAATTGCATGCACATTAAACATTTAACACAAAATCAATGCGATCATTAAATTATAAAACTGCAGCCAATGTAATTAATTTCTGTTGAACTCTGAGTCAGTTTCTGATTAAATAAATGTCACGTTCTTTGAAATCCAGTCAGACAGCCTGTGGTGTGTAAATGTAGAGGAGGCGTTTATCAAAGTTAGTCTAAACTGACCAGAAGTGGGGCTGAAATTTGTAGTTAGTTGTTCCTGTCTGGCAGGCTGGTCATGTAAGTGATGTTGGTCGGCTCTTACTGTGGTGTAGTGGTTAGACAGTGTGGTGAGAGAGGCTGAGTGAAGCTCGGTGCCACTGCCCACTGGTGGCAGGTTGGATAAATGGCCGAGACTGGTGCTAAACAAAAACCAACAAACATCCTTTTGCCCATTCTTATCTTTTGTTTTGAAATAATAAAGTCTTTAAAGCAGAGGTTATAGAATAATTTGCATAAGTTGACTAAACTGAACTTAGTTTTGAACTTAGGTTCATGCAGTGCCACTGGTCTCATATTTACCACATTGATAAAACATATTTCCAGGAACACAGGGTATTTTCAGCATTCTTCACTCTTATCATAAAATCTAAAATGTTAATTTACACCAAAAATTGTCAAAAATTCAAACGGTAATTGTCAAAATATCAGCAAATGAACATGTTTTTCACATTCATCTGAAGTATAAAATTAATTAAAAAATTAACAAATTAAATAATCCAGAAAAAGGTTTGAACTGAGTCTGTACATTACACAGTAAGCTAAAATAATTTCAGAAAACTGTGCAAAAGTAATATAATAAAAAATTAAATAATTTAAAATAATATTAAAATA
This sequence comes from Cyprinus carpio, assembly GCF_018340385.1. Classification (NCBI taxonomy): domain Eukaryota; kingdom Metazoa; phylum Chordata; class Actinopteri; order Cypriniformes; family Cyprinidae; genus Cyprinus; species Cyprinus carpio. The sequence goes on from NC_056576.1 coordinate 26,893,005, forward strand.
ATATAAAATAATTATGAATATAATTATTATTATAAATGGAATCAGAATACTAATAATATAACTTTTTTTTAAATGACACGTATATATATAAAAATATCAATATAACATGACGATCATTTATAATATTATGCCTCTAATAGTTAGTCAAATAACAAGCACTCATGAGCAGGCTTCTGTTTCTATGTTTAGCATTCAAGCTTTACAATGTCGTGTGTCCTGTTATCAGAAAGACGGCAGAGCCTCTCTCTCTCTCTCAGTTACGACACATTTGCCATATCCCGGCTTCTTCCCATGCCCTCCTGCCCTGGCAGGCACCTCCTCGAGGGGCGAGTGGCGACAGGGTCTGGCCCCTGGGCCAGCGGTCAGCGCAGGTCACCACAGCCCCTCACTGGGGCTCAGACCCCCATAACCTGCCGCTGGACTGCCTCTTTAGTGCTCTTTTGTCAGGCTGTCTCAGACCAGCCGGCTTCTTGCACATAACACAACAATGGCTTGATCTCCCCAAGCTGTGACTGACACCGCAGTGACATTCTGGAAAATTCTCTGGGTTTCATTTTGTGTGTGTGTCAGTGTTGTTTTAATTATATGACAAAACAGCTCACCTTTTAAAAACCCGGTTTAAGATGGGGTGAGGGAATGCATAGAGCTCGAGATTAAAGAACTGAGAGCATTTCTATGCGGCCAAACAAACACTACAAAGGATCCATCACCATGAAAACCTTCTGCCACAGTGTATTTGCACATTTACTGATACAAACACAAAAACGGGCTGTTCGGTTTGATCCGGTTAGATACGTAATTGATAAGTACAGCAATGATGCCGTGTCCCCCAAATCACCCCTTCTCTAATAAACTCTATTTTATGTCTGTATGGCTGATATGAGACATCACTAATAATCCTACACCTCTGACGGACAGCCCAGTGTTTTATCTATTTGCGGCCCTTTGTTTGGCTTTGAAGTGAGTGTGTCTCTTTTTTGTCTCTTTTCGGTCTCTGACAAACTAAAGTGTGTATTGCTCTGGGCCTGGCATTGAGAACAACACTTGATAGATACAAAGCATGCTTGATAGCAGTCAGGAGTGTATGTGTCTGTGCGTGTGTGAGATGAAAACGCCATGTGAATGTCCCATATGTAACCATTTGCACAGGAATCGACATATAACTTGACACACCAACAAGTTTTTACGTCCTACAACGAGAGCATGATAACGTGCTAAAAATGCGTGTGTCTGTGTGATCAAAGCGGGAGGTGGCGAGCTCTCGGTGTTAAAAGCGACGGACAGACTCTCCATTACAGCACGGCCTTGGCCTGGCCCCCTGTGTCTGTGCATCCTGTTCTCTGATTGGCTGTCGTCTGTGGAAATGCCCACGGCTGAGGAGTCTAGCCAATCACAGAGAAAGAGGCATCAAGGACAGTGCGTGATGATTGGTGGAGGGAACAGATGATCTGAGGAGGGTCGACAGGTATTCACACACACACACACACACACAAAAACTCAAACAGAGATGCGAATTGAAAAAAAGATTTGATTACAAAAACTAAAAAATTACACCCTTAAGCATATCGAGCAAATGTAATAACAATAATAACATTTGCATAACCCTTACGAATACAGAAGCACAGCAACACATGAGACAAACCGACTGACCGGCAATGCATCTCACATACTGAGAGAATCGGTGAGCAGCACGGGTCCGTATTACAGTCTTTCATTACAGGTCGGTGTGGTGTGCCCCCTCTAGGTGAATGTAAATCTCAGATACAGTATTATAAACCTGAGCCCTGTGAGGGTGAGATTGAGGCCTGCCTTTCAAGGCCACCTCTACTCCCCGCCCTTCAGTTCTGGGTGACCTTGTCTGTCAGCGGCGCTACATGGGCTTCTTTTCTACTGTGCGAGAGGCCATTATCCTTTTCTCCAAGATACCACACACAAACCTCCTCTCTCTTTTTTTTTTCTCTGTGAGATTAAGACCGCTTTCACCCCCCCAGTTCCTTCTGCTCCTCTTTACAAATATACCCGGTCCTGATTGGATGAGACAACACACAGAAATACACAGCACTAGTTCTGAGCAGTAAGCTGGTATATACCGTACACTGTCAGCGGGTTGAGATTTTGCTGTACTGTTAATACAGTGATACATATTTGCACCGCAAAAGACATCTTGACATTGACATTATAAAAAAACTTGTTATATAGGGGTGTTGTATGGCTTAATGAAAGTGTTTAGTCATTTATTGTTGCCAAGCAATGACACAACAAGCCATATTAATAGAAACTGATGTTCAGTTTTACAGCAACTTCAGATAAGAATTAAGCATCTTAAAAAATTTTAGTTTTATAATTTGGGATGCAATAATATTAAATTTCTAGCCAATGCCAATAAGTTTTACATGTGATATTTAATTGATAAATACACATTATTAAAATTGTATACAAAAAAAAAAAAATACACTAAAGTATACTAAAAAGAAAGAAAAAAACACTAAATTCAATTGCTACTGCCACATTTAGACATCATAACATTATAATGTACAGTATGAAAAAAATGGATATTACATTTTAATATTTGCTAAACTGTTAGTTAATAAAGGTAAAATTCATGTAAAAATTGTACAAATGAAATATCCCATAATGATAAATAATAATAATAAAATATCTAGTTATGATAATAAAAAATTCCAATAACCAAAATATTGTTCATTCCATTTTGCAATATTAGTTGTATGGTTTTATGAGGCATTTTTTAACTGATGTCAAATTTGTTACTATAATTATATCTTTTGCCTTGCGACCCTCTAGTTTTAAAGACAAAGATAAATAAAATAAAGAATTGTCCATGTGTTCAATTTATTTCACACACACACACACACACACACACACACACACACACACACACACACACACACACATACATATATAATGACTCGTATGTCATTTGCATACCTCCCACCCGTACACAGTAGGAATCAAGGAAAGACTTACATCTGCATGCGTTACATTCTTTGGATGGACTTTCAGGGCCTCATAAATGTCCATTAAATGACTGTGAAGCATAAGATCTTCGAAGATTTTAAAATCCATACAGTAAGTTACTGCGTGTGGAAGTGGGGAAGAGGAAAGACATAAGCCAGGCTTTGAGCAGCACAGCTGACTGAGACGCATGGCTGTGATTAAGCTGTCCCGCTGTTTACAACACTGTAGTTACAGCTCGGGGCTTTGGCTTTATCAAAGAGATGTTGGGAAACCTCGCTCATGATCGAAGACACACGCACACACATATATAAACACACACACATCTGCTTTCAGTGAGCTATGTAACCCCTTGAGGGCAAGAGAGACAGGGAAAGAAAGAGGGGAAAGAGAGAGAGACTAAATGAAAACAGTGAGTGAGGGAGGGAGAGAGAGAGAAAGATGGCGAGCCGGGGTGGTGTCGCATTAATCATGGTGCAGGTGGAATTTGTCAGAGCTATCGATTGTGTAAGTAAATGTTACAGAAATCATTTGTCAACTTTTTACAGGAGGGCAACATGTCAATCGCTCAAAAAGAAGTGACTGTGACAGAAGGGAAACACCATTTACCACTACAGAGAAACAATGCTGACCTACAAACAGACAGACCACTAAATACCAATATGTGTACAGACACTTACTACGGAAACATTTCATGTCTACATGAAATCACAAAAAAAAAAAAAAAAAAAAAAAAAATTCTTAAAGCAGTCTTAGTCTTATTGTGTATAATTCACAAAATAAAATAAAAATAAAATACATACATAACGATGGATTAAGTCAAGCTCCTGTTTTCTGTTTGTTTTTATACTTGCTAATATATTATGAAAGTAAAAAGGGTTGTAAATTACATGTCATATTTACTATAAAATTTAAAAATACATATTAAATATGAATTATTATGCATGTATTTTATATATCAAAATAATGCAAATACATAAATAAGTGACACCATCCATCAGCTCCATTTCCACATGTACAGTAGCATTAGTAGCAGGTGTGGCAGTACTGAGGTCCAGAGCTGTGTTTATGGTGTGGGGGCGGAGAAATATCAATAATTTAGTGATACAGTGGGCATGCCTTTAGCTTCATGATTTATATTTCTATATTGTTTCCCCCCTGCACTCATGTACATTTTTAATGAGGGAGATAGGTGGTATAAATCACTCAAAGATAGTTGCCCCATGATATTTCAAACTCTTCCATATATAAATTACCATACACTGAAAGGGAGGAGACAGTGTGACTCTATTCCATAAGTGTGAGATGGAAAGGATGTTTGCTTTGACAAGTTAACGATACTGTACGTGATTAGTGGTTTATTACAAGGCTGCCAACATATGCACAGATGTTAAACATGCATATATTAAAAGTCACACAGCATAAAAGCTAAGGTAGCTTTTGGTTTGAATGTAGACACTTGTTGAGTCTATTTTTTTTCAGTTCAGCTTAACACACACACACACACACACACACACACACACACACACACACACAAAGCACAAAAAAACAAACACAAGACAATATAAAACATTTAATGAAATAAAAAAGTGAATATAATAAAACTAGATTATTAGTGAGTATGACAGGTGTAAAAATTAGGCTGAGTTCTGTAGATGTATAATTAGGATCTTTAGAGACATTGGCCTGTTTACAGTCAGAAAACACATGCTCATAATCAAACTCCACTCGACCAAACTAACTTAAGTCTATGCTGATTTAAACAACGTCCAGCACTGCAGGCCACATCAAGGCCATAAAAAGAGCATTAGTGCTAAGCCAGACGTTTAGCACTAACAGACCAGAGGCTAAAGGCCTCTTGAGCGGAGCAGCATTTTCAAACTTCATATTCCTGTGTAATCTATCTCTGGCTGAGTATGAATAATGAGTGTCCTACAGGGTATTAATCTTACTGACCACCACTGACTGTGGCCACCCCATGAGGTCAAGGGTTAAAGTGGAATCCCTTGACCTCTACTTTGTTATTGTGGCCCCAGAGAAGGAGAGCTAAAAGACGTACTGGTGGTCTCCAAGGTGACACTGATCATTGGATTAAATGAGAATATATTACAGTGAAATATTACTACCCATGTGAAGTTGAATGATTTCACCTACAAACGAGGAGGATTACCATATCTATGTATTATCATCAAAAGGATACGTTCCAAAAGTTAGCTGAGTTGCCTAAAGAGTCTCCATTTTAAAGAACCATAGATGCTCCTATGCAAAAGTCATTCTGCATTCTAAGGAAGTCAGATTTTAAGGTGGCAACCCGTGTATCCTTTGCAATGAAGGAAGTCTCAGAATGTACTGCACTGTGAAAAGTGATTGTGGACTTCAATTAATAGCAGAAAATAGTAGTGCAGTACATATATATATACACACACACTAATAATAATTAAAAAAATGCATTATTTTACCCAATATGTACATTACTGTTCCAAAATGATTTTAAATGTTTGAAAGAAAACAGTCTCTTATTCTTACCAAGTCTACATTTGAACAAAAATAGTGAATGAACAGTAATATTGTAAATTATTATCACCAATTAAAATAACTGTTGTCTATTAAAATATGTTTTAAAATGTAATCTGTTCCTTAGTTGGAAAAGCTACATTTTCAGCAGCCATTACTTCAGTCTTTAATGTCGCATGATCCTTTAAAAAAAATAATCAATTGGCGCTCAAAAAAATATTTCTTATAATCAGTGTTGAAAACATTTATGCTGCTTAGCATTTTGAGGATTTTTGTTTTTTTCAAGATTATCTGATGAATAAAAAGCTCAAAAGAACACCATTTATTTGGAATAGAACCTTTGGTAATATTACAAATGTCTTGATTGCCACTTTTGATCAGTTTAATGCACCCTTGCCGAAGTATGGTAAATGCTTAAAAAAAAATGCATGGTAATGGTAAATGCTTTGGAAATGGTAGTGTATCTACAGTATTTCTGTGCCTATTAAAGTATTGCACTGCTAGCTTAGCAACATGCTAACAACAAACTCCCCTGTGTGTTTCACGTGTGTAACACTATTTGTGTTGCATGTGATGTTGTTGTCTAAAAAGATCACTCCAAATCAGTCACTTACAATGTTTCATAATAGATACTGTAGTATGCCATTTTAGAAGTTAGTGGCCTATGTAGAAAACTACACAGCTCAACAGGTTTTGGAGCAGAGCTTTTGGCTGTACAACAGAGACAAATACACTTCACAACTGACTGCATGAGCAGTGAGCACAGCCCCTTTCCCATAAACACAATTATGGAACACAGGACAAAAAAATGCTATTAAAAAACAGAAGGAAATTTTTTGAATGTCACCTGTTGGCTTATATATATATATATATATATATATATATATATATATATATATATATATATATATATATATATATATATATATATTTCTTACTCATAAATCATAAAACTGGGTAATTAATCACACTGTCAAAAAGAGGACGGAGAAGAACATGTGGAGGTCGAAGGCCAACACCAGACCAATGGAGGTCAGGGTCACACCACATTCCTCATTATCAAGTTGGGATGAGAGAGGGCCTGAGCAAACAAAAGCTAAGCAGATGGAGAAGGACGAAGGGTGAGAAAAGAAGCGAAAAAAAGAGGGAGAAGAAAGGGGGGAAATGACAAAGAAAAGTAAAAGAAGCTGTCAGCTGCCTGCAAATGAAGATGGGGAACTGATTCTGAAAGGGAAGGCTGAGGGGAGAGAGACATAAAAAAAGAAACAAGAGAGAAAAAAAAAAGAATGAGAAAGGGAAAAAAGAAAACTACAAGATGTTTCTTCCATATAGACACAAAATAGGGTGGAGAGCGGAGGATTGCCAGCAGTCTCAGAAGTCCCCATCACACACACGCGGCTGACAGAGACGTGAGGAATCAGCAGTGGCAGATATGATTGTTATCTGCTTGTCTCTGGTCTTCTGAGAGAAAGAATAAAGTGAAGCGATACCTTTCTCTCCAGACAGCAGATCAAGCCTCTAAAGACAGTTGGCAGGTTCAAAAACACAGAGGTCAGTCTTGTTCAATATACAAACCCTACTGCCGCAGATAAGATGAGTGCTCATGATAGCACCAACAAAGGGGGAAAAAGATGTAAGGGAACATAGAGATGACATTTTGTGATGATGCCTGTGTACATTTCAGAATGAAGTTGTATAGTATATGAAAAAAGGTGTTTATAAAGGTAACACAAGAAGGTACATCAGGCCTAAATCAGATCCTCATCAAAGTGTATGGTGAGTTACCCAAACATCTCCCATTTCCTTATTGCTAATCTAAATTGGGAGGCAAAGCAGTACTTAATAGTATACTTCTAGGGAGAGAGAAAAAAAATCTTGTAATTTCAAAACTCATTTGATACTTATGAAATCATTTTTTGGGACATTTTTTAATGTTTGACATTCCAAGTCCCAATTCACTCTCATTATGTGGAAAAGAGTGACCAGGATATTCTTCAAAAAATCATGTTTTGTGTTCCACAGAAGAAACTCACAGAGGATCAGTGAAGTTGTGTTTGCTGCACACAGTCTACTGAATTTTTCAGAAAATATGATCAAATTCTAAAACCTATTTAGGAAAATGGGAGCTTCTATGAAAATGAATTATTCGGCAACCAATAACATTGTAGTAATGTACTGTCCAGAGTCAGCCATGAATAATTTGATTTCATGAGTGAAAGGATACCAAGATAAAGTGTATTAAACAGCAGCATTTTGCTGGTCATATGACCAACAACAAGGCCGCCCCCATGAGCCCAATCGCTCCGTGTCAAAGAAAACAGCTACAGATATGACTGCAGAATGGAGGTTTGTGTGGCCTCTCAACACACAGAATTCACTATTTATATTAGCCTAGCCATAATTAAGTGTCCTAGGTTTGATATTTTACCTGATTACCTCTTCACAAGACCCTCTCTCCTTTCATAACACACCTTCATTACTCCGACATCACTACAAACATGTAGGACAAGGACAAGAATGGCTACCTGGCGAAATGATGCATGGAACATGAGTTAGTGAGAGAAAAAAAAAATATCAGCAAAACAATTTAAAAAGTGCATATGCTACGCAACTCCTGATATTACCATCTAATCCCACTTCACCACACGAAAGATGAATTCTCAACCGGTTCTCTATCAAAACATCACTCCTGAACGAGACATGGACCACTGCGCAAAATTAGCTGTCACCCTTTCCTCAAAATCTTTGTTAATCTCGTTTCCAGTGTTTGTGGATTTATCAGCACATGCATCAATGTCAGCTCCTTGGTTACTGAGGCGCACTACACGGAAGAAGATATAATTAAAACTGTTTGGGTGCCAAGCGAGGGGAGGGGTGAGGGTGGGCGGGCGGCAATGCAACATTGACGTCTTGTTTGCTTCGTCTTCGTCTCCTTACCCCTTGAGAGTCACGCATGCATATAGCTGGCGATAACAAATACACCAGCAGGATGAATCCGCTAGCTCTGACATCTCAGGTCAGCGAGTGGCAGCAGTTTAATGATGGACGTTTGTCCAAGGGACCATCCTGTGCTTCGGTTCAGCCTTTAAACATCTATTTAAAAAACAAAACTTCTGGTACAGCCATCAAACTGACCACAATATGTCTCATTATTGTGCTAGAAAATGTACCAGAGCAAAAAAAAAAAAAAAATAATGAATAAACCCACACCTATAAACACACATATTGACTTCAAAACAACACTCTTCAGACAAGTCCATAGCTTCGAAAGAATAATAGTTTCATAGTATATGTGGCATTCACAAATAAGTGGTCTGCAACTATTTAAACATTGCGCTCCACCACCCCCACCAGACTCCACTAACCAACAACTGTGTCTTTTCTTTCTATTTCTAGTACCTGCCAAAGAGTGCACACATTAACAATTCAAAACCCCCAGTCTTCAGTTCCTGCCGTTGGGACCAGGAGCATGAAATGTCCCAAAGAGTCCTCCCTGAATGTGGCCACAGCAGCACACGGACCCGGTGGCTCGATGACACCTTGCCAGACTTGATCACAAGATACAGACACTGAAAAATACACTCATATGTAAAATACATTCAGCTGTGGATAGGGGGGAGAAAAAAATTCAGCACACACTGAGAAAAGCTCCCCAGAGTCGAACGTGTGCAGGTGAAGTGAGTGCTTGTGAGAGGGAACTAGTTTTGAAGTCACACTTACACTCATAGAATCACATCCAAAGAAAATCTGCATGTTTACATTGGATACATAGTAAAGAAAAATAAAAAATATTCCAATGTTACATATAACTTTTCACATTTGCTAAAAGATGCTGTCAACTGGCACAAGGAATCAAGTGAATGGCTACTAAAATGTATAAGTAAAGCTTTAAAAATGAAAATTAAATATTCTAATTTCAAAACTGTTACTCTGATGTTAAACTCATTTGATAAAAAAATAGTTGCCCTCTAAAAAGGTTAAAGGGACACTCCACCCCAAAATTAAAATTTTGCTATTAATCACTTAACCCCCATGTCGTTCCAAACCCGTAAAAGCTCCGCTTGCCTTCGGAACACAATTTAAGATATTTTGGATGAAAACCCGGAGGCTTGAGACTGTAAATAGCAGTGTCAAGGTCCATAAAAGGTATGAAAGTCGTCGTCAGAATACTCCATCTGCCATCAGACATGCAATCTGGGTTATATGAAGCGACAGGAACAATTTTTGTAAGCGAAGAAACCAAAAATAACGACTTTATTCAATTATTCCTTTGTCAACGGTCTCCTCTGTGTCTCTTCATATCACCGTATGCTGTGTATGCCCTTTTGTGTCATCCGCGCCACAAGCATGCGCTGTTTCTACGTTCCGAAGAACAAATCATCTACTACTTTTGAACAACAACATGATAATAAATTAATAACACAACAAGTGGAGTATCACCCCAATAAACAAAAAAAAAAAATAAAATAATAAAAAAAAAAAAAATAAAATAAAATAAAATAAAATAAAAAAATAAAAAGTTGAAAACCTGATTAAAGTTCTTTGCGAATAAGTAGAGGACTATAAGTTCCTTGATGTTAAACACTTTTTTTTAAGAAAAAATAATACAGAGGGGAAGTTAAATGGTCTGTGTTCAGGGTATGGGGCAAGACCAAAATAGAGGAATCAAATTTCTCCTTTCAAAACTCTCATAAATTAGCAAGAAGTAATTAAAGCGGCAGAATTTTTAAAAAAATTTTTATTTACAATTGTACTAGAGAACACAGAAGTTCCCCTAACTCAAGAATCACTCATGTACAGCAATGCACTGACCAATGAAATGTGAAAGTTGGCCTACTTTTCAAGGTGGGTGAACTTTGCTTTTTTAGCATTACCAACTAATTCCTGTTCCATCATATCCCTTCTTGGTATCCTTTAGTGGATATTGTTAAAAGACTCACGCCAGTCTCATGGCTTCACATTTGTACCCATGGCCATTCCTTTTTTTCCCCATTATTTTAGACAAGTGAAATTTCGTAATCGACGACAGCGTTGAGTCGCAACATTCCTTTAAGCATGCACCTTCAACAAAGAGAAGCACCGGCCTCTGAGACGCTAAGCCGGTAAGTGAGTTAACAACGTGCACTTGAGGCATCTTTTTCATCCTCAACACTGCTCTTCCTCTTTCAGATCTGAACGCACTGACGCCTCTCTCTCAGTACAGCCAATAATCAATGCCATTTCAGGTCAACCCTCAGCCGAGCCTCTGACCAGACCTCTCGCTTTCATTCCCTGCTGGCTGGGTACGGGAAGGCTCATTAAAAGTTCAGAGTGGCTTACTTGCTGAAGCATTCATCAGCTCTAAATAAACAAGCTCTTTGGAGGGCAGGACAGCTTCTTTGGCTGCAGCAGCTAGACTCTGCAGAGCTTTAATTAAATTGGCAGGCCAGGCAGTGGCAGAGCGGGAGGCCACGCAGAAGCCATCGCGTAAGGGCAGTCGCTGCGATCTTTGGCCGGTTGAGGCCTTAAGATCTCCCGTTCGCCAACAGAGACACCAGGAATCTCTCTTTTCCCATCTCCGTCCATCTCTTTGTGATGAAGGAGGACAGAGCTTTAAGTGTACGTCGCCGGTGTGGTGGGTCACTTATTCCCCTCTTCATTAACGAGAAAATGGACTCTCGTAAATGCTTGTTAAAATCCCTACCTACACTCCTCCGGTTAATGCCGGCCATCCATTTGTGTCCATTTTAGCCACCTGACAAGGCTTTACGGGAAGATTAATTGTCCTGTGTCAGGAGACGACTTACCCCTGTCTCTCTCTCATTTCCTTTCTTCTCAGCCACAGATGCAATAATGGAGCCCGTCTTTGTCGTAACAGTGTGATTAGTGCCCAAGAAAAAAATAATAATAAAAAAGAGGGTGAAAGAATAGCAGAAAAGAAGAGAGGGACAATGGTTAAAAAGAAACACACTGCCCTTCACAACTTTATACAAATGTAGATTGGGGCCCGTGAATCCAAAACACTTAACATGAAATGGGGTTATTAATTAATGAGGGGGGCGAGAGAACGTAATGAATCACTTATTCATATTGATGTTTTATTTATTTATTTTTCTCAAACCACACAATATATTGCCATTTGTCCAGAGGTACGGGGGGAGTGGGGCACCCTTGGTGCGTTTCGTCATCTCGGGCCCTCCGGCCATCCCTCTTGCTTACAGAAGTGACAATGTAAAGTGCCCGTCTCTCTCCCAGAGCCAAAGATAATGGCTGCTCATTACCTGGGCATTCGCAGACACGGCCGCGCTCCGAAGCGATGAAACGCAAGCCTCACACGGCCTTTCAGAAGCAGGGGAGTTGCCCATGAGAGTTTGATTGAGGACAAAATACCCCTCTTTTATTCTTGTCTATTTCTCCACTCTTTCTTTCCCAGCCTGATTACTCCGAGGGAAGTCCGACTTGCAGGCAATCCCCTTTTCCAGCACGTCCCCCGCCACCCCCGAACAAAAAGAAAAAACGAGCGAGAGGGCCACTGAAGGAGGAAGGAGGGGGGCCACTGGGTGACTGGGTGCTGTCTCATTAAAAGCTGGCGATTGTCTAATTGTCTCAAGCGGACCTCCGAGAGACTAGTATATTATACTCATCGCAATTAACCAAACAAAAGACTTTAACCGCCCAAGCACTGGGGTAGAAGAAGAAGGTATTCCGGCACTGCTGCGAAACGAGGGGAGGGGCCCAATTTGGGTCTTCAGACGGGAGGGGGACCAGGCCCCGATTGGCCAGATGTCTCAAGAAGATGGCTACAAGGAGTGGCCGGCCCGCAGAGAAGGGGAGGGGGGCAGTTCTCGCTAGGCCTGTGAGCATGTGCTCATTTGCGGCGAACCTTTGTGCCGGACCTGTCTGTTTACAGCTCAGGCATGGGCCTAAACACTCCCAGCCTCCATTCACACCCCTCGCCTTTCAGCCCTCACAGAAGCAGCCCTTTAAACCCACTTCACTACCATTTTCCCTCTCTCTCCCATCTCCTTTTTGTCCTCTCTTCCATTACATCAAACGCAGGAACAAAGGGCACAGAACAGAAACCTCGGCCACAGAATAGACCCATCACAAATATTAATTTGAAAAGGTGTTGAAGTGCAGAATCTACTTTTATGCACAAGGACAACTTGGGATCTCTTTTTTCTCCCTCGTTTCCCCCCACCTTCCCGCTCTCTTTTTCAGCGGGGGGATTCTTTATGAGCTGCAATGAGCTTGGTTTTCAGCTTCGAAAGAAGAGGCAAAGAGGCTGGGAGTGCAATTATCCATCAGCAAAGGCTTCAGATTCAGACGGGCTAAAGACTCCACACTGGCCATTATGAGACAGAGAGCTGTGAGGCTGCATTCACTACCGCACATCTATTAGAGGACAGACACACTCACACACACACACAGTCCCACATACAAACTCACTATTGGACATGTTACCATTTGACAAAGAGCAAAAAGACAAATTACAACAATTTTATTGTATAACCAAATATACACTTTTTTTCCATGAAAAATATTAAAACCTTTCCATTACAACAAGATCAATTTACCTGATAAGTGAAACTGCGCAGGATAATAAGACTTGTTTTCAGATAATGCATCTTAAATTAAGTTTTCTTACTTAAAAACTGGTAAACACATTAAAATTAAAAAAATAAAAAAACTTTATAATATGATTAATGAATGTAAATTAATAAATGCTGTAAAAGTATCATTCAATACATATAAATACACATAAATAAACATTACATTTAAATATAAACCTCACATATAAATACATACATACAAACATATGTAAACGTTACACATGCGATACATATATATATATATATATACATATAAATATATATACATATATATATATACATACAAATTTATATGTAAAATAAATTATAAATTATTATAATTTTTTTTATCACATGCGATACATATATATATATATATATATATATTGTATATGTATATGTATATGTATATGTATATGTGTGTGCAGGGCCATATAAAGAGTAAATATGTGTGTGTATCAAGTCTTGATATTCAATGCAGTGTTAAAGATGTTTATAAACTTTTATTTGAAACACTCAAAAAGCCAGTAAAGAATGGAGTACTTTTAGGTTAGTTTTATAGTGCCTTTTTGAAGCTTTAAAGCTAGTCACCATAAACTTGGAAAAGAGCGACCAGGACAGTATTAAAACCTTTCCGTTTGTATTGTAGAGGAAAAAAATCAAGTCAAACAGATTTGGAATAACATGAGAGTGAGTACATGAAGACAAATGTGTTTTTTAAATGAACTATCCCTTTAAGAATCAGAATTATTCATTTACATTTATACAATATTTATCCAGATGATGCGGACGATGATACATTTAAATATTCTGAGCGTTTGACTGTCTGAACTGGCAGAGGGCGAGAGATACAGAGTTGTAAAGTTAAATCTGTTGTTCTCAGGGTCAAACTAGCTTATTATCCAGAGAGAGGATTTTCTCAAGGAAGGGAAATAAGGCTGGTCAGTATAATCATGTGGAGTCAACTCAATGAGAATGTGTATCAGGTTAGCCTCTTTTTTGCGGCATGCTTAAATGCATTGCATTATATTATTATCCTCACATCCTCCTGCTAAAGTACTAATTTAATGAATCTAATAACAAAATCCCAAACATTTCACCCATGTCAACTCAATGACCTGTACCAGTGCTCAGAATCCATGCACTCCTCTAGCTCAAACACAAATCGATGCATTGAGAAACAGGCTAATTTTTGTATCATCTTGATCCTGCTCTCTAATGCTATAAACATGGAGTGTATGGGGCTCCAGATTTCTGATCGAAAACAGAACTGCCACAGCTAAGATCAAACCATCTCTCAGCGTGTTGGCGGCCCCAATGGCTGGGGCCCCTCCACAGGACCCAACCTATAAGCACTGATCTCTGGGGCACGACAAAACAGTCAGCAGGGATCTCCATTTTATTCAAAGCATTAACCATCCCTCTATCCCTCCCTCTCTTCTTTTCAAACACATATACACATACAATTACTGGTAATCTGCTTAGTCCGGTAGACTGGGGTAGGCTTGCTAACATTTGCGGCAAACAGCTCTTTTTGAAGAGAAGCGAAAAGAAGGAAACGCGGTTGAGGTCTCCAGGTGTCCGGTAATAGTCCGTAGAATTGGTTATTATTTGCCTCAGCTGCACGTTAAGTCTTAAATATTTCACACAGTATATTTGTTCGGTGTCCAGAGAGGCCGAAATAAGAGCGAGAAAAGAGGAAACACAGAAAGCAAAACTATCACTGCCTTCTGGATTCATCAAAGAGCAGAAGGATGTGAGAGACAAAGGAGAAATGAAATATAGCTTCTTTTTTTTTTCTTTCTAAAAGCTCATTCCACTTCTCATTTCAGTGGCTAGATGTTACAAGTCTTGATTCCGTCTCAATTCTATATATAAAAACACTTTTTTTCTTCCAGAAAGAGTGTCCAGTTATATTCATACAACACCACCGATTCCAACATCCGATATCATTCAAACTTTAGGATCAGTAAGATGTTTTAAAGTTTATGAAAGTAAAATATTATTACAATTAAAAATACAATTTTATTTAGTCCTGTGAGGGCAATTAAAGGAAACTGTGATACTTTATATATAAGTGTTTATATACCATGTAATTTGAGAAATGTAATTTGAGAAATGGTTTAACAGCTGAAATGTGCAGCTTGTAAAAGCACATAATAATTTAAACAGACACAAATGTGTGAGCTGCAAAGTCTAAAATGTGTTTTTTAGCAATAAGACTAGTACTGTAGATGGATGAACTTCCTGTGGGTATAGTCTGCTGCATATAACCTTTACCTTGTTGATTGTTGTGGTGCACCTTTCTGATATCCCTGCGTGTAACGTGGAAGTTACATAATTTAACAGCTTTAGATGGTCATGGCAGAGATTTTTTGAAATCCAAAAAAAATTATCTTTCTACAAGGTTCATAAGTGATTTGATCACATTAGTCTCATATACAGTAAGTGCGTCTAATCTTCTATTAATACATCAAAAGTCAGTGTGTATTTGAATGTTTATTCTAAACAACGTTTATTTACAAAATTATGTAATATAAGTCTTGTTTTCTAAGATATTTTTCAAAATTTATTAAAAACAAAAACAAGTATCTACCAATGGGTTCCGTAAAATCTACTTAATTCAAAAGGAAAACATGTTTTCATGCCACACTGACAGATATTTGTTCTTGTTTAAGCATAAACTCACATCATTTTGTTCAGTTTTTCAGAAAACAAGACTTCATATCTTCATTTTGCATCTCAAATAAATGTATCTGAGGAAGATATTAAATTTTATGCAGTGCATGCAACAATTAATTCCATGACTTTTTGAATTTAAGACTTTCTGCACCTATTCTATTTAAGACCTTTTAAATGATGACGGTGTTTTGCTTGTATGAATTGGGCTTAGATGAGCAAATGACTAAACTATTAAGATTTTGTTCATAAATACATTTGTTGTTGTTTGGTTTCGATGAAGGGTTAACTAACTCTAAATGAATAAAAACATAAATAAAGTCCAGTGCACCATATATCCACCCTAAACAAGCCAACGTCATTTTATTTTAGAGGTTTTCTTGAAAGCTAGAGTGCTACTGCTCCACAATCTCTCCTAGATCTGAGCAAACATGGCCGAAGCGTTGCTTACTTATGCAGTCTTTTATCTTTTCATCACAGTCAGCTTACCAGCTCTTTAGTACCTTAACATCATCCTGCTCAGGAGCAGCCACACAGGGTGCAATCCTAACAAGGGCTAATGCCACCACACCAGCCACAGAGAGAAGAAAAAAAAGGTGCACAATAAGAAAGAGAAATGCAAGGAATGAATAAGAATGGTGAAAGGAGAAAGAGACAGTGGAAGCAAATGACCACAGACACACTCAGGCCCAACCCAGGTCCTAATGAATAAAAATGAAGATCTTGTCAAATGATGAAGTGACAGGTTAATTTGCAGCCCTTAGATACAAGGTGAACAAGCAGAGGGGGAGAGAGAGTGTGTGCGAGGTAAAAAAAACACACAGGGAGGGAGGGAAGAGAGAGCTGTCGCTGCACAAGAGAATACTGCCACCTATCTGTAGACGTCAGCAGAGCAAACACACTATCACAATAAGACAGGCAATCTTGATTTAGATGCAAACATACAGGGAAACCATAAAGAAGAAAAAATGGATGGGGGGAAGGCCCAATGAAAATCAGACAAGTGGAATTGATGATAAAAGCAGGAAGAAGATTAGATGCATACAGTTGCCTTTGAGCTGTAAAAAAAAATAAAAATAACACACACACAGGCAGGCTCACAAAGAGGCACTGCTATCAAACACTCGCGAGGTGCCTGGAGCTAACGTCTGCTCCTCTGCCAGCTCCCTGTGCCCTGAATGTGCTGACTGGCCCCTGGTAGCCTTCACTCTGACATTAAGATCTGCACACAGACCGGCGCAGATAACAGCCCACACACCTCCTGGGCCAGAATGCACAGCAGTTTTGATCAGAGAGATGGGTGAGCAGGGATTAGTTAGTTTCTTTTGTCCTTCCGGAGTCTGTGTATTAAATTAATACAGAGTGGTTTTGCTTCAGATTTCTCATTGGACATCAAGTGGTAACCCAACAACAAAACTGTGTTGGGTTGCCACTGATGTCCACTGAGAAACGCCAAAGCAAACAAACAGCTCATGAATAACTACAAAAGCCAACAAAATGTTTTATGTAGAATTTGATTGGACATCAGCACCAGCTTTAATGAAAATTAAAGGATGCCACTCTCCATATGGTTTCGCTAAAAATTAACTTAAACCCAAACATCGCTTTACTGGGGAATTTGTGACAATATTTTTCCTTATATTGTCCGGGTTGATTTAGTAAGCCACAAATAACACTAGTAACACCTAAAGATAAAGAGTCCACTGTCCGGTAAAGAAGTACTGCACTCATGTGGAAAATATCTTGTGTGCCTACATAGCCAAACACACAGCAAAGTGTATAAATAACACATGGAAAATACTCGCTATAAACCCAGAGATGGAAATCATAACCTAACTTTAAATAAGTCAACTAATTCAAGCTAGTCCCTTTCATCTGACAATAGCACAGGAGCTCCGTCATTAACTTTATTTAAAGAACAGATGAGCTTAGACCAAAGGAAACAGATGCTTTTATATTCTAAGCATGGCTCAGAAAACATCCGCCCAAACTTCATGTCACAGCTACAGATATACAACATGAAGGTAAACTCTAGGAAGTGAAAGAAATCCTATTTCAAATCAACTGGGGAGGAAGTGCCTTCATCTGGGCCTGCCAATAACTGACTGGTAGATGCATGAAGATGCAACACTTGATGGATGGCATTTGAAAACAAAAGCACTAACAGGAATGCCAAGGCAGTGGGGTTCATTGCTGGGAGACCACAGGGGCTTTACGGAGGCTTTATGATTAAGCTGGCTGACAACACACAGAGAACGGACATTCTTTCAGCTAGCATCCGCGCTGAGATACCAGAGCAAACAGGTCTTAATCACCCCACAAGCCCTGAATTTAAACACCACATACACAGCGAGAAGCTCCCTAAACCTGCCACTGCAATTTCTATCTGAATGCAACCAACAACTGAAATCAAGTCTGCACCTGCACAGGTCACCATACAACCACATATCTATGATAAAGCTTCAGAATTTCGGTAAGATTTAAGATTTTGCTTTGAGACGTACAAAAGTGCTTTTGTATACCATGTT
This sequence comes from Cyprinus carpio, assembly GCF_018340385.1. NCBI lineage: Eukaryota > Metazoa > Chordata > Actinopteri > Cypriniformes > Cyprinidae > Cyprinus > Cyprinus carpio. The sequence continues at coordinate 26,911,270 of NC_056576.1, forward strand.
GTACTTTTGTATATAAGAAGGAAATTAAGAACACTTATTACATTCAGATTTTGAAATTCTCTCAATTTGTCCTAAATCCTGAAGAACTGTGATAATCAATATAACAATAATTTATAATTTATAAAAGCATAATTTGTTCATGCTGTAGTGCATGCAGTGCATGCTGGGAACTCAAAAACTCTTATATATTTTAGCAATATTGTTCAATTTGAAACTATTAATTTTAGTTTGACTAGTTGAGGCAAAATGATAGGAAATTCTGTTGGACTAAAATGGATTTCTATGAAGTTTCAACTTATTTATATTATTTATAAGTGTTAGGTCCTTTAAACTGGGAAACATTTAGTAACACTTTAGTAGAGGGAACAATTCTCACTATTAACCTAGTTGCTTATTAGCATGCCTATTTTTAACATATTGACTGTTTATTATTACTTACAAATCATATATTCTGCATGAACATATTTAACCCTAATCCTAACCAAAACCTAAACTTAACAACTACCATACTAACTATTAATAAGCAGCAAATAAGGAGTTTATTGAGGCAAAAGTTGTAGTTAATGGATTGTTAATGGCAAGAATTGGATCTTATTAAAAAGTGTGACCAAATTTTTTTTTTTTTTTTTTACAGTGATGCTACTAAACAATTACCATATTCATAAATCATGTTGCATGGTACTTAAAGGAGCTTCACAGAATACTAGCGCATATCATGGAAAATGCCTTGTATTTTTTGATCCTTTGCTGTATGTCCAATAAAAAGGCAAAGATATAGCGAAGCAGTTATTCTGACATGTTTGGCTTTATTCTGAAAAGAAAGAGCTCACAGGGCAGATAAGCCTGGACAGCATTCACTGCTAAAACAGCTCTCTTGCATCACAGGCCAAATCTGCTGAAGTCAGAAAAACATAACACTGGCTTTCTTCTCATTCATCCTCGAGTGCTCATGTTTCTTTCATCGTTATGTGGGCATCTTAATGTGCTGTCTTAAGCCTAAAGGGGTCAATGACTGAGACCACTGAACTCACCACATCTAAACGTGTCAACTATTTCAGTCAGCACTTAGACAGAAACACGCTGCAGAGTCACTGGTGGGATACAGGGTGCTACAGATGAAAACATAATGAAGGCATTGACTAAAGGTGAGGTGGGAAATCAATGCAGTATAGTGCAGTGATATTCCTTCACAACACCTAATCAATAAACTAATAACAATTATCATCATTTCAATGCTGTAGCTAATTCTTTGATATTTACAAAAAGAAGCCAATGCAATTTAAGTTTATTCATAGAGAGCAGAAACATTTCTCCTGATGGCAGAAATTACTATAACACATCTGTAAAGATCTAAAATACACTGTTTGCATTCAAAGAGTGCCTTTGTTATTTTAAAGCTTAATGCTTCAAAGAGCTTAGTAAGAACCATGCAATGTACTTTCTAAGCAATGTATTTAATGCAGCCAAATATTTCTGTAATATACAACATAAATATTACATTAATCTAAATAATATAATATAATATAATATAATATAATATAATATAATATAATACAACGTCACACCAATTAAAAATAATCCCATATAATATAATATAATATAGTGCTGATAAACTGCAACATGTCACACCAATTAAAAATAATCCCATTATCTATCATAATGGTGAAAGTATCATGATGAAACTGTTATTTTGGGAGACCTACCAAATCCCACTCCTAATCTTTATGCATGCACATATAATAAACACAGCAAGCTGTGCAGTATGTAGGTTATTGCAGAGTCTCTGCACCACTCTCTGCATTACAAATGCAATGCCAGGCTGTGCACAGAGCACGTTAATTCTTAACTAATAAGAAACATGTTAAAAGATATTAATATATAACAGAGAGCAAGAGAGAAAAGATGAGCATATAACCACAAGTTCACAGCAGGACAAAAACGGATCCATGAGTAAAATCTAAAGAGTCAAATAAAGCATCAGTCTACGTTCTCCCTCCCTCTACCTCTCTCTCTCATTCTTTTCATGCACTAGGGATATATAGGTGTTTTAATTGATGGAGTATAACCAGGGCTTGTATTTTGATCTCAGGGTTTGGAGAGAAAGGGGTTGCATGTGGTTCGTGGTGGTCTCCCATCATACCTTGGGATGATCACATACTGCTCTCCATCAGTTGCCTTTCTGGGACCACATCAGCTGTTTTCCTACAGTCAACTGACAACTTTATTAGGCTCAGACAATCGCTTGCAAGTAACACCCCGGCGCGCTGCTCCATGAACAGACACACAAAGGCACACAGCTACACGTGAAGTCAAGAGCCCAAATGTACTGTTATCAATGGGTGAAGAAAGGAAATGTTTCATGGACTGTGGGATTTTCAAATCACACACTTGTTGCCCTTTATTTTTAAAATGTTCTTTCTTTTCCATCCTTCAATGGTTTTGTCAATCCCATGGTGCAGGGAAATATTTCCCAGCCGCTAGTCTTGAAAGCTCAATAATGTGCTTATGGAGGATGAGACATTTCATGTTACATTGAATTCAGGGCTTAGTTTTTCTGTGGTTCGGCTGCAGGAGTCAATCAGGCATTGATTTTTTGAGTGTAAAGCTTTATTGTCAAAGGATTAATTGATGAATTTTTCATTTGATGTGTCAGGTACAATGGACGCTCACAGACGTGCTTTCACACTTCCAATCCTTCAGGGTTATTTTTTCTTTTCACCAGTTCTCACGCTTTATTATAATCTATTTGTTTGAGCACCTGCTGTAAAAGAATCCCAGAATCCCATATATACACATATGCACATGCTAAAGATCACAAAACAAACACACTCAGACAAACCGCCTGTGCCTCTCGTTTGCCAAATGAAGATGTAAAGTGAGTATGTGTATGCGTCATATTCTGCAACACTTTCCAGCCCAAACAAAAGCCACTGTACCACTGTTCAGAGCGCTCGGCTTTAATTCCCATGGATCAAAATGTTAATTAAATCTTAAGGACGGGGTTTAAGAGATTCAGAGACAAGTGAAAAAATGTGATACATGAAAGCATGAGAATGCATGTCAGATAGACAGTAAGTAAAGGGAATGGAATTCTTTTAGAGTATACACAAGTGGTTAATGCACTGTGTGAACAATAACTGCATAATAAATGGCATCAACTGTTGTCAGATGTCAAGGGACATTCATGAATTCATTCACCCAATAAATAAATAAATGAAAACATGATATGCATGATTTTTACATATATAGTCAAAAAGATAATATAGGCTATAATACATAAAATAATAAGAATGAATGAATACACACACACACACACACACAGAAATGTAATAAATGTACTACCTTACCTGAAAGTGTTATAAAAATATCTAAAGACTATAGGAATTGTATATATACCAAATGGAAATGCAATCAAATAAAAATGACTGGGTTCGTCAATGTTAATTTACTATCTACAATGGCCTTTCCTTTTTTTGTGACATTCAATAAAACAAGCAGGCTATGACAGTCCAGCTTCAGGCTCTGGTGTGGGACTGCAATGAGTTAACTTGAGTAAACAAATTCCTTGATTCCTCTTAGTCATACTCTTGCCATTTTCAGTTTGGCTGAAACAAAAAAAAAAACAGCTGTGGCTGCATGGCTGGTAGAAAAAATGTCTCTCGGGAGTAAAAAAAAAATGAAAAAAAATGAGAAAAATATATAGCCTTGCACATTGAATTCAGGCTAGTTTGCCAAGCTCCTGTCAGATGGGCTTCCAGCAAACCGCAATAACACAGCTTAGAAAAACTCAACACAATTTCGTGCTGTGAGAGGTTTTCCAATTGACTGTGGGTGTGGGGCCACCTGGATTGTACGAATACACTTATTTGACAAGACACACAAAAATACAGAGACAAAGGAAGGGAATGTTGTAATGAATTTGAGAGTGCCGCAGAGTAAGGGGGAAAAGGAAAAGCGAGCAGCAATAGAACGGTAGCTAAAACAAACACAGCATGATGGCAGGCAGGAAGCTGTGGACTAGCAGAGATTGGCCCGCTTGTCAGTACAGTAGAGCAAATCGACAGAACACACTGAAGGAATTGCACAGAGGGAGGCACTGGAGAGCGAGCCCCACATCTCTCTATGTCAGGTTATCCCAGGGATCTCCTACATTGATGGACACCAAATGCCTTTAGCAGAGACAGCCTCAGTGAGCTCCCCTACTGTTTTTGGAGGAACTTTGTGACTGATAGGCAGACCAGGGCGCCCAAATCTGCAAGTGTCAAAAGTGAGGGCGAGTAAAGAAACAGAAGAAGCCGGATGATCAAGTCAGAGAAGACCTGATGGAAGGTGCCATGCACTTTTAATGGCCAGAAGGTGTCAAGTTTTGCTGTCGAACTGAAGACCCCGGCGAGTGGGATGGTTGCCAAACCAAGACGCTGATTACCAGCAGGTCAAAAACTTGAGTGAATTGTGGCAGGGAAATGAAAAAAGTTACCACAAAGTTCTAGCTTAAAATAACAGAACGCCGACTTTAATTATTTGATGAGAAGTACGAACATTTTCAATGGGAGACCAATCATGGCATAGCAAGTTGAAGTGAGAAATAAGGAAATATATAGTTACTGTAGGTTACAAAATATCACATTCCTGCCGTGCCATCCTAAGGGGAGTAACTTTGGAAAAGGACTAAAGTTAATCATCTCCCAAGGACAGACTATGATCCCTGTCAGATCATTCCCCGGTCTGCTATGACCCTCACCACATCTCCGTACACTCGATACATACCTTGAAGCACATGAGCGCTCACACAAACACACACTTCTCTGGAACATCTAGCTTGCCCTTCACAACCAACTCTAATTTCCTCAGCTCCAAACGTACCATCCCCATGCCTGTAAGGTAAACGACTCTCCCAATTAAAGCTGGTTAATGTAAGTGCCCATCATGCCACTGGCTGCAATGGCAGACTTCATTTGTGAAATCCAAGATTTTTTAACCTTAAGCCTGGAGCAATGGACAGCCAAATGGAACAGCATCTACCCACCAACCCCTGACAAAGTTATGCACCCATGCACATGGGGGAAAAAAGGGACATCTTTTTTAAAAAAAAAACAAAAAAAAAGAAGAAGAAGAACAAGAAGAAGAACAAGAAGAAGAAGAAGAAGAAAAGACTAATAGATGCAACAGGATTAAATGATGGCAATCATACCACGAGTCTTACACATTTGACATAAAATGAGGGCATTTGTAATTCAAGTCTGTGACTCCAAGGACCCTGACACAAGCAGTCAGGCACAATGACTCCACAAGCTTTGAAATGCTTGTCTGCCTCGTTCTCTTGTCTTTCTGAAAGAACAGACGACATGACTTTGAGATCAACAGCACAGTAGGACTGCACTAACATCTTCCGGCATATTCTGTCACAATGTACCCCTTAAATGGGAGGCTTCCATGAAAATAGTTTGAGGGCTTTGAGAAATAGAGTTTGAGAGTTGAGCTGTGCACCATTCATAATTAAATACAGAATTCTAAATTCCAATTACACTGCTGAATTTAAAACACTAAGAACCAGAAATAAAATGTAAACTTTAAGGAAGTAAAGTTTTAAGGAATTTAAGGAAGTAAATATGTGTGTTTTATAGGAATTTAAGGAAGTATATAAAAAGCATAATATATATAAGGTCTGTGAAGACAAACTCTTATTATATATATATATATAAGCATATAATTGAAGGTCTGTGAAGACAAACTCTGTTGGCTTAACAGCCTTTGATTGAACTTTTTATTTTTTTAATAGGCATTCCAGACAGAAGAATACCGATCCATTAGTCATGGAATTTCTTAGAATTTCAGTTCAGTAAACTCTATTATGTCATTCTAAATCCAACATCCAATTCAACATCCTTCTTAGAATTGCAGTTCAGTGAATTATATTATGTCATTCTATATTCACATTCCAATTCAACATTCTGTGCCAATTCAAATTCACACTAACTGAAAGCAGGCAAGTTCTTAAATTCCTAAAAACATGTTTAAGGGGAGGGAACAATGTTTTGGAAAGCTGGAAACCTTTATCATACATGAAAACTATAGCGCTGGTCAAAACATAAGTGGATAATGCATTGTTCTTCATTTCATTCATAGAAATTTTTTCCTATGACTAAAATGATGTTCAAATTTCAGAGAATTATTTAAAATGAAGAGGTATTTCAATTAAAAAATCATCAGTCATAAGAGCTGGAAAATTACAAGATCAGAAAGCAAATTCCTGGGGGAGAAAAGATGGGGAAAACCATCATCCAACAAGTGAAGGTGACAAAGTAGAATTCTATTGCAAAAGGTAATAGACATTGCTGGAGCATGACCCAGAAAGCCAATATACGCACACAGTGTGCTCAAGTCACATGGTCTCAATCATTTTCCACAGTGAATAAAGTGCTGTGCTATGTAAATCTTTCAGCCTATGCAGCCAGAAACTAATTAAGCCATTTGAAATAACATTGCAGGTATGTGTGTGCAATCTAGCCGAGCACTGCTGATGAGCTTGTCTAGGCCTGAGGCCAACTTAAAAAAAAATTGTAAAAGAAAAGAAGCTGCCAAACTCTAGCTGAAAACAGAAGCCTAAAGAGACTTGGTATCCTTCTTCAAGAACAGTGAAATGTTATGCATTCCCTCTGAACACAAGACTCTTTAACCTGTCTTCAACTCGTTCCAAAGCAGAGATAAAGGTGTGTGAAGAAAGTGATGGTGCAGCTGGGATGAAGGTTCACAAACTATAATGCAAAACAACATGTTGCCCATTACAGCAGAAACCGAGAAGCATTAAAGCTTGATAAAACATTGCAAGGCAGACAGAGACAAACCTTAAAGAAATCCTACTAAAGCTCAAGGTGTTACGGTTGATTACATGGGGGGTGAATGCATGTTTCAGTGTTTAGGGAGAATGATGCATATTTTCCCATCTTCCAGAACCACAAAGCCATGCAGAGGAGCACTGCAGGGGCTTCATACTCCTTGCCACTATCTTGGGAATTACAATGAACTATTTGCAGCCGAGGGTGGAAGAGCAGAGAGCCATCTTTCCCCGGCCCTGTTATGTCTTCAGCTCAGAGGAGCCTTGCTTGCCGATTGTTTTTGTGTTCATACACAATTGTTCCCACGGTAGCCTCTAGCTAAGTTTCTGCACTGCAGAAAAGACTGATATTCTGGTAACCCAAAGGTGTCCACAAATGGACGCTTGGAAATCAATCTGGCGAGAGTCATGTCCACTAGCAGAATAAGAAGAAGAAAATAGCCACAAGCTGAGGGCGAGGTAAAAGCTAGTTGACAGCATTAAACCAGCCCTTGGGAAACTTTAAGTGGACTTCAGATGTTAACCAAGCAATCTAGGTATGACCTCACAGTCTTTCACAAGAGCACATCTCAGGAACGCAGAATACTGTAATACAAAACCCATCCCATCTGCGTAAGGGTCCCAATCCATCCAGGACACATTATTTTGTGATGATGAGCAACTGACATCACTGCTGGGAAGTCGTGGCCTAATGGTTAGAAAGTCAGACTTGTAATCCAAAAGGTTGCTAGTTCCAGTCTCGGGCCGGCAGGAATTGTATGTGGGGCGAGTGAATGTACAGCGCTCTCCCCACCCTCAATACCACGACTGAGGTGCCCTTGAGCAAGGCATCGAACCCCCAACTGCTCACCAGGCGCCGCATCATAAATGGCTGCCCACTGCTCCGGGTGTGTGTTCACTGTTGTGTGTGTGCACTTTGGATGGATTAAATGCAGAGCACGAATTCCAAGTAGGGGTCACCATACTTGGCTGTATGTCACTTTCTTTTTTTTCCATTTTAATGTAAATTATCCATTACATAAAACACGTTCCCATAGAAACAGTCATGCTAACTCAATGGACTCTATAAGTTCCCCCCAAAAATGGATATCTGGAGCAAGCCTTCCAACCCTGAAAGATGAACTCTTAGCATGCTAACTGTGCCTGCACTCTACCACGTTCCTGTGCATGTCCCGGAAGTGGGTCACCCTTGGAGACACAAGCAATGCACTGCTCCCCTTTCTGATAGAGATGACTGAGTCTCTGGCACCGTCGCACTCACAGGAGGAGGTTGAGGGCTTGGCTGAGAGCGATTGGACCTTTCTAGGTCAGATCCCGTCACATTGCTCAGCTGGCAAAAAAAGACAGAAAAGAGGATAAATAAACCAGTGGTGCCAGGGGAATGGAACTACCTGCGGCATACTTCATGCCTCTTCATGACACCATGGGGCACTGTACATCAGCATCTGAAATTATAGTTGTGCTCTGCTTTTTACTTGTGTTGTGTTCATTTTTTTGGCCAGATTTAACAATGCTTCCATCCTTTTTTTTTATTCTCTCTCCTGTAGAGGGAGATCAGCTTGTGGACTTCAAAGAGCAAGATGTGCTAGCACAGAGGATGGAAGCGGGGGAAAAGAAAGACAGAGAGAGAAAGAAAGAGAGGGAGGGAGGGAAAGAGAGGGAGGAAAAAAGAGTGAGAGAGGTTGGAACTGGGTCACAGGCACTGCAGTTGACTCATATTGGCCAGACTAAGAGAGCGATCTTTCTCTTGTTCTATCTCACTCAAAACTAAGTACATGGCACGGAAACATGGGCAGCCACTTCTAGCCTAGTGCATCGGGGTACATCAATCAGTCAGTCAGCTTAATTGTTACAAGCAAGCAAGTAAATTTGCTATTGGGAAACGTACGTGACCTGGCAACAAGGCCCACTTCTTACTTAGATTATTTTCAGCAGTAAACAGCTGTTTTAACTCAGTCCATGGCATGTAAGGATAATGTATCTTTGCTCATAAAAGGACACAATGTGGATCAGGAAGGGCTGGACATGATGCAAATGGTAATCCACTGAGCACTTCCTGTAAGTCATTGACCCACTTCAGAAAAACAGTTTACACAGGTTCAGAGATTGCATTGGATGTATAACCTTGGCAAATGCATTTTGGGATTTTGTCCTTGCATGTTTACACAGGGAGCAGAGCAAGTTTTATGGCTAAATGCAGCATTCAAAAGCTGAATAAAAATTTAAGATACTATGTCTAATGTGATGAGGGCAGTTGTAATTCATTGTACTGAGAAGTGTTGCAAAGTCCTGTGAGAAAACTGCAAGGTCATGCACAGCAGTAGTAAACACAATCCCTTAAAAAGCCGATGTAAATTCATGCAATATGGGGAGAAAATAAAAATAAAAATAAGGTTTGGGGCATTGAAAACCATCCTCTTGACTCTGGAAGCCGGTAAAGCTGAAAAACAAACACAAAACATCCCCAACAGAACAAAACAGTATTTGGGTTCCAAAGGTGTGAAGGGAGAGCAAGGTCAGCAAGCAGAAAAAGCCGCGAGGGCAATTTGTCTGTACACGTTGTAGAACATGACTTTGTGACTACTCAGCTTCAGTGTAAACACAAGTCAGTTAAAACGGAGAGTGGACGAGGGGTTTCAAACTTGAATAACTGCCAGAGAAGGACAAACAAAGTGCAGGATTACTTCTCTGGCCCTCCACGCACACAGGAGGCTTACAGGGACACTGAATGTTTATCAGACTTGTAAGTTATCACCAGCTCTCTGCTAGAGCAGCTCAATAACATCAAAAGCAAGGCCAGGCGCTATCACGGCCGCTCGTCCTTCACTACAATGACCCTCGATAAAGAGGCATAGCCGGCGCTGGTCCTCTCAACCCCCTGCCACCCAACACAACACAAGCACACACACAGACTCGCAGCTACACACATGCATACTGATAACAGACTCCAGTCAGGGTGGCATAGGGGGTTTGGAAGTTACATCTCTCCTCCTTCCTGTGCTTTTGAGAGAGACAGGGTTGTTGCACTTCAAGGACCACCGGTGCAGCTTTCCTGCGACAGCAAAACAGTGCGATAGCATCTTCTCAGCCTCAGGAAGCTCTTCTCCCCTTCACTGGCTCAGCTGATGACATGCCTGTGTTGATTTCCAAACGTGGGATTGAGGGGTTGCCGTTCCGATGACTGACTACCTCGGGAGGAAGAGGGTGACAGCACATGACAGCATACGGTGCGCCTCTCAACCAAAAAAACTTGACATAACCGCAAACAAGTCAGCAGAGCTCACCAGAGTCCTGAGAGGGATAAGGCATACACTGTCAGCATATGCATGGGTAATGACACATAGCACTATGATGATGACATGGACGACTACAGACTCTGGTGCTGTTGTCAGGTTTAAATAACAGTGGAAGATAAGACAGAGCTACGTGAACTTATAGGAAACACAGGATATGTCAACACGAAGAAAAGAATGATGACATGTTTATGTGCATGTTGTGCGTCCCTACACAAAGCAGACCTGATGACCCAGGGGTGGCACCAGATGAGACAAAAGTGACATGAGTTGAGTGATAGAAAACATCAGTGTTTACCATTAGAAACTCTGCCCTACTTAAAGGGATAGTCTACCCAAAACTGGCAATTCTATCATCATATCAACCTTATTTTGAAACACATAAGTACTATTCATGCTACAAACCACTGTTTAACACTGTAAAATAATATGATAAAAACCAGTCTGCAAGAAAAAGTATTATAATAGACCACTTTTGTACAGGTAAAACAACTAGAAGTGAATGACACCAGAAACCTTGCACATTTAACACAATTGGGTAAACCCACTCTTATATTAAAAATAACCCTCGTGTCCTTCCTAGCATGTATGACATTTTTCAATATTCTGTGGAACACAAAATCAGTATTAAGTCATAAATACATATCTGAATCTCAGTTAATAAAGGTGTTCAACTAAAATAATAATAGTCCCCTCACTATGTCAGGCTTGAAGATATGTGTGTGTTTAATAAAAAGAAGCTATTGACTTCTTGTGCTTTAAAAAAAAAAAAAAAATACAGTCTGTCTCGGCCTATCACTGGTGTTCATATCACACAAGATGGATATTAATTCCTATACAATATTATGTTGACTTAAAACCATGGATACCTGTTGCCTTAGAAAAATTATGTAAATAAGCTTGTTTTTAAATAGAAAAAAATATAACTATACTGAATTATATTTTATAATGACGTTTAATTTTCTTAAGGTAACATGCTTCTACACGTTTCTAATAGGTCAACTGTCCAGATTTCACAGAAGAATAAACCATACCACTCACTTTTATTTTGAGACCTACAAAATAGTTAGTTTATCATTGTAATAAGCACATATAATAAAGCACAGCCCCACAAAAAATAGGATACAGCTCTCGAAATAGTAAATACAGCAACTAACATATTTCAAGCATTTTCAGACGTCTCATAACTTCTCCTGCATTCACCTTTGCAAACTTCTCACCAACTCTTTGCCAGTCACACATAAAAACACACACCCACGACCACCGTCACCACTAACTTCTGTTCATACACACACAAACTTTTGAGCAAACATTCATAAGCTCTCACACACACACTCACACAACAGGCAAAGGGGGAGCTTGAGGCAGTGAGGCACCTGGCAGTGGGAGGTGATTGAAAAGGCACTAGAAAGGTGTCAGTGCATCACTATAATTAGCCCTGTTGATCCTGCAGAAATCCAGGCCCAGTGTACTGTTGCTGACACACACACACACACATTCCCTGGGTGGAGTGAGAACTTTGTGTGTGTGCGTGTGTGTAGTTGACAGGAGGTGGCTTTGGGCTTCGTACTGGAGGAAGTGTGTCTACACAGACACACGCACACACACACTTGAATGGAGCACTTTTACTCCCCTGGGGGTCCGCTTAACAGCCGCAGAGTCTCTTAAGTGTATGTGCGCTGACACTTGGCCTCATGTTAGTCTAAATCTAGTTCCTGAGCTATGCTGCAAAGGTAAAGATGCCTCTCAAAGAGAATTTTTTCATTAAAAAGAATTTTAATATTGTGAAATATTGTGTTGGGTGCGATTGTATTACATGTACTAGATCTTTCTCTCTGTTAGGGATGTTCTAAAGCTGCAATTATTTTTAAAACTGAATAGACCATATGAACAAGTCAGTTTTAAGGAATCCCTGTTTAATTATAGCCTGGTTTAAGTTTATGTCCACAAAATACTGAGTGATTCATATCTTTGCACTATGTGGATGCTAATGTACATTACTTCAGTTGAGTAAATCAATAGGCTAATCAACAAAAAAAATAGCCTAAATAAATATAAAATGTAAAATAAAAAAAATAAAAAAAACTTGGAGCATACACATTTGATGCGTCACAATACTTGTTTCTGATACCAGTTTCTGTTAGACAATTAGCACGCTCAAAATTAATCTCCTTTAAACCACTTGTGCTTAAAATATTAAAGTTAAAAAATAAAAATCTAGACAAACCGACCTCACTTATCACTGAAATGTTGCTGCACATTAGCACATTTTCTGACCGCATTACATAAATTAGGAAGTTTTCTAGCTTTACTTGGTGTAAATGTAAAGTTTATACTATCATCCTAACTGAGATCCTAATTTTTGTAACAAATAAATTACCGCTTTAATGATTACAAAACTCCGACATCTCAAAAATATCTTTAGTTTCTATGAATTAAGCTACTGTATATTTAGCTTGCAGTGTAGCTGACTACAAAAGAGTAGAAATGCCAGAATAACTACTTGCAATTTCAAGTAATTTGAAGTCTGGAAAGGTACGGTTTTAGCTTCCCCAAAACTGATTTACAGTATAAAAATAAAAATAAAACACAAAAACCCTTACACAAAAGCTAAATAAATACCCAAAATGAACACCATAAAAAGCTTTAAACTATGGATTAAATATGATAAATATGAGAAACTGAGTGGCCATCAATTCAAAAGTACTTCCTGCCCATCCAAAATTCACCAATGACCTTATGTTGGCATGAGAGTAAAGAAAAAGTATGAGCAGCTGCTTGAGGAAGTGACACATTGAGACCAGCCATGTGTATGTCCACAGTAATCTCAACTCTTTAACCCTAGGGAGTGCCAGAAAGACACCGCTAAGAGATCCATCCAAAAGTGCCAGTGACTGTCATGTGAACGTGACTCGCCCTGTTCAAGTGGGACTACCCAAGTCAGATTTCCAATGCTGAGACCTCAAAGCTCTGGGACTCCTCCAAAAGTCAATTAGACACTTTCAGTCAGGTTTAGCACCACTTTTTTCGACTGTCCATAACCAGGCAAAAAAAAGCCCTTTAAACAGACACACACGTCCACCAAGGGACTGATCCTGGCAATGACAGAGTTTGGCTTCTTTATGCTTATGGAGAGGTTGTCAGTGACTCTCAAGGACACTTGGAGAGTGTGTGTGTGTGTGTGTGTGTGTCTCGGAGGGGAAGCAGGTACGCCTGTCGGAGCGTCTGGCTGCTCCCGGTGCACAGGGGCTTGGTGACATCGCCCGAATGCTGATGTCTCCCCCACGCTTTCACCGGGCGACGCCACGGCTCCCACTCTGACTTTCAGCCAAGAAAGCGAGTGACAGGTCTGCACACACACACGGGTGCTCACACTCACACAGAAATTTGTTTCAGAAGCTTGCTTTTTTCCCAGGTCTCAGGAGCTCATTCACAGGTGGTGGTAATAAAGCTGAATATTTCCTGACAAAAGCCTCTCTCTTTCTCTGGGCGTCTGTTTGACAGGTGTGTATTAGCGGAAAAGGAGGTCAGTGGTGCAGCCACTAATTTAACCTTTGGATATATAATTCTCACACCTATTTAGCTCCATTTGTTGCAGACATAGATATAAACAATACCGAAGACAAAATAAATAAAATTTGAATTTTCTTAATACTTTTCATATATATACAGTATATATATATATATATATATATATATATATATAAAAGTGTGTGTGGTGTGTGTGTGTATATATATATATATATATATATATATATATATATATATATATATATATATAATAAATAAGTACTTATTATAAACCTTTGAACTTGTGTATGGGGTTATTTTCAGCAAAAAAAAAAAAAAGAAAAAAAGATTATATTGTTTTACTTTCTAAAAAGCAGCCCCATCTGTTGGATATTTCTCTTCATTTTCCCCACAGAAAGGAATGGGTTAACTAGGGATAACCAGAATTTCCCTCATTCTACACTACACCCTCAGTATAAAATGTATCTACAAATGTCATTAAAATGGGACAGAATTAGTATTTTATAACAAAACAAATTTACCATTAATCATATCTAGTAATAAACAAGATCTTTGTTTTATATCTCTATGCAAAAATCCTTCACATCATTCATACTGCACATTCAAGCAGTTCAGATGTGAGCAGCTGCTAAAATGCCAGTATCTTCTGAACGAGTCTGCCTTCTAAAGAGCCGTCTTCATAAAGAAGCGGCGGCTATTCAAAACATTTGGAATATTGCCATGCGGTCCATCTTCATTATCATGCACTAGCCTTATGGAAGTGAAGGTCTCTGGACATCTGAATGTTAGCCAAAGGTCCTTGAGAACAGCCATCCCTCTCCCATATTTATTTTCCTTTTCCAGTAATGTGGGGTGAAAAAAAAACATACATTCATTTGTTCTTCTCTTTCATTGAACTACAGAGTATGGCCAAGACCCAGTTAACCCCTATTTGTGCCAACAGTTCCTCCCCATCGATCAAGCTCTGGCAAAACGGGCTGATTTACCCGGAGAGCAACTCTGGCATGTTTCTTTTTTTTTTCTTTTTGGCAGCTAGGCTGAACTTTAACCTCCTGAGAAGTCCTCCACGGATAGCTGCATGGCTTAATTTCGGTTTCCCCCATAAACTCAATTTCCTGTGAAACCTTTGGCGAGTCTGTTACCCTGACTTCGGCAAAGCGCAGTGGAGAGGATAGCATGAAAGATTTTACAGATCCAGGACAACAGAAGAGCCCTTAAGACTGCCAAAAACACAAGGAAAAATTCTAATCGATATGTTCATATGGGCAGCTTTCATTTGGGGTCAGATTTCTGCTCGAGTTCACTGTTAAAAACTGACATACAGGACAATAAAAAGGACTCTATTCATAGTATTTGGTTATATTTTATACCGCTCTCTTTCTCTCTTCCTTTCTGTCACACTTCATTCAGCCTCAGAGAGTCATCTCAGGGAGAGAATGAGCGAAGACCTACCTCATACACTGCCACAGGCATTGTATGAGAGAGTCTAAACAAGGCCATCCCATTGGGACACTCACACACTGCCCGCAGTGCAGAACGACCTACTACACACCTCGCCGCCTGCCTCTGCCATCATATCATTATTTCATTTTGCAGCGGAATCCAATTATCAAGACTTTGCTAATGAGTGAATGATCCCCAATAATGCTTCAGAATGGTTTTCTTGCTTTGGTCCATTTAAGGTTTTTCCCTCTTACAAAAAGAAATAAATACTGTAGCAGAACAGTGGTTAAATATACAATTACTTGAATAAACATACAATTACTTGAAAACACCTCTTCCAAACTGATTATATTTTTCATTTCTGAATTACATTTGATATTTTTTTGGTATATAACAATGTCACAGTGATGACTGACTTAATATTACAACAAAGAAAAAGAACATTAAATAAAATGTTTTTGTAAATAGTTAAGACAACATTTTTCTATTATTATTTCTTAACAAAATTTCTGCACTGCTCATCTATTTTTGGACCAGTGTGGTTGGACCTACAAAATTAATGTGGAAGACCCTTTTATGTGTCAAGGCCAATACCTATCATAAAATGTGAACTTTTAACAATAATTTAAATAATTCATAAAGAAACTAATGAATTAATTAAAAACATGTTATTAAAAATACACAAAAACAAAAATAACATTAAAAAACAAACATAAATATATATATATATATATATATATATATATATATATACACACACATATAAATATATATATATATATATATATATATATATATATATACACACACACACACCGCACAAACACACACACCCACTCTTAGCATATTAAAAATGTAAATATTTTTTAAATATAATTTAAAATAATATTCAAAAGGTATTTCTCCATGCGCCCCCCCCCCCAAAAAAAATAAAAAAAAAAAATATATAGGTATATATATATATATATAAAAAAATATCAATGTTTCATGTACAACAGTAATATCACAGCACTTTAATAGAACACCATCCCTTTTCAATGACATCATCCCACTGAAGTGATCCCCCATAAATCTTTGTGCAGTGATGTGAGCAGCTTGTGTGATGGTCTAGACAGCATCAGAACAATCTCTGGTGGGATACAATCAGCGAGTGACATCTGAATACGTTTATGCACGTGTATAATGAAAAACATCTTGCTCTTAGGTAAGATGTGTCTGTGTGAAAATAAGATGACACAGAGCTATATGGATGAGCATCTGATACCTATTCTGACTGTCAGATGAAGGAACGGAGCTGGGGAAAGTCAGACAAAATTAGGCGGCAATCAATAAACGCTGAAGGCGCTCTCAATGCCCACGTCTGCAAAGAGAAACGCTAACTCATAAACCAAGCCTCGTCTGCAACACACCTCACCATCAGGACAATTAAATGGCAAATAAATCTTTTAACATCTAACGACATGGTAAATCGCTCGTCTGAGAGCGAGAGAGTGTGGAAACTGTAAAATAGGAAGCAGAAGAAACTACAGCCAGTTCGCTGATGAGACTCCACACGGTTAAGACTGGGGAATAGGGCCACAAAAAATAATGTTTTCTCCTCTTTCTGATCAATTTTTAATTTAGCCCGGTCTGTCTGCACTCTTCCCAGGCCGGGGTGTGGTAATTATTGCATTTATTGACAGCGGTGATTCCCGCAGGGGGCTATTTAAAAGAGTTTTAACCCCAGAGCAAGTCACTCCCTCTCATGGCCCTTTGAAGGTGTCAAGTTCATTGATTTTAACTGCAGGAAATGCTGCACCTTCCAGCAAGATGGAGAATGTGTTACCCCCGTGCTGGGCCGCAGTTCCCCCCCGGTGTCCCGATGCACGCCTCTATATCTAGTTAACGTCATTGTGGGGCACCAGTTTCCCCCCGTATACAGGAAGCGCAGCATCTCTAATGCTAAAGCCTAGCCCTTAGCGGTTGAGCTATAGACTGATAATCATAAATTCAGAAAAAAACACACGTCCCCAGTCTGCAAAGAGAGAAGGGAAAAAAGGAAGCAGGAAGCTTAAGGGATTGGCGATGGCATACAGTATCACACCGCATCTGCAAATGACAGAGGGAGGGAGAGAGAGAGGGAGAGAAAGTGAGCTGATTTTGAAAAAGACATCAATCTGGTGAAAAAAAGAGCAACATGACAGAAATTAAACAAGATTCCTGTGTTTGAGTTTGCCCGCTTCCCGGCCCCCTTTCAGCCTCCCATTGAAATTCTGGGCAGATACAAACCCCTAGGCTTTTGACACACTTTTGAAAACACCACACCCCCCTCTTTCTTTCTAGCAAGTCTCCAGAGTCGCTTCTAACTGACTAACAAGAACAGGGAGGGGGGATGGGGGGGATACGGATCTTATTTTTTATTAAAGACTTTATTCTTAATGAAATGCAGTTGCCCTTTTTATTCCTTTTTCTGACGTTTTCTTTTTTTAAGCAGGCAACTGACTGTCAGCACCAAGGGGAGGTTTGGGATATGAGTGTGTGTGTGTGTGTGTGTGTGTGTGAGTGTGTGTGTGTGTGTGAGTGAGTGAGTGAGTGAGTGAGTGAGTGTGTGAGTGAGAGAGAGAGAGAGAGAGAGAGAGAGAGAGAGAGGGAGAGAGAGAGCAAGGGAGAGAGAGAGCTATATGGGGGTCGATTTGGGTCAGGGAGGAAGGGGGTAGAGTTTACTGAGGGGGTGCGGGTCAAAGCAACAGCAAAAACAAACACGCAGGCCAGAGATTGGAGCAGAGAAACAAGGATAGGAAAAGAACAGGAGAAAGTAAAGTAGATTGGAAAATAATAGCATTGTGTCAAGAGGACGAGTGATATCATTCAGAATAGCATAAAATCATAAAAATATTAAGCAGCACAACTGTTTTCAACATTGTTTTCAAAAACAAGAAATACACCAAATCAGCATATTGATTTCTGAAGGATTTTGTGACACCGGAAAATGAAGTAATGGCTGCAAAAAATAAATAAATAAAAATAAAGAGCTTTGACATCACATAAATATAATTTTTAATTTTAACAGTATTCTGTTTTACTGTATTTTTGATCATCCAATGCAGCCTTGGTGAGCTTAATATACTTAAAAAAAAATCTTACCGACCGCAAACTTTTGAATGGTACTGTATGTAGGTGGGTAGGTTGCCTCATATAGGTACAAGTTCATTAGGTAAGTACATTCATATAATACAATAATCTTTAAAGTAAATCCATGTTTAAATTTTGATTTATTTACTTGCCAAATAGCTTAGTAAAAAAAACAAAATGGATATATACAGTGAGCTAGACATCATTGCAAAATAAACCCATTCGAGGTGATTTGGACACTGAAACAAAGTTTAAATATTGTGCATTGTTTTAAATAATAAGAATAAAGGTTTCAGACAATATACAGTTTAAAGTATGCAGTATGCAAGCATTCCTTTCCATACATACTATAGTCAGAAAAAGAGAAGGTATGGGGGAAAAAAATCTTGCAACTGTATATTACAGATAAGTAAAATAAGACTGGATGGGATAACAGGGACGAGGAAAACTGAATAAAGCAGGGAACGAGTGAGTTAACCTGCGAGGGAGAAGGAGGGAGGGAGAGGTGTTGGAAGAGTTGCAGTATATTTATTGCCTCTGTCAAGAGCTCGTTTTCACTCATGCTTCCTGAGAGCCACTAGAGGGAAAAAGATCTCAAGCTTCCTGCATCAGAGAGACAGAGAGAGAAAAATCCTCTCACCTTTCCAGTCACGTCCTCACGTTAGCCTCAGCTACATTTTGGCTGGGTCAATGTCAGAGTAACTGCAGGCTTAAACAAGATGCTCTGAGTGAGCAATCAATCCGGCTCTGTCAGAGAGAGCGCGGCCGAGACGAGACGAGACGAGACGAGAGCGGGGGGGGCTGGTCATATGAGGTTAAATCATCCATTTGAAAATATTGCAACACAAAATGCATTCGTACATACAGTACCAGGCACGTGTCCTCGTACTTGCATAAATGCTGGGCTAGTTTAAACCAGTGGTTTTCTAATCCTATCAGGACAGGCCTGTGACCAGTTTTAAGGGTCACAGATCACCCACACCTCTGGTTTACAGTACTCACATTCCGACCCTGCAATACGGGTGAAGTCAAAATCCCACAGGTCTTTCGTTTCTCCGGCTTTTTCTTGCGCTCTTCTGCTGAAACTCTGCTTTTGACAGGTCACAAGGTAATGATTCTGCTACCATGATGCAACAGGCAGAGCTGTCGGCTGTCAGGAGTTAAGCTCATGAAGGAATAAGCTATCATTAAGCAAGCTTGCTTTCTTTCTCAAACACACACACACACACACACACACACAAGTTCATACACATTCACTCTCTCAGCAGCCCAGCTGTCAGACTCCGGCCCTGTTTCCCAGCGCTGCCACGGCGGCCTTCTGTGGACACCCATAGTCTGTCACATGCTCGCTGCTGTGGGAATGATGCACAATCTTCTCTTACATAGTAGCACGTAGTCAGTGGTGTGTGACCTGCTAAACTCCTGCACACAAGCAGCAGCTGGATCAGCAGTTATTGCGTTTATCAGACATTTCAAAAAGGTTAAATTAATGGTTGTGTCATTTTTCCTTCTTTTTCATTACATTTACATCTATCCAAAGCAACTTACACTGAATTCAAGGTTCATATTCATATTTTATCGGTTCTTGATTTCCCTGGGAATCGAATCCATGACCTTGGCATTTCTAGTGCCTATGTTTTCTTAAATTATGCTATGCTGTTTGAACTACAATAAAAAAAAAAAAATCCTTAAATATAATATTAAATAAATACATACATACAAACATACACAGGGAGTACATTTTTTTATATATATATTTTTTTAACACTTTATTATAAATTTCATTAATAAATCATTAACAAACATTATATAATGCTTAACAGATCATTAGTTAAGATATATTCAAATAGCTAAAAATGTGATATAATGTGCTTGTTCATGTTTACTAATAAACTTATTAAACTACTTAATGAGTAAGCATTTTAATTTAATTTCATGTAATTCATTTAATTCATATGATCATACACTTCTTGAAAATCTACTAATGATTTTAACAGATGTTATGCAATGATTAGAAGCTTTGTTAATGCACAACACTTTTGCTGCTATTGAGATGTGATAAGGGTAGGGTTAGGGATGGGTAGGTTTAAGGGTTGGTTAAAGGGTCAGAAATGTACAGGGGTCAATTTGATTGCTGCAAGGTAACATGGTTCAATCCGTTTATATTTCATTTTTTTCATAAATAAGTATTTCTTTGAAAAACTGATTTGTTTTCTCCTGTTGATGTATGACTTGAGGAATACCCTGTTTAATTATATACAGTATTACACTAATACAAGTGTTGAGACAATAAAAACATGTTCTGCACCCAAATTACAACACGTGTTATGTCTTTAGCATTTAGCTAAACTTAACTAACCACCCTTTACACAAACATTGTTACATCGGCTAAAAGTCCAGTGCCCATAAAGATACTAAATTATAAATAAAATAAAAAAATATATATATATATATATATATATATATATATATATATATATATATATATATACATACATATACACACACACACCACACACACACATACATATATATATATATATATATATATATATATAATACACACACACACACACATATACATATAGATATATATTATATATATATATATATATATATATATATATACATATATACATACATACACACACAGTCTTCAGTGTCACATGATTCTTCAGAAATCATTCTAATATGTTGATTTGATATTCAAGAAACATTTTATTATGCAGCTTAATAATTTTGTAGAAACTGATTTTGTGGAAAGGATTCTTGATGAACATAATTTTCACTCACTAACCTCAAAGTTTTATACATTTGAATGCTATATTATTATTTTATATTCTATATTATTCTGAAATGACAGTCAGAAATATCACAGAAATAATCAGAAATTGCATCACAGAAATAAATGATAATTTAAAGCATAATAAATTTAAAAACAATTATTTTAAATTGTAATAATATATCACAATATTAAATTTTTTTTCTCTGTATTTTTGATCAAATAAATGCAGGCTTGATGAGCAGAAGAGACTTCTTTTAAAAAACATTAAAAATAGTAATGTTTCCAAACTTTTGACCTGTACTGTGTATATATATATATATATCTATATAAATATATATATATATATATATATATATATATATATATATATATATAAAATGTATAAATATATATATATATATATATATATATATTATATTTATTACAGCCCACATCAAAATTATGAGCAACCCAGAAACAACCTGCTTTATTTTACAATTTTATTTCTACCCAACAATCTTTAATAAAGCTTCACAGGACAGATCAGGGAGCGATAAAATCTGTTTGTAAGCACACAACCAATTCCCATCAGAGTAACACATCTCACAGGCTAAAAGAACAGACTGATCTCGGATCAGAGCATATTCGGCACATGGCCTCAGGTGGCCTTGTTTATCACAGAGGAAATCACAAACACAAGCCGTCACTTGAAGAATCAGACAGCGCATCCGCACCCCTTCAGCAATACAGATATTGCAAAGTGACAGCCACATTCCCTCTGTCATACTGATATACATGCATCAAACTCTGGAATCTCTCTTCCTGTAAATGCTATTATGATGATGTCACAGCAAAGCTGGGGTCATTATTTAGTATGATAAATGGTCGGCAGAGCACACCGTGCATTCTTTCCGTCTAACCCGTCACAGTACGCCCCCAGAAGGCACCTCTTCACAAATGCAATAAGCCACCTTACTGTCTCTCGCACACACATACAAGCAAACTCTCCTTCCATGTCCGTCTTTTCCCGGCGCTGTACGAAAAGTGACTTTGCCTGCAGACATCAGTGTGGGAGTGTGTGTGTGTTTTATGACATTTAGATGGAAGAGCGAGGGAGATCTCCCTTAAGTCAATTTGAACGCACGGGCCGATGAAATTACACAGGTAGCGGCAGGCGGCGTGACAAACGACTAGCCGCGATGGACGGAAATAACTCCACTCGGGGATACGTCCTCCGACAGAGAAAAGAAATGAAAATCTAAATTACAGTTTACAGTACACACGTAACAGCAAAACAGCTCCTTTGGCTGGGTAAATAAATATCTATGGATTGGAGAGAGTAAAGAGGGATACAGAGGAGAAAATAGAGACAGATACAGCAGTTGCTCAGACTACAGGCATGTGATAATACTTTCATTGATACTAAAAAATCTACTGCTGGCCCAGTCCGGCCTGTAGTTTTGAACGATAGTGTATATAGTGTATATAGAAGAGCTGTAAATTAATAAACACTTTTGCTGGAATTGGAATATAGAGTCGAAAACTGATCTCAGAACAAGCTGGCCTGGATAAATAGACTACATACACACCCGATACAACCAGTATTCAATACTGAAAGTAACATAAATCAGGCTTAAACACTTCCTTTGCTACAAAAAAAAATTACTGAAGCCAAAATAAACCCCCACCTCTTTGGCACGGTTAATGAAGGGTATCTGCGTCCCACTGTTGAGGTCTTCATTAATGATGAGGCGTCGAGCCCACTGGCCTGCCCTTACCACTCCACTGCCCTGGATGAGAACCATGATCTTCTCTGGGTTAGTGAGGGCATCCTCGCTCATATAAATAAAGCTTTTCGGTTCATCCACAGTTGAATCAACCTGAAGGAATATAAATATTACAATCAGTACCAAACTGAGATGCCAGTCACCAATTACAGCGGGGTACAAGATAACGGCAAATGAAATCTTCAGTTTGGGAATTTCACCCTTATATTATTGAACATACTTATGGCACATCAAAACAAGAGTTCACACTGCATTCCAAAATGCTATGAATTCATAGGCCAGAAGTAAATGAAGAGGTCCATAGCTAGGTAAAACTAGAAACCTAAGATCAATCATCATTTAGTCCAACTTGGCAAACTCTGTGAACCTCGATCTGATTAGAAAGGGTGTTATTGTGTTTTTTTTTTGTGCAGCTTTTCAATCCTCTGATGTGTGTCAGCAACTATATTTAGTATTATTAAAGTGAGGCAGGACACTCTCAGAAACAGCTGATTGCAGTAAGAGACTGGAATCATTTCTAATGAATGGCGCTCAATGCTGAGCTACACTGCCAGCTGCTGAAAACAGTGCATCTGATGACTTCATTACACTGCATCAAATCCATCTTGACATTTACATGGTGTATGCTTCCTGTGTGGTGATAGGTTTTGTGGCAACCTCTAAGATGAGCATAAAATCATAACAATGCATTTTGTGTCTAAAATGTACTTTGATAAATGGATTAAGCACTAAATGCAGTTGGTCACAGGTAGCTTTGCCCATGAAACTCTCTGAAAGACAATACAGAGTCCAAGAACATCATTTGGTAAATACTATCCACAAATAAAACAGCTCATAAAAGCCTGTGCCAGCATTGTTCGGGTGATTTATGGAGAGTAATTTACAGTGCTTTTAAAAGGACATAAATTCTATGTCTACCAAGTGCAAACACCTGCTATCAAAAATGATGTGTAGTTTAATGATATGTCTCTTAAAAAGTGTGCTAGAAATCATAACATTATTGCTCATATCAAGGCAGTGACCACACCTTAGGAATCTCCTTGAGCGTACACAATTTGAACAAATGTGATTTTTAGTTTGAAGAATATCATTCTAAAACTTAGTTTTCACGCAATATAGACCATTGTAATCTTATAGGATGCCAAGGACAACTGTTTTCACAATAATTCTGTTTAGATTCAAATTGTGGGCATCTAAAGTATTAAGGAGGAAAAAAGACATTACTTACGGGGAGGATCTCCTTCTTCAGGTTGCAGTCGTTTTCCAGGAGTTCATAAACATACTTTGTAATGATCTACAGGAGACAAGAGAGGCATCCTTATAAGGGTTTCAAACTAACTTGCAAAAATGACCTGCACTTGCTTTTGGTTTGAAATTAAAATATACTTTAACTGCGGTTGGAAAAAGCACTTTAAAAAAAAACCACTAAAGGGAGTTATTAAAGAATTTTGAATGGACCCTTTTCATATTTCCAGGATCTTCAGATGATGAAGTCATCATAGTTGGGTAAACTAAATGGTGAACAGAATCTACACTGAAAAAAAACCACACATACAAAGAACCGGAAAGTAACAGGCTGAATTAACTGCAACATTTTGAAGTAGAAAACTGATAGTATTTTCTTTTATCAAAAAAAAAAAAAAATATATTTAACAAAAAAAAAAAAAAATAAATATAGTGTAAATAATAATAATAACTTAGTGTACAATGAATATAATTTTTAGCATTTTCATTTGCTCCAACACCATAAGAAAAAATGCTTGATAGCGCTACAATGACTTTCCAAAAAGGGGGGAAAATATATAGAGAATACAGTGATTACAGTGGTCATAAGACAGAAAAATGTTACATTTCCTGTCACTCCCTCAGCTGTTGTGTTAACTATTTTTTTTATATGTTAATGCAAAGGTAATATAACACAAAGAATAATGTTATAATTGTACATAAAGTTCTTTTTTAATGGAAATAAAATAAATGAATAAACAAACATTCTGACTTTTGATATTATTAACTGTGGAAATGCATTATCACGGTCTAAGAAAAAGATCCATTGAGTAGTTTGAATTATTTATTTGGTATAATCATACAAAGCACATTGTAATGCAACTCAAACTGAACCCATTCAGACTTACACACACACTCACACACAGACTTGTTTTCATTTGATTATCAGAGTCCATCACACTTTGCATATATGCAAAGTACAAGCAGTTGCACACTCGAGAGCCCCAGTGAGTGAGATAACTGGAACTGTCTGGATTTCACTTGTTCTGCACAGAGAGCAGAGTGTACAGGCGCTGTCAGCCTAATCTAGAGTACAAACAGCGTGTTGATGTAAGGTATGTTTATCCCTGCAGTGCAATTTCAACCTCGGGCCAAAAGTTTCATGGTTCAGTGACATCAACAACTTTGAGTGTTTCTTTCTTGTTTTGCTTTAGCTCACGATCAGCAACAGCTGAAACTACAGCGCTTTAAGAGGTGAATAGCAAATGCGCTAATTAAGATGAGATGTTTTATGGTGGTTGTGATTTGGCAACAGTCAGCAGAACAGCCCCAATGAAACGAGGCTTATCTTTCAGGGCACGCTCATCCTGTTATGCCAAGTCTGAAGGGACTTTACGGCCCACCCGGGTGGAGGCACTAACAGATGCCCCACTGGAATGAGGCGTGAAGGTGGTGGAGCCGGATCCGTGTCTGACGGCTGAGACTGTCAGCTGTGCTAGTGTCACAAAATGTGTGAGGTCTTGATCTGCAGTCAAACTGAGCTGCTGGGTGTCAGTCAGTGTGATGTGCATGTCAAAAACCAAAAATCGTTAAAAGACCCAAAAATACATAACAGCACTCATAAGACAAACAAACAATCAGAAAATAAAAAAAATAATGTAAAAAACAAACCTAAATCTTAACTAACCATATAATTGTGCACAATTAGCTGGGTAAATACACTAACAATGCACTTCTTTTTTTTAAAGGAGAAAATGCTTCCTACATCTTTTATTGTTGACGTCAAAGTTTGTGCTTCTATCTGCAGAAAGTAACATGGACAAGTTTGCATGGCGCAAATGCCCTTGAAAACCATAAACGAAACTAGGCAAAGAAATACAGTAGAAAATATGACTCAAAATAGATTAAATATGAAATCACTTATAATGATAGACTGATGGATATTTTTGGTCAGGCTGTTTAACTGTGATTTTTGGCTAGTTTTAGATTATTACATCAGTTTCATTGGCCAACATAAGTGTTATCTTTCTTGTACGGCCATTCCAAAATATACTAACAAAATATTAAAATAGTGAATAAATAATTTAGTCTGAAGTGTATGTAAGTGCAAATAAGAGTTTATTTCATTTCAGCATTTGTATGTAATTTAATTAATATAACGTAATACAATACAATTTAAATGGTAACAAAAAAACACAATATAATGACATATTCAAACAAAAAACTCAATAAAAATCATAAGAAAATGAAACTGAATATAAGGACATTTTCAAACAAAAAACTCACTATAAATTATAAAGACAAGTCAAGTTTCTAAAAGCAACAACATCTGAACACATCTCAATTAATAATTATCAAACATTAGTTAATACACTTCCGAGTTTAAACTCTGTATTAATGCATTTTAGGCAATGCACAATTCCAGTACTATATAGGGTCGACAAAAATGTTCAATGTACAATCTGAAGTCCTGAAGTAAACCATTTGAGAACCACTGGTTTAGACTAGATCAAATTTTAATATATTAATAGGATTCTAAAAATCCAATCAAACTATGATCTGTGACTTCATGCAGATAATCAATACAACAAATGTGCATATGAATTCATACACACAATCATGACTTGGGATCAAAAAAAACTAACAAAATCTTTAGATAGAGTAATAATGCACTCGTAATGGTTACATGCTCATTTAAAGCCATAAGGCATAGCCTAAGCTATTGCTTATTTGATTACAAACACCAAAAGTACATTAGGCTCAAATGAGCTAACGCAAAGGGATATTAGCGTTCGTCAGCGGTCAGCGGGCCTAAATGAGATGACAGATATCTCTACAGACCATGGCGGAGGCGGCGACGGCAGTGACAGTAGGAAGACACAGGCAGCTCAACAGTACCTAATTCACTAAATGTCAAGCTCTCTGATGAAGACTAAAATGGTTCTGAAGTGCAATATGCTTGTGTTTAATGACATCAATAAGCCTTGCAGGAAATTTCATTTATACTACATTATTGCTTCAGTGCCTCAGGTGCTTCTCTTTTGATATATGAGAGAAGAGAATGAGGGGGTCTTGAAAGGGTGCGTGGGTTCTGTTCGAGACGGTCCGCAGCCATTCACTCACACAGATGATTGAGTATATGTGTCCGACAAGATGGCAAGGGGTTTTGTAGATAAGACTTGTGAATGGGTGCAACATGTTCCCTCATCATGTGCCAATGGAGACTGGACTGTCCTTGCTAACATCACCGGCTGGAAAAACAATATACCGGAAATATAAGACTTCCATATATACTGTAAGCAGCGGAAAGTACACTCAAATATAATTTAACCACACTGTTCAGTTTATTTAAAAAATCCATTTACATTTAACACCAACTTAATAATGGCTCATTTTGAAAGAACATGTTTCAACTAATCAAAACAAAAGCATAAATTTAAGCATACTCAAAACACCTGCATTTTAAAAAGTAGCATTTGATGCTTGTTCAATTTACTTAAGTAAATGAAGTTAATCCAACACAATTCTTTTCGATCGCTTTACGTAATTAATTTGAGTTGAAAGTACATAAATGATTTTAGTAGTAAAATTATTAACCCTTCCCAACATTCCCATCACACGCATCCCAGGGCTGGATAGAGAGAGTAAATGTTGAAATAAAATGTTATTTTATGCGTTTTTTATCCAGATGATAAAATTGGGAGAGGTTGCATGTTCTTTTATGTTTGTATTTAAAAGGGTTTCTGGTATGTTAGTGTTTTGGGGGGTTACCATTGTGGTGAAGATTTGTTAGAGGACCTGCTAACATGAATTAAAGTGTTTTAATAAAAAATAAAAAAATAAAAATGGATGTGACAAACCATGTAATGACTTACAATAGAAATCTACACAGAGTAAAGATTTTGTGAAAGTTGTTCTTGTCAGATAACATTTGTAAATAAACCTTCTTGCATTCATTAAATAAACTAATAAATTAAACTGGATTACTTGTTTTAATTTTTGTTTGATATTAATTTTATGACAACTGAACTTAATAGTTTTGGATTAAATTAAGAATGTTAACAGGATTCAACTAAATAGCACTGAATCAACATTATGTAAGAAATAAATAAATAATGTTAATTAAATGCAACATAACCCAGTTGCGTGGAACTGGTTGACAAAGTTAAGAAAATCCAACGTATGTGGTTGAAATGCAACATATTCAGCTTCAAACGCAATTTTGCTACTGTTGTACAATAACAGACTGCTACTCTCTTGCTTCATCTCAGTCACAAACAATCGCAAAATAACAACTTCACAGCACATTTATTATGTAAGTAACGCATATCGTCGTTCTTATGATCACAAGTGCAGATATGGATTTATGTTTACAAAATTTGTATCCTCTGCTCTCTGCTTAAAAAAAACTTATGTTTATGAACATTAAAGCATGCTAACACATTCTATTACCCCAATACACATAATAATGATCTTTGAAAATAGCATTATACGACCTCTTTAAATTTTACTAATGTTTATTTACAAAGACATCATATCTTATAAAAAGGAGACAAGGAAATATGACTTTTCTAGAACTCATGCAGAGTTTGTAGGTTGTACGCATCACTGAGAGCTTGAGAAATGCCCCAAACAATCCCTAAGCAGCTCTGGGCTATTTTTCTCTCTTCACAAAACAACTTTGAATAGTTCATAAATTATTTGTGCAGCATTCAAACAAGATTATTTTCACAGGTTTAACTTTTTGCCCCCAGACTCACAGAACACCCCGTGAGCAGAATTCATATAAAATGTATGTTCAGTGGTGGGAACATCGGTTTCATATAGTTCATTCCTTCATACATCCCTCACAGGTGATGCAATCAAAGTTGCTGAACCTCAACATTTCAAACTATCTGCATGTCACTAGTGGTCTCTGAGCGAGTTCCCTCAGGCCAACATACCAAGAAACAAAGAATCAATTCTCACAGTTAATATCCTATATAATCATATGGAATATTAGTGTTTGCCTTCTCTGCCCTCCTATAGATCAGCTGACATGGAGAGGAGAGCACAATCGCCTGTCACTGTAATTAGAACACAGTGCTGTCGCATAATTAATATTGTCTTATTAGTCTGATAATGAAAACCCTGCAGGTATCGCTAAGTGCTTCTCACCTCCCCCTCTAAACGTGATGAGGGTGGTGATCACAGACCCACTGGAGAGGAGTGCTGTCATGTAAAGCCTGCACCAAGGTTTTTATTTGAAATGGAATGAAAAAACAAAACACACATACATTTTGGAGGGACAAAGCTAATGGTAGATCAGAATCCACAGCCAGAGAATTCCACAGGAGACAATGCACAAAAATTTTAAACTCGGCATTCCCAAAATTCTTGCCCCTTGGCTTTTCCTACTGTAGCGGAAACTGAAAAAGTTACCAATACGTGTTTTAAAAGGGCCATATCACACATCTTTTGTGCATTTCTTTTTTTACCTTTTTCTCTAAAGTCCACTTATAATGTTATTTATTTTTTTAATCAAGTTTTTAGCCCAGCACGAACAAATATATAAATAAACACATAACAAAATAACTACACATTTTTATTTTTAGGAATGCACTTATGTTTGCTAGAAAGATAATTCTCTTTCATTAAATGTTGAACCTTTTCTTCACTGTTTTTTCCCCTTATAAAAATAAATTGTACATTAATCACTGATAAAAACAGTGAAACTTTTTTTCAGGATTCCTTGACGAATAGAAAATTCACACCCCTCTCAGGTCAGTAGGCCATCCTTATTGTAGAGTTTTACAGTATGTTTTAATAGTACAGTGAAATCTGATTCATTATTATATAATCCTTTTATAACTATTGTGTAGAATTCCACAGATTTGTGTATAGAATCTGTGGGAACGTAAGACTTGGGTTCGGGTTTCTTAAAGGCCTATCACATTAAATGCCTAATTTCACCGTTATTTCACCATTCTATCCCATACAATCTTCATCTAAGCTTTCAAAACACTAAACCACATGTAACACTGCTGGAGTCCCCCATATAGGATACATAAATGGAGCCACGTCTCATCTGCCGATGATATGGGTCTCAGATAGGACAATGAGTGACCACACAGGGTCGGCTCCAGGCTCAGACTCCAGGAGGGGGTCTGTTTATGGACTGCTGATGTGGCGGCCAGGATCTGGAGGATCAGAGAGGAAGGAAGAGCCTTAGCAGGGGGATCTGCAGGGGCCGGCGAGAAGACAGAGCATATGAGAGCAGAGGGGTCACGCTAATCCCCCCACAGACACCGTCCTCTGCCAGCTCACGCACGACGCCACAGCTGAGAAAAGAGGGAGCGTGGGAGGAACAGGCATGAAGAGACGAGAGAAAGGCAGAGACGCCACGGTGGCCTTGACCAAAGCATGTCGTCTGGGTGGGCAAGCGATAAGGTGGACACACACAGCTGAGGGTCTTAATGAAGTGCACTGTTGTCTAAGAAAGTTGATCTGTTTGTAAACTCCCATGCGGCAAGAATCCTCTTTAAACAAGGAGGAGGAGGTCCACGGG
Organism: Cyprinus carpio; assembly: GCF_018340385.1. Classification (NCBI taxonomy): domain Eukaryota; kingdom Metazoa; phylum Chordata; class Actinopteri; order Cypriniformes; family Cyprinidae; genus Cyprinus; species Cyprinus carpio. The sequence continues at coordinate 26,941,805 of NC_056576.1, forward strand.
CCCCCGATGAACCGAATAAGTCAGGGAAAGCGATAAAGCGGGAGAAAAAAGGGAAAAAAAAATATACAGACCTCCCACAACGGAGGTATTACAGCTCAATCTCCCCCGTCCGGCTGACCTCAGCGCTTGGGTGATGAGACATTAGTGTTCCACATGGAAAAAAAAGAGGAGCGTCGTATGAAACTTTGACCTCTAGCTTGATAGGAATCCCAGGGTGAATTGAAAAATGAGGACAGGTGCTTATCAGGTGGTCCGGCTCTGACCCAGAATAATGAGCCGACTGGACTCCGGACACTGAAGGGTAATCAATACTGCAAGATGTGTTTGTCTTAGCCGGTGTATGCTGACTTCAGATCAGTCGACCGACGGGGTTTTTTAGAGCTACTCAGTCAGGACAGAATGAATGGTTGACTTCAACCATGTTTGGATAATGATAGTGAGTGAGAGGACGGTACACTGATGGAGTGACAGCACAGGGAGGAGTGGGGAATTGCCAATTGATTAAAAGGAAGGAACAAAGAATACATGAAGAAAAGTCAAACCCCAAAAAAACGCAAACACAAGGTTGAGAAAAGACTGAGATGTGAATGCTGATTCATGACAAGAAAGGGTTGAGAAATGAAACAGCTCAGTTGGACTCCCCTTTTCTTGTTTTCTTGTTCCTCTTTTTAATATTTAACTTTTTGGTATTGTCAGAGGAAGAAAGTAGGCGCCCTTCATGCAATAGTCCCATAAGGCTTCTGTGTGATTCTTCTGTCTGTTGTCATTCAAACCATTAAAGACAACATGAAGCAACATTCACAAGCATTTCAAATCTGAAAAAAGACTCTTTATTTTCTTGCACATTCCTGATTTTTTTTTTCTTTTTTTCTTTTTCTAAATAACTCAAGTGAATGATTCAAGCTGAATGTCTTTATAATCTTTAAATCAAGATGTTTTAATATGCTATTTCTCTATGCTAGGTTCCGCTACATTATAATATGTAACTCCCATTTTTTTAAACCCCAATATCTAAAATTGTGTCCCATCCCTACTTTCCCCCGTTTCACTGAAAAAAAAAGTTTGGGGAAAAAAAAAACAGGCTTGATTTTAGCTTTGATTTTATTAGATAATGAAAATCATATAATAACTAGTTAAGAAAAAAATGCTTGGTAACACTTTACAGTAAGGTCTCATTTGTTAACATTAGTTAATGCACTAACTGATATGAACTAACAATGAACAATATATTTTAAAGCATTTATTAATCTTTGTTAATGTTAGTTAATAAAAACGTTCATGTTGGTTCACAGTACATTAACTAATGTTAACAGTTACAATTAACATTTTAATGATGTATTAGTAAGTTTTAAACTTAATTAACTAAGATTAATAAATGCTATATAAATATTGTTCACGTTAATTAATATAGATAATATTAACAAATTAAACCTTATTGTAAAGTGTTACCAAATGCTTTACTTGAAAATTATTAGACCCATGACATATAGTGCAGGAAGGTCAAATATGATGTGCTTTTGTCATTTTTATTAGTTTTTAAAGGTGAAATTATATAGCTTATATTTATTTTTATTTAAGTTTTAGTCATTTTAGTACTTCAACTTACTTCAGTTAGTTTTTCATCCAATATTGATATTTTATTTTATTTCTGCTTCATTTCAATCAATGGAAACAATTTGTAATAGTTTTAGTTAGAATAACAATATTGATTTCATGTTGTCTCTAAAAACACAAATTCAGGTTATATCTCTTGCACCTGGTGGAGGAAGAACAAATACATTGACCTTTGAGGAAGCAACGGTTCCTAAATCAACAGCAGCCATTTTGCTTTACTTTTATAGGGGAGCTGTTCTTAACATAAAAACAAAACAAGCATGCCTGGTGCTGTTGCATGGGGCTGCAGTCACTCTAAAGCAGCAGTGTTCTTGTGGGGTGTGTTGTGTGTGTGTGTGTGTACAGGACATAGAGTGTATTTGTGTTTCCTCACATAATGAAACAGATGTAATATTTACAGTAACATGACTTACACTAAATTTTAAATTTAAGTCCAGCCTGCATCCCTTGTATGTCCTTGTATGTCTCCTTGTATGTCACTGTCCTATATCCTTTATCCTTTCAACTCCTTGTATGTCACTGTCCTATATCCTTTCAATTAAATGTAAAAAAAAAAAAAATAATACATTTAAATAATAAATAAAATACTCCCTCTGAGTCAATGTTTCTCTCACACTCTCACACAGTATAAAGCCAATCAGTATAAAACAAAATTTTCTATGAAATCAAGCCATCTGGGCAGCACTTCTTCATTAGAATATTGTATGTCTGTCATTCCACAGATGCAGAGAAAGATCCTCATTTATTAACAGCTTAATGCTCTCCCATCTGGAGTTGAGCCCACACTGTGTCACCTAGTGCTGAGAACAGTCACTTACTGTACAGCCCTCAACACACACACACTCTCTCCGTATGTGTGTGTGTGTGTGTGTGTGTGTGTGAGAGAGAGAGGAGTAACGTCCATGACCCTCCGCCCACTGCGAACATACCAACATGGACCCACACAGTACCTGCCACCCACACACAAACTCACACGCCGTCAGACACAAAGTATGAATGCATAAACAGCGTTGTACTGGCAGGGAGGTCAGCAAAATGGCCAGGTAAACACACAAAACAAAACAACTGCAGATATTGAGGGAGAGACACATTCACAAAAGGCAACAGACACCTGCTACTATGATAGGAAAGACACACATTAAGAAATGCTTCTGTACAATAAAAAAAAACAAAAAACGTAATTACATGCGCGCAGAGCATCTGAAGCCCCCATGCCATCCTCCTCCTCCCCAGCAAACATGGTGATACAGACACACACCCCTCTAAGGCAAACCACTTGCCAGTGTCCAATGATGCAAACCAGCCAATGATCTCACACTTCTGCATGAGTGTGTCTCCACACCTCCTAATGATGATCCCACTGTGATGTGAAGAGAGAGGAGGAGAACAGCAGAGAAGTTGACTAAACAAACAGATGATGAAGTGATAGTAAATGTCCCTGAGTTTCAGGTAGGTATTGCATGTTCAGAGAGAGTGTTTGGAACAAACTCTTAAATCATTTCTACACCTAATTAGATGATGGACCAATGAATGAATGACTCCAAGATGCATAATAAACAATATGAATTTTAAGGATTATACATTACTATTAACATATTTCATTCAAAAGGCAATGAGGTCCAATGCTGTTCGGACTGCAACGTCCCAAAATATCTTCTTTTTGTGCTCCTCAGAAGAAACAAATATCAAGATGAGGGTGAAAATGATGACCGAATTTTCATTTTTGGATGAACTATCCCTTGCCTAATCTTCTCCCTATATAATTCATGCTATGCTTAATGTCTCCTATAAACTGAAAATTCTTGCTAGGAAATGCAAAAATAAAATAAAATAAAATCTATTGGACTGAATAAACTAAGACATTATTATGCCACACTTCAACCATCAAGGTTGCAGGGAAATTTGAAATGTTACTCCTTGTACTTCACCAACTTTTTTGAGAGGATACTTCTTCAATGCATTACTTTGTGGGAAAAATCCTTGATCGTTTTCTTTGAAAGCCGAGTTTCTCTTTGCCAGAGCTTCCTTGCATTATTTGAAGAAATCTGGCCTCCGTTTCATATTTTTCAACAAGACCAATGTAATATTACTTTCTGGATTTGGATATAAAACTTACTATAGCTATTAGGTAAGTCAATGACACAGTTTACCCTTACACATTTGTCACACTTTACCACACAACTACCGAATATATGAATTTTAAATGGATAATAATTTGTCATTCAATGTCATTTAATTTATACTTAAATTTTTTACTAAAGATATTTTCATCATTTTGCACTTCTTTGGCAATACAAGTCATGTCAATACTAATCATCAAACCTCATGGGTCAAGATGCTTTTGCCTGAGTCTCTCTCTTTCTCTCAGTGAACCTGTCAGAGAAACCTGTGGTCCAGCAGCTCATTCAGGCCTGGCTGAAGTGCAAATTGGACATCTGTGCTGCCTCCAGTCTCACAAAGACTCTCGCCCACTGCTGTAGCCCAAATTCACACTCTCAAATCTGAGAACGCTGGAACACACACCACCAATAGTGGCATTCACAGACACAAGACAGAGACAGTCAGAGCAAGAAATCAAGTTTTCAGCTGAATCTGGCCTCTGCATGCATTATGGCTAGAACCGCACTGAATTCACACACTTTTGTCACATTCTGTGCTGATTGCAGGGGAAAAAACTAAAATCCTGTATTTTTAACAGAGCTGAGAGTACTACATTCTCACTGGTAGCTGAATGCATCCTCAAAATAACCAATCATTAAAATTTTTTTGTAGGGATGCACCGAATATTCGGCCAAAAATAGCAAAAAAAAAAACCTCTTTTGGTGTTCGGCCGAATAAGCGAAAAGGCCGAATAATATGTACCGAACAATGACTAACGCGATCAAATAGAGGCACGCACTAATGCAGCAAACATGTTGGCAGTATAAAAGTATTTAAAACTATCAGAGAATGATGCAGAAATCATTACAAGCACGAAGCACCGACAGCGAGAGACTGTTTAGTGCTGATCACGTCTCCGATGAGAAGAAGAGGTGGCTGATGCTGGTGGTTAGGCTACTGTATGATGATTGAAATCGTGAAATTACCTCAATCGATTAGT